>NW_022147349.1:410038-825234 GCF_002938485.1 Sitophilus oryzae
ATACCGACAGGTAAAGAACTCTAGAATTGTCCATAGATCGTTAGGTGCGTAGAGAAGGTTTTCGAATGTTCTCGTATGTACTAGTCCATTCCAGTGGGACTCGATTCTTCTAGAACGAATGAATCATTGCGGTGTCTATGCGATGTTAAGGTCATCCGAGGGCGGGCCATATTGTGAGGTTAGGTCGAGTCCACACCGGCCCGCAACATTATTTTGTTTTTTTTCGAGGTTTTTTTGCTTGCTTGTTTTACGGATAGGTGCGATCGCATAATTATTATTGATAATGTTATATTTAATGTTAACATTACTACTTTTTCAGTGAATCTTTAAATCTGTTGTTTTTTGTTAAGTTCGTTATTTAAACATATGTATGTAATACACTTATATTAACACTAATCATATTTTTACGTTTTTATTCATCATTTGCCCCCCCCCCCGGTTGCATCTTTGTAAAGGACTGTGAATTTTTTTAATTTACTAAACTAATTACTACATTGTTGTTTCGAGCTCGATCAAACAGTGACTGTTTAATAAAGTACCAATTCCAGAATTCTCCTTATCAAAAGTAGGTAGGTAGTGTTAAAAATAAGAGTAGGTAATAACATAATAACCTCGTTAAAATAGCTTTCGAGTACACTATATTTCTGCAACATTAAATTTTCCAAATCCCAAACACCCATGTCGTCCTTTAAATAAATCATCTTTCAATAAGGGCACAACATTCACAAATTGAATACTAAGATTAGTATTGATAACTTCGGAATACTTTTTTGGAAGTCGATCACAACACCGAACTATTTCAGCTTCTTTCATTTTAAAAATATTTTTCGGTTCTAAAAATTGAAAAGAGTTTGCTAATTTTTCAAAGCTTTCAAATCGAGTGCCTAGCAGCTCTATTACGATATCTAATATGAAGTAAAAAATATTAATTTTAAATAATTCTTCACCACTCTGAAAATGTGGGCCCCTGTGGGACCTCGCCATGGCCGGGCCGCTAAGCAATGCTTATATTTGCTTATGCATATCTCCGCCACTGGTTGATACCTACGCTCTTCAGCACTACCTCTTTTACAGATCACGAGCCGCCGCTGTCGGACAAACTTTATAATTAACTATTTTATTTAAATATTACACAAAAACCTTCACTATAGACTTATTTTAAACATTAAAAAAATAATCTTTGCGTATACACCGTCCAAATATATCTTCAGTCATATCTTCAAGCAAATCCGTCTTACTAAATAAAATTATTCGTATCATTTATATGATAATGCGTTCTCTAGTAATCGCTTTAACGGCTTATTCTTTTTGACAGGCCTATTTTGACCAAATCGAAATTCCAAGTCAACAAATTCATTGTTATACCAAACCCTCCTACCTTCTTATCGTGTAGGACAGAATAACTTTTCTACAGGTTTTGTATAATTTTAGTTTAACCCTATCAAAACATAAAAATCATTAAATCTGACAAGGTAAAGTAGGTAGGTATGGTTTTATTGCCAGTAGACTTATCGAACATTTTAGATACAAGATTGACTATAACAGCATTTAGTTGTGGTGCATACGTTATCTAATAAAAAAAGACCGGTATATTTCGTTGGATCTTTTATAACCCCACAGGGTACGATATAAAATAGTAAGTTTTATCGTTGGAAATCTTTTAAATTTGAGTTTAATGTGAGAAACTTTAAAGGGAAATGTTAAAAACTGCTGGTTTATTACACCATTAGGGGCTATTAGGTAAGTTCAATAATGGATATTATAAACACTGTAAATTTATTACTTTGGAACTTGTTTTACATAGTATGCCCTTACCTGAAATAATGTGTGAATTAAATATAATATTTCTTGTTTTAATCTGGGTATGGGCTTGGTGAATTCTCCGCCGGTGCTGCTACCATGGGAGAAAATCGTAAACAACCGCTATAATCACTGGGGTGCAACTTTGTTCAAGTTAGCAACCGATCGTTTAGAAGCGATGTCGAAACCAGATCGGTACTATGTTCATTGCAAAACTTTTGTCGCTTAAATGCTGCGAAATATGATATCACTATCACACTCTTGCACACGTGTGCGACACGTTCTAGGCTATGTCTAGGCAGTCGCCTCGCCACAAAGCGAGAAATCAGAATATCGCTACGAATCGATGTTGCTACTGAACATAGTGCCTCAAGCTACAAATTACTTTACTATCGCTTTGAAACATGAACAAAGTTGCACCCCTGGTCTTTCTATTACCATCGCAGAAAAGTCGGTTCCCCCCCTGGGCTAGACAGCTATCTTTTGATCCATAAGGATATTTCGAGATTTTTTATTTTTTCCTTCCATTATAAGCTTAAATCTACCTAAAATTCGAAATTTGAAGTTTGTGACACATCTAGAAGTACCTTATAATTTTGATGATCTGTCAGTGAGTCAACGTCGAAATTAAAGAAATTTGACAAGTCATAATTCATAAACTATGAGGTATAATCATAGTATAACGAAACTAGTAGCTTTGCTCCTTGTCAAAATGTCAAATCCTTTGTTCTTTTTCTGCCACTTTATATAATCTTGTTCTCGCGTCCCGTGACCACTGACGTAGCTGTATAGTCGTGTTCTATAACTAGGCAAAGTATAGTCGTGGTACTCGCCATAGTTTCACAGAGATGTATTTAGGAAAATATGAATTCACAATAAAATAAAACAAAAAAAATTGATCATCAAAAAAAATTTGCTTGAAAACAGAATATTTTCACATTTCGTGTAAGTAACTATTCTTCTGTATCTGAAAATTTTCTGATGGGAAGAAATGCGTAAAAAATATATAATGACATATTTTGATATTATTATTATCTATTTCAAAGATTTTCTACAACTTTCTTTAATTTAAAACAAGTTTAATTTTAACATTAATGTGTTTGCAGTGGCGGACTAAGAGGGGGCGGAAGGGGCGGTCCGCCCCGGGCCCCATCTTTTAGGGGGCCTCCAAATCTCAATAAGTAATTTTTTATTCAACTGGCAAACAAGACCAATATGTGTTCAGTAGTTATGAAGCAATGTGTAGGTGGAGTATACAAACCATACGTATACGCAAACTATAAACAGTATAAATAGAAGCCTGAGACAGCGAAGGGGCCCCTCGAATCTTGGAGAACTTACAAAATCGCGATATTTTGTAGCGGTATTTCCCTGGAACGGTCGCGAAAGTAACGCGGCTCATTTGTGGAACCGGTATTTCCATCACTTTGTCATCATAAGTTGCCATTAAATACATGCGAACGTTCGCTCGGGAATTTCCTGATCTAATATTGCAGGGCCGGTGAATGGAAGGAAGTATGTGGCTCGTTAGCAAAATTATGTTCAATAATTTAATCCCTCTAATTTATTACAGTTGGGTTTGGAACCTTTGGTGTTACAACAGCAAAATAAAACACTAATTCACCACTACAACAGCAAAATAAAACACTAATTCACCACAATACACCAAAACACTTTATTTTTGCACTAGACGCGCATTTCGCTAACCATGTTAAAATCATCAGCAGAATATATATAAATCTTTTTATATTTCGTTTTATATTTTGTGGTATCGTTTTATATTTTGTGGTGAATTATTATTTAATTTTGCCACCTCTAATTTAGTTGACTATTACTTGTTTTATTACATCAAATTGTATTCGTTTTTCGATTTAAAAATATTATTATAAGCTTTAAAAAATTGATGTTATCGTTTTTGAGTTATCACTGTTTTACAATAAGATTTATAGATTAAAAATATTTTCAATATGGAGACACTTCCGTAAGTACCGGAAGTTGACAGCAACTTCCTTATTTTAAATGGGTGCCCCCATTTTTATTACATACTTATACTCTCTGTAAAATTCTATGAATATCGATGTTACACTCTATACTTAACGTTAACCATTTTTGAGAAAAAAATATTTAAAAATTTTGGGCGAAAAAAACTACCTGGCAAAAAAATTTGTATAGCCTTAAAGTCAAATTTAGCAATTACCCTTACGATTACCACAGCCACTGTGACATAAACTGTGTAAAACCACTGTGACACAGCCACGCGAAGACATGTGGCTATCTATTTCAAAAATTAAATTGTTCAAATGGTGGTAGCTGAATTACTAACATCACATAAATCATTTTATTCAAAGGAAACTTGAAACAATTATTCACTAGGGAAAAGGTTTTTCAATTCGTTACCAGTCGTTACTCTTTAACCATACATATTCCTATACCTAAAATAAATCGTTTTTAAGTTATTTAAGATCTAGTTTGAAAAGGTATATTTTTCTTGTCACCTGATTATCGCTCAATTCCATGACAGCTTCGGCCATTATTATACATTCGGCCACAATGCTTTATTCAAACACAATTTAATTCTTGAAATAGATAGCCACATGTCTTCTCTTTATGGTACAGTGGCTGTGGTCTGTGGTAATCACTAAATTTGACATTTAGGCTATACACATATTTTTGACAAGAAGTTTTTTTGTTCAAAAATTATAAATATTTTTTTTCCTCAAAAACAGTTAACGTTAGTTATAGAGTGTTTAATATCAAAATTCATAAAATTTTAGGGAGAATTTAAGTATGTAAAAAAATGAGGGCACCCGTTTAAAATAAGAAAGTTGCTGTCAACTACAGGTACTTCCGGAAGTGCCGCCATATTGAAAATGTTTTTAATCAATAGATCTCGTTGTGAAACAATGATGTGCAAAAAATCTCCGATCTAGATATTGTAGTTCTCTAGAAACTTCTAATGCACGCTCAGCCTGGGACACCCTGTATAAATACTTGAATTTTCTCAACCATTATACATACGTCATTCCATCTTTACAAAATGTACATTAGAAGTATGTAACGTTTTTAGTTCGTTACATGTCTTTTTTATATATAATATATGATGTCTGGCCTATCATCACCGGATTCCCTATCGTTCAGGCCGGATAATTTATTTGACGCGCTTGGCGTAATTTTTACGTTCTCTAGTCCACAACTCTGTTATCGTTCGACACAACCCTGTTATCGCTCTGTGGAGGCGCTGTCAACATCGCTTCTGTCAACTCTCTCCGTGCTTAACCTCACTTTGTTTTGCCGCT
This sequence comes from Sitophilus oryzae, assembly GCF_002938485.1. NCBI lineage: Eukaryota > Metazoa > Arthropoda > Insecta > Coleoptera > Curculionidae > Sitophilus > Sitophilus oryzae. The sequence goes on from NW_022147349.1 coordinate 415,135, forward strand.
CTGTTGTATCCCGGCTTTTAGAAATGGCAATTTAAATCTTGCTGCAAAATCTGAATCAGCTGCCATTTCGAAGCTACAGGTAAAGATGAGTTATTATCTTTTATAGATTCGATATTATTATTGAATATTTTTAGAGTTTTGGTTTGGCCCACCTTAACTCGTATTTGTATTTTGCTGATACATTGGTGTACTTTTGCTGTTGTCCTCCAGAATGTTAAATGGAAGAAAGGACAGTTCTTTTGTTTATTATTGAGCCCTCGGAAGTGTTTCGAGGTAGGTTTATTTTGTTTATTAGACCTTGTTTGGTTTTTTAAACAAGAGTTTCGTATTTTTAGGGTCTTATGGACGTACATTATCTTATGGACGTACATTATCTTATGGACGAACTGTCCAAGGTACGGGTAGTGTTCCCCTGTACCGTTATCTTACGGACGGACTATTTCCAAGGTACGGGTCCCTTGTACCGTTATCTTATGGACGGACTGTGTCCAAGGTTATGGTCCAAGGTTATGGTCCAAGTTACGGACATTATCCAAGATCCTAGTAGTGTTCTAAGGTACGGGTAGTGTCCCCATATTGCTACAGTATGGATACAGCGTAAGCCCCATGCTGCTTCGCTCCCATCTATAAGCCAGTTAGTAGTTACGGCTGTATTCATTCATGGTGTCCTCATTCTGGCCCCTTTTGTTGTATTGGATGGCCGAGTACAGAGATATGAGCCCACCTCACGCTGCTACTCTTCGAAACAGGATTGCCTCAAGAACAGCTAAGTGTAGATTTAGGTTCTGGTTTTCAGTCGATTTTCAGTCTTAACTTAATAACGTACATTTTAAATAATATCGTACATACTATATTTAGAGGTTAGATTATTAAGAACATTTATGTCGATTTAGTAGTTACAATATGATTTAGATCTTAGGTTTCATTACATTACGCCTTGTAATAGTATTTAACCACTATAATAATTATTAAAATTGTACAATGCTATTTACCATCAGAATTCATCATGAATAAATATAGCCATTAGTTTTAAGTAATATACAACTGTGTTTTCTTTCTCTGTACATGCCTGGCGCCCAATATATATTTTTTTTTTGTTTATTGTTATTAATTAGTTTTCTTTCCAGTGAAATACCTTATCCACGACTGCTCTCCGATGAAAAGCTGCCGTTCGCAGTGGTAATGTTTTATAAAAAACGCTACAAGTATATCATTATTTGAACAGACCGGGGGCCACATTTAACTTCACCGCCGGCAGGCTTAGTCCGCCATTGTGTGTTTGTTTTGTAGTAATATATTGGTTAGGTGATTTTCATTGGATAACTAATACATTGAACAACACATTGTACTAAATTAAAATAACATATTTAAACTTCAATAATTGCTAATAAACATTACAGAAATTTCAAAAGAGAAAAGAAGCAAGAACAATGAGAAATAGCATCACTACTTTCTCACGTAATAAAAAATAATTTTTTAGTTATTGTTACCAAGTACCGAGTCCCGAAGGTGGTTACCAAACCGAAAGAACCTGTAATTAATAATTTCGAGTCCCGGTTCATTGGTGTCTCAAAAGAACCGGGAATTTCCGGTTCTGAACCCTAATTACGATATTATCAAGAAACTATGTTTTTTAACTAAAAACTAAAAAAATTTCCAGATTTTTTTTTCAAAAAAAAATTGCACAGAAAATTCTTATATTTCCAGGCTCAAATTTAAATCCCCTAAAAGTATTGGCACTTATTTAAGACTCACCATGTATAGGGCGATTTACGGTTATGGCACGTTAACTGGTAATTTCGGTACCATGCCTCTAAGGAACCGAGATTTCCAGTTTTTTTTTTCGGTACTTTCGGTATTAGCAAATTTTTGTTCAATGATGGTGCAGTTCGTTAAACAGCAAGCAAGGGATGGTTATCAAAAATAAAATCGATAAAAAATTGAGGTTTAAATGAAAATAATATCAAATTATTAAGCAGTAATCAGTCATGAGAAAATTAACCTGAACACAAATATGATCAAAAATGACTATCAAAAAAACTCAAAGCACAATTTTTTGTACTACAACCAATTTCAGCACACAGTAAGGCACTCATGTTTTGTCAATCCGTCTCTGGTGCTGAGACGCAACGCTCGAACCTCGGAAGCAGGAGGCAGGTCGACGGACGGAACTCAACTGAAACACTCTGGTTGCTCTGCAATCTGCCGATATTCGACAGATTGTAAAAACTGGCAGAAAATATTTGGGAGAGTGCACCTACTGTTTTCCTTCTACTATGGTATAATTACTAGATATTTTAGTAACCTAGCCAGCTATAGTATGTTTTCATGTGTAATGAAAATTAATATTCTTGCTTTATCGACAACGAAGTTACAGGGTGGTCAAAAGTGCCGCTAATACCTTCGAGAAAAGGATGATACGGCTATACGGCTGTGCTCATGCTGTGCTCAACTTGGCGAACTATAGACTGCGGGGGCACTACCGTAGATTAGTACAGATTATACGAGTAACTTTAAAACTACTAATTACTTAATTAGTATGTATTTAATAATTATAATTAATATATAATATACATTATTAAACAAAAGGACCCTTGCCTAATACAAAATGCAGATCGTCTCCAAGCTATATCCAAGATCCTTATAAATCTGGCGCATTCGCCATAATTTAACAATTATTTACTGCTGTTACGTATACGGTATGTAGGTATATGACTATATTTTAATACTCACAAATTTTTACATTATCAATACAAAGTCGGAAAAATTAATGTACTACAAAACAAAATATATTTATAAATGTTTGTATTAAAAAATTGCTAGTAAAAGATTATCATACAAGCACTATTAAACAGAATGATTGTATGTGATGTAAAAAATATTTGAGAGATGATTTAATTAATAAAAGTATTGCAAACGCTACTCCAAACAAACTTGGGATATTCAATTATCTCATACATTTGGAGAGAGGGAATTATATTGTTATTAATAATATCTATAAATTTAGTAGACAGTTCGAAAGAGAGAATGCTACTTTGGTCTTTATTTTGAATAATTTTGACTGTCGTCATTACCTTACTCTGACTTTATTACACTAATAATAACACTCCAAGTTTAAAATTACTAATAAAGAAAAAAAAATCAATGTATTCAAAGACAAACTACACTGTAAGTATCAGCAATTTAAGTTATATTTAATGAAGGCATTTTTTATACTGCGAATAGTATATGTATTTTACTTATAAATACTTTTTACCAGATATTCGAACCAAGAGCATGGAGGGAAGAAATAAATTACTTAGAAATTGCTAAAAATTGTAAAAGAAAATCTTCTAAGATGATAGGTATGAAATATTTTAAAACTAGTCAAACATAAGTCTATACTTAAATCATGCTATTAATAAATTACTTTCTGATACGTTTTATAAATTTAATTTTTTATAATTTATATACAGGATGGTCCGAATTGTATTCGGGAAATTTCAGCAGCATATACAGCAGAAAAGAATAAGTAAAAAAGTTTGTATAAACTTATATTCTAAAATGTTTAGTTTCGGAGATACAGGGTGTAGAAGTTTAATTTTTATATCGATTTTTCTAATTAATTTCTGAACTAAAGTCGATATTTGGATCAAAATTGGCACCTGGAAGTTTTTGTGGTTTGGTAGGTAAAAAAACTAATTTTGGTGTCAATATGACTCCTACTTGTAGAGGGCGCAGCCCACATATTTTTAACTGGTTTGAAGAGTAGTAACTTTTTGCTCCTACCTGTATAAAACTAAGGAAAAAAGTATACATTTCCGCCACTTTTTAAGTAAAAAAGGTCTCTGGGTAAAAATCGCTAAAATTCATGGTTCTGGAGATATTTGTAATCGATCGAAATAATCAATACATATCATCATTGGCATAAATTAAACATGTTAACTAGATAGTTATTGGACTGAAATAATAACTTTGAAATGTTTTTGTGCCAAATGTTCAACAGAAACTGTTTTACCATAATTTACTGGAAGAAAAAAAAATGATTAATTTAAAAACATAAAAACCAAATTTATCATTTCACTCCAATAACTATGTCTATTTTTTGTCAATAAAGACATGTATTAACTATTTCCATTCTAATTATCTGGAGAACGGTTGCTGGTATCGATTTTTTCCAAGAGACTTTTTTACGTAAAAAATTACCTAAATGTGTATTTTTTCACACCGTAGTTTCGTAGTTTTAAACAGGTAAGGACAAAAAGATATCACTCTTCAAAACAGTTAAAAACTATGTAGGTAACGCCGCTTACAATTAATAAGGCCCCAGACACCAATTTTTATCCAAATATCGGCTATAGGTACAGTGCAAAATTTATTTGAAAACCCCGGATGAAGGGAGAGAAAAATGAAACTTCTATACCCTGTATCTCCGCAGCGAAGCATTTTAGGACATACACATTTATAGGAACTTTTTTACATATTTTTATCTGCAGAATATACGACCGAAGTTTCGCGAATACAATTCGAACCACCCTGTATAGCAAATAGTTCAATGCTACTTTGTTTTCATTTTTCTTAAGTTTTGACTGTCGTCATTACACAAATGTTAAGAATCCAAGTTTAATATTTCATTAAGTAAAGGAAGCAATGATTACAAAATCAAACTACACATTTAAGTTATCAGCAATTTAAAACAAATATAATCATGATCTTTTTGATGCGATATGCGTTACCTATAGCACAGAATATCTAGCCACGCAAGTAGCTTTTGCGTAGCTAGATATTCTGTGCCTATAGTTTGTATTTTATTTATAGATACTTTTTACCAGATATTCGAACCAAGAGACTGGATGGAAGAAATAAATTACTTAAAACTTGTTAAAAATTGTAATACAAAATCTTGTAAGATGTTAGGTATGAATTTAAATCCAGGCAAACCTACTTAAAGTATTGTATATAAATTATTTCTTGATGTCGTTTTCTAAATTAAGTAATAAAATGTACATAGTAGACAGTTGAATGCTATATAATATATTCTGTCCTTTATTTTTATTAATTTTCAGTATCATCATTATATTAATATGGAAAATTTTTATTTTTTTAACTTTTTAACTAGTTCTGAGATCTAGTGGCCATTCTCCATACAAAACACCCAAGCTGAAAAGTGAACTACCAGGTTTAATGAATTAGTTCGCATACAAGTCGCTAGATGGAGCAGTGAGCCACATATGTTATTTTCTATTTGGATAAAGATTTTGATGAATCTATAGGCGATTTAAACTGTTAAATTCAACAAAAAAACATACATATTTTGTATTTGTTTTTTGTTTTACAATACCGGATCAGCATCAGCGCACGAATATTAATAAATACAATACATAAATAAAATGGAATGAAGAATAATTTGTCGATCTTCAAGCAAAACATGCTAAATCCAAAAAAATAGTGCATTTTTCATAAACGTTATTATGAACGTAATGAATATGAAAATAATAATGAAAAATACTTAGACGACTTTTTCCGGTATAATAGTTATATCAAATGAGATATAAACTATAAAATATCGCAAAAGTGTGAAAATCAGACTTTAATGTGTTTGGCTTGTAGACTGCCAATTTATATAAACAGAAAATTTTAAATTTACTCTAAATAATTTTTTTACAGTTTTCTACTATACAGGGCGGTTCGAATTGTATTCAGAAAACTTCAGTAGCATATTCTGCAGATAAAAATAAGTAAAGAAGTTGGTGTAAATGTAATGTCTTAAAATGCTTCGTTTCGGAGATAGAGGGTGTAATAATTTCATTTTTTTTCAAATAATATTCGAACTATAGTCGATATTTATATAAAAATTAGTGTCTGGGTGTTTTTTGACATGAGAAATTTCATTTCGATGTTAATATCACCCCTACTTTTAGGAGGCGCCACCCAGTGGCGTAACAGGGGGCCTCGGTGCAAGATATTTTTGAGTAAAGAACAAAACCAAAATAATATATATTTTTTATTAAATATTTCCGCACCGAACTGCCCTATGATAGCTACGCCACTGACTGGGGCCACCTACATGTTTTTAACTCTTTTAAAGCATAATAACTTTTCGTCCGTACCTGTATAAAACTACTTAGTGAAAAATATACATTTCCGATATTTTCTAATCAATACATGTCATTATTGACATTTTTTTCAAATAATAATTATTTATTTTTTTAAATTCATAATAAATTTGTCTTCAAAAAAATTACGATAAAACAGTTTTTGTTGAACCTTAGGCACAAAAACAATTCAAATTTATTATTTTAGTCTAATAACTATCTAGTCAACCTGTTAATTAATTTATTTCAATGATGACATGTATTGATTCTTTCGATTCCAAATATCTCGAAACCCATTATTCATAGCGATTTTTACCAAGATACTTTTTTACGTAAAAAACGAAGGGAACGTATATTTCTTCACTCAGCAGTTTTATACAGGTAGAGACGAATAGTTATTACTCTTCAATAGCCATGTGTAACACTGTGTTGTATGGCACTTTTGTGCTGACACCAGGGGCGGCTTGTCCTATGAGGCAGATGAGGCAGTGCCTCACCAATACATTTGAAGAATTACACGTATTAATCGATACATATTTAATCACAATTTTATATTTTTTCCCCTATATGCATCAATAATAATTGTATTTTTTATCCGTCATTCTACAATAAATTACGTCGATGGTGTTCCTTTAAACGCGCGCTTCCTTTCCCATATGCGACAAACTCAACGATATATATATATATATATATATATATATATATATATATATATATATATATATATATATATATATATATATATATATATATATATATATATATATATATATATATATATATATATATATGAGGGGTTGAGTTTCAAAAACTCGTCTTATCCATTTTTGGTAATTTTGAGTAAAAGTATCTATAGTCTAGTATTGGCAGCCCTGCACAATATTCAGCATCATTTTTGTGGCGTAACTCATTCTATCCTGTATAATTTACATGTTAAAGTCGTGCATTTGTTCCAAGACTAATTCAGTTGCTGTTCGTTTTTTGCGATTATTGAAAATTAACGAATTTGGATAAAACTAGTTTTGGAACTCAGCCCCTCATATATATCCATCTCATTTGTTCTTTAAGAAGTATATGTGCAGAGGTTTGCCTCTCGCCTTTCCTTGTCTAACGTATTGTGGTATATAGCATTGACGGAGCGACAGTGTTCACTGGAATCTTAAATCTATAGAATGAAAAGAAAAAGCATTGGCAAAACCTTTAGTTGAAGAGAGATAAAATGTATGGAGTAGCAGCGCGTAAAAAGACCGTATTGAGGCGAGCCTCAAATGTAAGTTTAAGCCTTAAAAGCCGTTCGTTAAAAATATGTATCACTTCCCGAGAGATTTTAGGCGACAGGCTGAAAATGCAGAATTGCATTATTTGGGAATTTGTATTAGTTTGAATAACAGTTTGAATTAACTCTGCCGGTTATTGCACTGTTTTGTCTTTAATTGATTAATATATACGTTTTTTAATGTGAATTGCATGTTTAATTACTCGTCTTACTGATTACAACGTATTAAGTAAATACCTAAAAAGTGGGCAGTGACTTGTTGATTGATATGATGATTTAGAGGGACATGCATCATCAGAGGACTCCCCAGGTAAAGCTTTTCGAATTCGAATCATTTCTAGATAAATTGTGTACTCGTATAGTCAAAAAGTAAAGCAACCTGTTACAGAGATTTCATTTTGTTTTATTTTTATAGGATGGGTAGAAAAACAAAATTTTACCATACAGAGTAAAATATAAGACAAAATATCTTGAGGTCGCTTTGATAAAAATTTACTGTTGCATAGAATATACTGTTGCAATAGAAGGATAATAGGTACCGTATGATCGAAAAAAAACGGCGTCCAGTTGGCTTGAAAATGACGATCGATGACATTTCCCATATAATTTTACATATAAAATGATAACGATCTTCATTTCATAGCCATCGCTGACGCCGTTTTTATACGGTATAATACTGCGAATTATATTACATAAGGCTTAAGGCAACTGCTAAAAATTTAGAAATATTTTAAATACAAAAATGTGCGCTTTTTAAGTCTATAGGGTATCTAAAATACTAAAAATAATATAGTGTGTATTGCATTTAAAAAAATTGAGATATAGCATTATAATATTGCAATGTTGGCCGTGCCATAAAAAAATCCCTGTATAAAATAATGTAATTTTTTCTCGGATTTCTTCTTTTGTCCTACATACCTCGCTATATACATACTTAAGCAATAATATATCAATAAGTTAAATTCACTCCAGGTTTTTACCACTTTTTAAAAAATGAAATTTTTCAAATATAAATTATCATGGAAATTCCGCATATATAGTGCTTCAAATAAATCAATAGTGTGATGTATGCTGAACCCAATTCTGTACAGAAAAATGGTAATGCGATTGCAATTTTAAAGAAAATATTTTTTTAGGATATGCACTTTTTTTATATAGAACTTTTTTTTCATATATTTGTCAACTACAAAGATATTGGACTTCCTCGTACTAATGGTCACCCTATATACATACTAATAAAAATTCTCTTCTAATGTGCCTCACCATCTTCCAGTGCTACGAGCCGCCCCTGGCTGACACCTTTCAGTGTGTCATGGGTGTTGAAACAGCGTCAATTAATTTTTTGACACTGACACTTATAATATAACGCTGCAAGCTTTCCGCACGGAATTTCACTCTTCAAACCATGTAAAACATATGTAGATGGCACCCTCTACAAGCAGGAGTCATATTGATATCAGAATCAACTTTCTCATGTAAAAAAACAATTTTCGTTCAGATATCAATGTTAGTTCAGAACTTATTTGAAAAAATTCCAAATAAAAATAAATCTTCTACACCCTGTATCTCCGAAACGAAGCATTTTAGAACATAAATTTTTAGAACGACCTTTTTTAGTTATTTTTATTTGCAGAATTATGCTGCCGAAGTTTCCCGAATGCAATTCGGACCACCCTGTATAACATCTAAACCACATTTTCGATATTACTAATACTAAATAACTTTACATCTATGGATTTGAATATACAGAAGATCAAAAAATAATACTTAAATGGGTACTACTAAAACTAATCAAATTATTACTTGCGTACAGAACTTTTGTAAAAATTTTCAAGCAATTGCACCATTATAAATAAACCGTGCAACATCTGTATAAAACTTTTTTTGATATCTTCAACAACAACGACGCTATTGGACTTCATCGCACTAATGGGCCACCGTGTATGTATTTGAATTCCTATTCAAGTATTACTTATTCATTTAAAGGTGTTCTTAAACTTCATCTAATATATCAATCATCAGTTGCTTCCCTTTTCCATGAAATATTTTACTAATACCCCAAGAGCTCTCTCGCATTGCGTAATCCGGTAATCTGACCAAATATTATTACGTGAAGTATCAATCAGCTACATTGGGGTTGGCAATGCTGTAATACCCTCGACGAGCATTACAACCTACTTAAGTGGAATTTATCTCCTCACTTTTTTTCCTATAGTGTTTGCTTAGAATTGCTGATAAGACCGAACATATTGATGAATGTATGTACAGGGTGCATGATAGTTTAAAAAGTAATCGTCGTCGGGAAAATCGGCAATATCCATAGACATGTAAAAAAATGGTAAACTAAAAAGACACACAAAACATATGTACATACACATAAAATGTAAATAAAAATAAACCCTCTGTTTATTTACAGTTTAAGATGATCACAGGTATCAAGAAGGCAACGGCCCAGCTACGTCGAAACACCGGTTCCCATTAGAACACCGAAGTTAAGCGACGTAAGGCGATAATAGTGGATGGACGGGTGACCGGTTCGAAACTCTGTATCGTGCTGTTGTCCAAAAAAAGGCAAAAGTGTAAAATCTATTGACACACACTGCTCATTCACGCCGGTTCGAGGCCGGATGAGATCGGATATCTCGTGAGTAAGAGTCGATTTAGACACTTGCCAAGTCGGTAGGCCATTGACCATGATATGGCCGAGGACCGCGGTTCGGATTCCGCGTAAACAAAGTAGGCCCCGTGCAGATTAGCCCTGACAGCAAAAATGAGACGTTTTGAACTGAAATCTTTACACTTTATAGATATCAAGAACGAACGACCAGTGTATAAGGTCAAAATCAAGACCCATTATGCAAGATTAAAGTAGTCTTGCGTTTTTTAAAAAAACTCTTCATTTTTTTTGAATCGTTGAGATAAAAAGTTACTTATTTGTACAAAATTATTTGTTGTACAAAATACACTCACCGGCATCGGGACGAAAAACGGGCACCTTAAAATTTTTATGTATTTTAAATTTTCGTATACTGTGTTCTAGTGCACCGATTTTGATGATTTTTTAAGCAATTTGTAGCTAAATTATTTGTCTTTTTAGTGTATCGTTCTAAATTAAAAATGAAAGTTGCAATCGTAAATTATACGAGGGGAAAAAAATGTTGATATTTTAGTGAAAGTTTGAAACACCCTGTGGAGTACGTTAAGAACAGCAAACGATTTAAAAATCTCTGCTACCTTATGTATCTCCTGTATATCAGTAAATAACAATGTATAAATCTTGAAATAAGAGTTTATTCAGTTTATGAAACAAAAATGTATTGTATGTACAGGGTGGTCGAAAATGGTCTGTTTTAACAGAGAAAACCTATTTCCTGACTAGATAGAGCAAAACCGACATAGATGTCATGAGCTCGATTTCTGAGAAACGTTTAATGGTGTAAACCGCCTGTTGATATTTTCACTACCAACTGAGATACGGGGTCTTTTTGAATTTTTTACCATTTTGAAAATTGCCCATAACTTTTTTATTTTGCGGAATGATAAAATTCTGTAAAAACGTTATTAAGGCACTTTTTTAGGCACAATCCAGTGGCGTAGTCAGTTTTTTTCTATGCTTGCTCTTTTTGTCAGAAATAATAAAAAATATAATTTTTTAAATGGAAATCATAGTTGGCTATGAACTTAAAAAAATGCTGGCGATTTACCCTTTCCAATGATCTAAAGTTATGGACATCTATTTCTAAGAATGAGAGAAATATTAGGTTTTTGATATTTATATGGAGGCGGGCCTTGATTTTGTGTTGATCTATTTGCCTAATTATTTTTTAGCACAATTTAATATTCTATATTATTATTTATCTGCATAATTAAAGACTTTTGAAAAGGTAAATTAACATTCTATATTAGTATTAGTAATTACAATAATTGAAATCGATACAATAAACAAAGAATAAAACTAAAAAAAAGTATCTTTTGACTGACGAATATAATTTAAAAAAAAATCATGAAAGATGTTCAAACTGAGCACTCCCTTGTTGAATACACAATAAACATTTTTTGCGCACAGAGTTACAACAGTATATTAGGCGAACTGGTGTTATAAGTCCAAAAGCTTGCCTAGTGGCCTTCTGTAATTCTTCTCTCGTCCCAATGGTTCCTTCCTTCCGACATATATAAGACTTTTTATATATTTCCCCCATAAAAAAGTCGAAAGGAGTTACATCACAGGACCTAGCAGGCCAAGATATGGGATTCCTTGTTCCAATCCAATTCTCTCTAAATTCTCCATTTAATAGTGCAGTTGTAACACTGGCTTTTTAATCGTAAATGGTAATACTAATATAGAATGTTTATTTACATTTTCAAAAGTCTTTACTTATGCAGATAAATAATGATATAGAATATTAAATTGTGATAAAAAATAATAAGGCAAGTATAGGTCAACAAAGATACAAAGACAAAAACGTAATATATCTCTCATTTTTAGAAATAAATACACATAACTTTATATCGTTGAAAAGGGTTAAACGCCAGCATTTTTTTAAGTTCATAGCCATCTATGATTTCCATTTAAAAAATTATATTTTTTATTATTTCTGACTAAAAAAGCAAGTATAGAAAAAAAACTGACTACGCCACTGGATTGTGCTTAAAAAAGTGCCTTAAGAACGTTTTTACACAATTTTATTATTCCGGGAAATACAAAAGTTATGGGCAATTTTCCAAATGGTAAAAAAATCAAAAAGATTCCGTATCTCGGTTGGCAGTGGAAGTATGAACAGGCGGTTTAGGCCATTAAACGTTTCTCAGAAATCGAGCCCATGACATCTATGTCGGTTTTGCTCTATCTAGTCTGGAAATAGGTTTTCTCTGTTAAAACAAACCAATTTCGACCACCCTGTACATACCTAATGTAGTACTAAGTATGTAAATAATATGTCTTGCTTTATTCTTTATATTAATAAAATCCGTTAACTGATAAAAATTGATATACCTATAATATTTTAATGAATCATTTCGTTATACAGGGTAGTCAGAATTATATTCTATATACAGCGTGGCGCACCTCATTCGCCTCGGTTAATTATACGAAAACGGAGAGATGTAGAAACAAAATATTTTATGGGTATATGTGGGAAGGCAATGTGAATAATTTAAAATTATTTTGAAATGTACAGGGTGTGTCAGAACTAAGATCCATACCAAAGTTATATTTTTTCTTATGGAACACTCGGTATTATATTTCATTTTTGGATTCTTGGACATAAAATAAACCATTTATTATAGGGTTTTAGTATGTTTAAAAGCTTTGGTTTGTGAGATATTTAAAGATATTTAAATATGCATGGTAAAATAAAAAAGTTTGTCCACACCTCGTATATTACTTTTCAGAATCCAAGACAAGGAAATAAACTTTACTAAAAAATTTGATTGCTTTCTTAAATGTATGCAGGCGTATCAAAAATTGCTGGTCTATTTTAAATATATATTTTACATAAAAACTTTGTTATTTCAAATATAAGACTATGTATTTTTTTAAATAGGTCGAAGCAGATTTAAATGCTTTTTCAAACTATATTAGGGTTCCCTATTCCTATCTGGCTCAGATTTTGAATAAAAAGCGATGTTTCAATTTGGTTTCAATAAAATTGTAATCAACATGACTGGTGTCACCATGGCAATTTTCTAGTGACACTTAGTAGCTATTTTCAAAATCCACATTAGTTTATAGACTTTATTTAAATTTATAACAGGTTATTTTTATTTAATTTACCTACAGTAAGGTTAATACGTAAGTCAAGAAAAATGAAGCAATATCTGCTGATGGCGGAAGGACTGGATATGTTACTAGTGATTTTATTTTGTGAGGACAATTGCTTGTTGACTTGAAGGGTTTATGCCAAAGAATATTTTATTCTTTATTTATGTTCAAAGATATTCAAATAGGAATTTTCTTGACAATCGTTCTTTCTGTCATGGGAATCGAAGAAAATGAATTTGCCTTAATTGGTTCTTTTATAGAAAATCCAATGTATCTACAAGTCACCGTAACATAAATCAAAGAAGTACTTCTGTATTTTTCTTGATAAAATTATAAATACTTACTTAATAAACTATTGTAAGTAAATTAAATGAAAGTAAACTGTCATAAATTTAAATAAAGTCCATAAACTAGTGTTGATTTTGAAAATCGGTACTAACTGTCACTAGCAAATTGCCATGGCGACGCGACGCCAGCTATATTGATTGCCATTTTATTGAAAAATAGCTTTTTATTCAAAATCTGAGCCAGATAGGTATAGGAAACCCTAATATAGTTTGAAAAAGAATTTAATTCCGCTTCGACTTATTTAAAAAAATACATAGTGTTGTATTTCAAACAACGAAGTTTTTATGTAAAATAAATATTTAAAATAGAAAAGCAATTTTTGATACCCCTGTATACATTTAAGGAATGAATAATTTTTTAGTAAGGCTTATTTCCCTGGCTTCAAAGTCAGCACAAGAATTAAATCTGAAAAGTAATGTAGGTACATTTTTCTTATACCATGCATATTTAAATATCTTCAAAAACCAATGCATTTAAACATATTAAACCCTTATAATAAATGGCTTGTTTTATGTCCAAGAATCCAAAAATGAAATAAAATACCGGGTGTTCCATAAAATTAATCCATAACTTTGGTATGGATCTTAGTTCCAACACACCCTGTACATTGCAAAATAATTTTAAATTATGCACATTGCCTCTCTACATATACCCATAAAAATTTTTGTTTCTACATCTTTCCGTTTTCGTATAAGTAAAAAATCTCGTATGTCCTAAAATGCTTCGTTTCGGAGATACAGGGTGGAGAAGTTTTATTTTCGTTTCGATTTTTTCCAAAAAAAGCTGAGCTAACGTCGATATTTGGATAAAAATTGGTGTCTGAGTATTTTTTTACATGGGAAATTTAATTTCGTTGACTTCTACTTGTAAGGGTCGCCACCTACATGTTTTTGAACGCAAGAAACTTTTCGTCTGTATCTGTATTAAACTAAATACTGAGTGAAAAAATATACATTTCAGCCGTTTTTTAACGTAACAAAGGTCTCTTAATAACAGAGACATATGGTAACGCTATGAGCAACCATTTTCAAAATGTTTGGTATGGAAATTATCAATACATACATGTCATCGATGACAAAAATAAATATGTTGACTAGATAGTTACTTAAGTGAAATGATACATTTCAAAACGTAAATTTAGGTTTCGAAAACTTATGATAAATCCAGGGCCAGATTTACCTAAGGGCTGTTTGGGCTGCAGCCCAGGGCCCCGAGGTTACAAGGGGCCCCCAGACTCCGTTAAAAACAATAGGCGATAATTTGTTTCCCAAACGTTTATCTGCCAATTCAATTATCTGTTTATCAGCTTAGTAAAATTCTGCAAATACCGAGGAAAATACCTACAGTTTTTATTTTACCAAAATTGCATTGCCTTTAAGTGTGTATTTTAGTCGTGCATTGACAAGTGTTCAGTTCTGACAAAATTAACAAAATGCTTTTTACCGCGCAAGAATATGCAGAAATGCATTTTGTTTATGGATTGTGTAATGGACGTGCTCGACGTGCTGCAAGACTTTATCGTCAACGTTGCCCGAACCGACAACACTATCCCGATTATCGTATTTTTATTCGGGTACATAATGCATATGTTGCTGGAAGGTTACCTGGAGTCCCAATAGAACGTATAGGAAGGCCAAGGCAATATGACGATGATGTGGAAGCCGTGTTAAATCAAGTAGAAGCAGATCCTTCAAGAGGTATTCGTGGCATGGCAGAAACTATGGGAATACCAAGATAACAATCCATCGCATATTAAGACAATATCAAATGCATTCTTTCCATTTTCAACGAGTGCAAGCCTTATTACCTGCAGATTACCCATTAAGAGTACGATTTTGTAGAGAAATGTTGAGAATGCAGCGAACCAGAAACGATTATAATTTTTCCAACACATTTTATGGACAGATGAATGCAGTTTGAGCCGAATTGAAATTTATAACATTCATAATCTACCTTACTGGGCAATGGAGAATCCCAGAGCGGTTAGAGCTGATCGATTTCAACATCAGTTTTGTATTAATGTATGGGCTGGAATACTTAATGGCACTTTGATAAGCCCCTTTGAAATACCAAGAAGACTGAATGGAGCAAATTACCGGGTAATTTACTGGGGTAATTGTTTACAAAACGATCTAAACATCTTATTGGAGGATATTCCGATTTCTACACGTGCGAATATGTGGTTTCAGTTTGACTCCCCCTCATTTTGCTCGCAATGTGAGACAGTTTCTTGACCAAACATTTCCCAACAGGTGGATAGGGCGAGGAGGAACAATAAGATGCCCACCATGTTCGCCGGACTTAAATCCATTTGATTTATTTTTTGTGGGGATAGTTCAAGGAACAGGTTTATTCGCATGTAATCCAACAAAGACTTCGTGAAAGAATAGGAGCAATGTCACAGCAAATTCGTACCAATGTTCCCGCTTAAAGGCGCATAAAACGAAATTTTATACGTCGATGCAGATTGTGTATTAGAGCAAATGGGGGACATTTTGAGCACCTTTTGTAACCTAATTATTATAAGTTTTTTACTTATTTTACTCATTACTATCACATTGTCTCTCTCTGATATTAATCAATATTATGTACCTTATGATCGAAAAAAAATGGCGTCCAGTTGGCTTGGAAATGACGATCGATGGCATTTCCCATATAATTTTACATATAAAATGACAGCGATCTTCATTTCATAGCCATCGCTGACGCCGTTTTTATTCGATCATACGGTATTTATTTAAATTCACTTTTTTGGCATTACAATCATGTTTAACAAATTTCAGCAATACCAATTATTTGATTATATTTAAAAAGTACTTTATTTAAAAAAGAATACCTAACCGTAGTTTTTTATGTAATGAGACACCTTTTTAATTGAGTATTTTTTCTTAAAATTACCACAAACATTAAAGGTTTTCAATTAAAATCCTAAAAATGTGCTTAAAATTCACAGTAGGTTGCGTAATCAGCACGCACAATAAAAAAATGCGCTGTACAATAAAGAAGCCTTTATAGGGATGCTATTAAAATTTTATTTGAGAGAAAAATATGACCAGAAAATTTTTGAAAAAAAAATTGTGAAGAAATGTGAGATTATCATAAAAATTACAAAAATAGCAATAACTCAGAAACGGTAAGGAATCGGACATATGTCTATAGGACTTTTTTTGTTGGAAAGAACCTACTTTCATTTGATCCATCATTTTTGGACACCCTGTACTATTTCGGTTCCTCTCTCACCCAAAGGCTGCCTGGAAGAGATTGCTACCACAGCAATAAGGTCGCCTTTTGTACAACTAATACTTGCGTAGATTTAAGTGACATTTATGTTTTTTTTTGTGCAATAAAGAATATATAATAATAATATATCATTATAGAAACAGTTTTTTGACATGGCTATTAGTTGAGTACCTACTTAGGTAGGCCCCTAAGTATAGTTTCAGCCCAGGGCGCCACAAATTCACGATCCGCCTCTGGATAAATCAGTTTGCCATGCTGAACCTTTGACACAAAAACATTTCCAAATTTATTATTTCAGTTCAATAACTATCTAGTCAACATATTATATATTAGTACATATAGTAACATATAGATTATTACGATTCCAAATATCTTGAGAACCATTACGCGTAGCGATTTTTACCAAGATTTATTTTACGTAAAAAACGGCGGAAATGTATATTTCGTCACTCAATGTACGGACGAAAAGTTATTTTTCATCAAAACATGTTAAAAAATATGTACGTCGTGCCCCCTACAAGTAGGATTCATAGTGGCGAATCAATAGAAATCGAATTTCCCATGTCAAAAAACTTGAGTCACAAATTATTTAGAAAAAAAATAAATAAAATGAAACTTTTACACCCTGCATCTCCAAAACGAAGCATTTTATGATATTTTATTAAAGCTTTTTTACTTATTCTTATCTGCAGAATATGTTGTCAAAGTTTTCCGATTACAATTTAGACCATCCTGTATAGTATTAATAATTTACGGTATTAAGGAGATAATGGTTCAATAAAAGAGAAGAATGTTGATCCCAAACCATTTGTAAAACTTATTAAGAGTATTTTACATCGACTCACTCACTCAATCGGCCTGAAATATTTAAACCATTATGTTTCAATATTGACTAATTTTCAACCATCCCTCATCATGTAAATACATCTGTGAAAATGAATAAATAAAACTGGGGTACAATCTGAGGACATTGACCTTCATGACGTCTCAGTGCGTCGACCTAAGTAAAGGTACCCCTAGGGCATAATTTTAATGGCACTTGAAAAAGTCAAATAAGCGCAGGACATGTATAATGAATAAGAACGTACTTAAAATAGTTTCAGAATACTGAGACGAACATTTTGAAAACTATACATACCGGGTGTTTTTCAAAAGTAGCTCACACTATAACCTGTTCTCTCTCTCTTATTTTTTCCGAGATTTTTTCAGACAAAAACGGGATTCGGTGTGTTAGTATATGACATGAATCAAAATTGATTGATGTATTCAATTATTTTCCGTGACTTCCTGTTTCGCCGGAAATCAGTACAACTTTTGAATTTTAAACTGTTGGTTTACGGAGGTACCTCGGTTTTTTACTTTATTTCATAGAAAATTAACATTCTGATAGATTAACATGTCATAGTCAACTGTTGACATTTTAACTTAAAAAATAGTATTTTACACTTCTAACACATAACTTCTAACAATCTAGAATGCATTCGCTCTGTTCATTATAACAATTTGACTTAAAACACGAAGCATATATGGTACCAAATTATTTGTAAAAAATTGATTTTTTCAATTATGCTAATAGTCATGGATGTTTCATTGAAAAAAATCAGTAATGCTGACCAGTACGATTTGGGCATTTTTTAAATGACCAGCACAAGTCACGAAAAATATTAGATGACCAAATCTATTTTTCCAAGGCTCCTTGATTAAAAATCATTTGTTATGACACAATGCCACAACATATCAAATACTGTTTTATTTAAATTTCAAAAGTGGACGTATTATGTCATTCTATTCATAATGTAATTTTCTATCAAATAAAGAAAAAAATCGCAACGGTACCAATTAAAAATCAAAACTTTTAGTCAATTCTAGTGAAGTAGAAAGTAATTAGAAAGTAATGTTTAGTTAGAAAGTAATGGGCTTGTTTCACAATTTTTTTTTATTTTACCAATCGAAAGTACAACTAAAAAATAACAGATCTACCAAAAATTAGAATTTTATTCGTACGTTTAGTACCTCAAAAACACGTACAAACATCTATTGCACGAGAAAGGGGCGTGGCCAGCCGCTACGTCATAGCACCACAGGTCGGCTGGCGACCGCGCTCGATACAATGCACAAGTCTGCTTTGCCCGATTACAGAAAGTGTATTTTAAATTTATAGTATAACGTAGTGTAGAACTAAAGTCTTTCTTTTATTCAATATTAGTGTAAAAAAGATAAGGAAACGTTGTGTAGTGCCAGAATGAACAAATACGAATAAAAATTCCCCAGAAAAACTATTTATTTCGTTACCGTCCGACATAAGACGAGAATGGCAGCATGCAATGTGAAGAGATGATTTTGTCTCTGACAGAGGCACCAGTGTGACACAGTCATCACACTAATTTATACAGACTGGTACTAGCAAGGCGACTTCAAGAATAAAGTGCCTGATAAAGCCCACTATGTTGGAGCGAAACGTCTCATAAAAAAAATCTTTCAATTTATTAAAAAACCTCATACCCAAGAAAAAGTAAAAAAAATATACATATATGGATATAATAATGTACATTATAATTTTTTGCATTAATTTTGTGCTCCGGTGTAATTTTTGCCACTACTTGTCATAGTGATTGCTGTTGTTTTAACTGCACATATTATCCAATGGCATTATTACCATAATTTTGTCTGCCGGATCTGTAAGAAAAAAGTACATAGCTTACGTATCAGTTTTTACCTTAAAGTAGAAATATTTTTCTATATATTTATTGTATTACGTCTTTCGCGGACCAACCTCGAACTAGTCCTAGTCAATCACATATCTTAAAATCAATTCAGTATTTGTCAGCTGTATATGAAACCACTGATTTTTTCTGGTTCGTGAATTTTTCGCGAGAATATTTATTAATAATTGATCAATAATTAATTTATTTTTGTTTTTTTTTAATTAAAATTTTTAAAATTTAAAAAATATCAAAAATAATTAAAAATAGTTTTCTGCAAGCGTGTTAAAATATTTTTCGCCACACTCCGATATATAATAATATTACTTTAAGGTACTAGTGCTTTAAAATTTACTTTAGTCATTAAAGGAAACAAAAAAATATATATTTGAGGAAAGTCTCTTATTTACTTGTACAATTATTATGTATTAATTCAATATTAATTATATTCACATTCTAACTTAATTATATTATTAATATAAACAATAAACAATTATTAATTCAATAATTAGCCGAAAAGCCTCAAAATGCTAATTAATTGTGTTAATGTTACAAATAGAAGAAGATTGCATAGGTTAGTTATAAGAAAATGCATAGGTTGCCTTCTTTCATATAGGGTAAATAACCCTTT
Organism: Sitophilus oryzae; assembly: GCF_002938485.1. NCBI lineage: Eukaryota > Metazoa > Arthropoda > Insecta > Coleoptera > Curculionidae > Sitophilus > Sitophilus oryzae. The sequence continues at coordinate 435,167 of NW_022147349.1, forward strand.
GTTTTTTTTTACCCTAGCGAACCGCCACTGCTTTCCGATACAGATAGGTATTTAAGCAATAGAAAATATCTTAGAAGGAAAATATAATAGAAATTAAATGATTTACTTAGGTACCTTTGTAACTTTATTTCCTTCATTTCTGAACTAATAAACTCCTTATTTTTATTAAAATAATCCATTATCATAAAAATGTCCACTTCTGGGAGATTGCCCGAATCAGCTTTATTGAACCCTTCTCCTACCGAATGCATCTTGTGAAAATAAACTAACGAAATAGTCTAAATAACGATAAAATGACAAATCACATTAATTCAAACGGGGGTTTCCGTTACGAACTGATCGACGGCAAGTCGGGTGTAGTGGAACTACGTCACGAGGGGGCGTGGCCTCGTCTAGCCCTTACAAACTTTAAGCTCTCATATCTCGAAAACGGCAAAAGATTTCATTTTGAAATTTTAATGGTGCACTTATTATAAAAAGTAGTATCCAAAAACGTTTAAAAAACATAAAAATAGGATATGATGGAACAAGCCTATTGATTACGTCAAAATCAATCTTGATGATTTATGTCATATGGTACCAGCGGCGCCGACTTTTATGAAACCTCGTGGGTGCTCATCAAATATGAGTAAATGTAACAAATTTCCAGATTGTTACATTTGTCGTATTTATTACACTTTTTTACATATGTAACATACATAACAATATTAGAAAAATACCATATCAATTTGTCATTTTTACAATTTTATTGAGTATAATTTGTTTAGTACAGATACCCATTTGTGAAAATCTTAATTCTACCCATGACAATCGTGTAAGGGCAGGCATTAAAACAACAGACAGGTACTGTAACTGTATTTTATAAAGAAATACAAAATAATCGAAGCTAAAGTTGCTAAGAAGAGCTACTAGTGGAGGGATATCTGAGATTGGTGATTGGGAGGGGGAGAGCTTAGAGTTTTTATATAAACAAATTTATCCGGCAAGACTAAAAATTCTCAAAGATAAACACAATATAATCATACACAACAAGCTTTCGCATCACATAGCACATTTCATATACATGGCCAGCTAAATAGATTGACAGTGAGCTATCGTGGATGTGAACACACATTCCTAATGTAATAGTTTACAATTCGCTTCCATTTTAGAATAATTATAATTAATATACAGGGAGAGTCTTAAATAAGTACAAATATTTTCAGGGCTTGTAGATCTCGATAAAAGAAACACATGTTTTCTATTTACCGTTTTTCAAATAACCCCAAAATAAACAGAGTTATTTTACTTACTAAAAATTTAAAAAAAAATATGTATTTTATGCCCATGTTTTGAGAACCACTATATTAAACTATAATTATCATATATAATCATTATCATTATAATCACTATAATTAAAAATAAAAAAATCCATATTTTTTTAAAAATACCAAATTTAAAAAAGAATCGCAAAAGAATCCTAGACGTGTTTCTGGGGTCGACGTAACCCCTAAAATATTTGTACTAATTTAAGAACATTTTTAGAGCCCCTACAAACGCACAGTTATTTATTTTTATTTTTATTATTAAACACAGGCAGACTGTACAGGCCAGTCTGCGCAGTTTAACCTGCATTACAGCGTGTCGGACACGCGCAATTTTATAGTACAGTTTTATCTATAATACTCACTTCGGCACATTTTTTCTAAGTAAAAATGGTCTTCCCAAATATACATCTATCTTGAAATTTATTCGCTTATGCAATTAGTAAAAAAGCAGAAAAACAACGGTTACTTAAAGGAAATAAGTATTGCCATGTTAATTTGCTTGCTGATTTAACAGTTGAAAAACAGGATTGATTTAATTACCTAAGAATGAACGAGGAAACTTCCTTAGAACTACTGAACCAAACCAAACCAAACCAAAACATCTGGAATTAAGAATTCGGCTGGATGAGATGCGAGTGTCTTAAAGTTGCTACACTGATTAGTCTTGATGCTTCTCATGGGTGCTCCGCACCCACTAATTTTCTCTCGTGGGTGCTTGAGCACCCGAGCACCCACGCGGTCGGCGCCCCTGTATGGTACTAACATACCAAATCTCGATTTTTATCTTAATAAATAATATAGGTATATGAACCACTTTTAAAAAGCACCTGGTATACATCAGTATAAATTAAGGTTTGAAGTACTAGCCTTAATTCCTTAATTGTACCATACCATTCAGTAAAAAGCAGTACTTAATTTATTATCTAGAATGCCTTTTTCTAACCGTCAAATAATTTATATTGATATTTGTAAAAACAATCTGCGGCAAGTATCTGTGGAGTCAACTTAATGCCTACCAAAAATATTTTGGTAATAATAAAACAATTTTAAAACTTGGGATTTTTTTCTTCTTTTTAGTTGTACACTACCAACGCAACTTTTTTAAAATCTAAAATTAATTGAGTTTTGAATTTATTTTTCTTACAATTTTGTCATATTTTTTCGAAAAGCTTTAGGTATTGGCAAGAGAATCAAAGTGACTATGAAATTACAGCGTTTTATACGGGACTATTCTCTGTATATTTTGTAGGTCTTGGAAAAATGAATTCTTCAAAAAAAAATTTTCAGCGTTTCTAGCGTTTTTTATGAATAGTTCTATCATGCAGCCGCTGAAAAACATAATTTTATTTACTCATTTTATCAATGCTATTATCAACTTTAGAACGCATCGTCAGCTCAAAATACGCAAAATGCAACAATATTCTATTGTTATGTTCAAATTTGATTGTACGCCTGCTGCATAATGCATTTATGATGATAATTTTCAAAGTTTTCAAAGCGCCAAGCTGTAAAAAGAGTGTTAGTATCGCTAGTAAAACATGATGACATAATGAGGTAAAAGTTTGAAATAAAAGAAATAAGCTGTTTACTTAATAAAATTAAATAATTATACAGGGTGTCCCAATATTCCGTGGGCATAAAACTACTACGTATTTTTGGAATCAAAATAAGTTCATTGGACACAATTTACCTCTGTATCAAACTTTAGAAAAATAAATCTATTTTTTAAGATGTTTTAAGAACCGTTATTCTGATTTGAATGAAATTCTGGGTGACCATGTTTTGCTAAGTGCTTTAACATTCGAATTTCACAAAAATCAAGAAAAAATACGGGATGGATGAAAAGTACCTCCATCCCTACATAAATTTCAGTACAAATATTTTCCAACCCCACCGACGACAGATTTTCTTTTCCTAAAATTGTTCCTCTAGTATTTATACATTTTTCGTCTCTTGTAAAAAAACCACATCGCATAGTTTTTGAGAAAACATTTTTTGGAGAATTTATTTTTCCAAAACAGACATAGAACAACTACGTATTTTTTAAATCAAAAAAGTTAATTGCACATAATTTACCTTTATACAAAAGTTCTTCGTTTGTCCTTTAGAGGTCATCAGTAAAAAATAAACCCCAGCGTTAATTAATTTAAAATTTATCATTTATTTAAGCTTTTTATGAAGCTTACGGTCAAATATAATTTGTGATACTAACATAAAATCCCATATTTTCCACCAATTAGACAATTAGAGCATAATAGATTTTATTCGCCTCCATAGGTTGATGTGACAAAAAACATTTTTTGAAAGTCAGCTTCGGAAAAATTATTTTATTCCCTAAACTAGTATACGCAATGGCGTTTTTTTTACAACAGACAAAAATGTAGTAAATACTAGAAGGACCATTTTACGAAAAAAAAATCGGTCGTCAGTTGAGTTGCAAAATATTTATACTACAATTTATGTAAGGGTGGGGGTAGTTTTTACCCTTTCCGTACTCTTTCCTGATTTTTGTAAAAGTGAAATGTACAAGCACTTAGCAAAACATAGACATCTAAAATCTCATTTAAATCGGAATAACGGTTCTTAAAATATCTGAAAAAATGTGTTTATTTTTTTGTTGCCCTCTAACGGAAAAACGAAGCACTTTTGTGGGTCCAGTGAACTTATTTTGATTCCAAAAAAATACGTAGTGTCTATGTCCACTGAATTTCGGGACATCCTATATCTACAATACCTATCAATAATTACATAATTCTAAAATATTTGTAATAAAAAATAATAACCGTAAAAATTATTTAATAAGTATAGCAGTAATTTTTATTTTTTAATGTTATGCCTGAAATTATTACTTTATCAGGGATAAAATTGATTATACCACATTCTCATCGGCAAAAGAAGTCTTGGGTCGGTATTTACATGTCTAGGAGTAAGTCACAATTACGATATATTAACCATAATTGCTTAATCTGACACTATATATTTCATGCGAAAAACACTTGCTCTTCTTTCTTTATTCAATACATCTTATTGCACTTAGCAACTAACATTCGTACACACGAAAATTGGTACCTAAACGGTATGTACGTCATATTACTCCGACTGTATTGACAATTCCATCGAAATGACGTCACATATTTTTTCTCGATTTTTTTCGAGTGTTTTAGACCGTTGGAGGATTCCTATTCCAGGTTACACATGGAGTTTTCCAGGTTCTTGAATTCTGCTTTAACTTGGGAAGCAAAGCGGTTCTGGTCCAGTTAGTGTTGGGTTGGGTTGATGTGCACTCCCAGGAAGATCACAACAAAAAAGTTATAAAAATCGGAGAAGAACTATTGGAATATGTAGCGGAATTCAATTACCTCGGCAGTTTGATTTCGGAAAAGGCCAATATCGACTCTGAAATTTAGCACAGGATTACCAGCGAGCAGCGCCTCCAGAGCATTCTGGAAATTAACAGACAGGGCTTTCTACAATCATGACTTGAGCACAAAAACGTAACTTGCAGTGTACCGAGCAATAATAATTCCGACCATGTTATATGGAAGCGAAACCTGGGTGCCGTACCGCCCACACATGAACGCATTAAACAAGTTGCAACAGACATCTTAAGCCCAGTTCATGCACTTGCTATATTCGAAATGCGATTTACGAATTGCGAAATGCATTCCTTTTGCCTTGCAATTGGTCGCTTTCAAGGTCTTCCTTGGAGATAGCCAATCAGAACGCAAACAGGACGCATTTCGCAATTCGTAAATCACAATTCGCAAATGCATGAACTAGGCTTTAGACAACTCTTAAAAATCAAATGGTTTCATCATGTCTCAGACGTATAGGTCCTTGAAAAAGCTAACTGCGAGAGTATTGAAGTCTTGATTACAAAACCCCGCTTAAGATGAGCTGGCCACGTATGCAGAATGCAAGAAAACCGCATACCAAAATCTCTGCTCTACAGTGAGCTTGTAGACGGTAAGAGGAGGCCGGGTAAAAAGGTACAAGGATATCACAAGAGTACAAGGTACACAGAACAGAATGGAGAAGAATAATTGTAAACTCAGTTAACAGCGATAACCAAAAAGTAAAGAGGCAACAAAGCAATGAGATTTTTGAATGTCCGGAGTGCAGTAGACAGATAATCACATATCGAGCTTTTCAGTCACAGAAAAGCTCATGAAAGAAAACGCCATCATCTGATGCGTGTCAAATACTCGTCAGCGAGTTATGGCAGTATGTATAGTATGTATGTATGGGTTGGGTTGATATAGGGAGTTTGGAAGTGTTGGTTGGGGAGTATATACGCTCCTTTTCTAGCTAGATTGTTTGCTTTTCATTACCTTCTATCCCTTGATGGGCTGGCACCCGAGTAGGAGGACTTTATTATCTTTATCTAATATGTTCAGCTTCTCTAGGCATTCTTTGACTAACTTCGAATTGATGGTTACTGAGTTGATCGCTTTTAATGCTGCTTGGCTATCGGATAAGATGGCTATTTCTTGTTTCCGGTAGTTCCTACCTAAGATAAGTTGTACACATCTTAGATAGGTATCTTACATTAGTTATATTCTACATCATACATATTGAAGGATAACTGACATACATACGAGACAAATCCCAAAATATGTTCAATTTCACCTTAACATTGTAAAGTTATAAAGAATGATGGTTAAATTTATAATTAATCTATTATATGGTTAACTTATTATCAAAACTCATCAATTGTAGATATATTTAATGCAAACTATCAAGTGTCAGTAAATAAAGTGTAGAAAACAATATGGATTTTGTAAATATCGAATTATTTATTCATACGAATCCAGACTCCGGAAAACAAAATTTCCTACGAATTCTTATGAAACTATCGTCCTAAAGGAATGTGCAAAATAGAGCGGATAGAATATTTTTCGATCTCATATATATTTAAGTTTTGTATAAGTATAAGTAATTTTCGTACATAAAATTTATATTTTGAGTTAATATTTTTTTTAATTATTGAAATGTATCCAGAATAGAATATTATCACAACTTTTTGTTGTGAGTGAAAATTCATAAATAATATAATGTTACAAATGATACCAACCATTTTACCACTCCACTTCCCTACTGTAGCATTATTATAATAAAGATATAATAAATAATCATCCTATAGCGGCCGTTCTACAAACTTGAAAATAATTTCCAGGGCAATTTCTCATCACCTCTTTAGTCAGAAATATTTTTTTCCGTAGACTACGACTAATACTTTCCGAGATACAGCCCAGAGCTATTCTTAGTGGCACCCGGTACATATACGAAAAATAAATTATAATATCGAAATATGTTTGAACACTTGGTCCCTTGGAACGAGTATATAGCGAGAGTTGGCGAGAGCTTCTTTTAAATATCGTCTAAAGCTCACACATTGGGTGGTCCATTTCAAACACACAAGTTTCCGCCTTACTTTGAATATATAGTTCCTCTACTCAGTCGACTGCGTAGTTTTTATATCCTGAAAATAAGCATAAGCCACATTTTCCTTAAATTTCATTCAAGTATGAGAAACCTAATATTAAGTAAATGCCTATTTTCGCAATTGTCTTTTTTATGTTTGTTTTTTTTTTCATATACCTAGCAGGCGTTCAAGTAAAATTTCTTGTTCTAGATTTAATTCTTGATACCTGCGTCCTGCATCTGCAAATGAAAATATAATTTCAGAATAATACGCAGTTTTATTGTATCTATTTTTCAGCGTCGAAGCTTCCATTCATTGGTGCGGGCGATGCATCCCATCCCTTCAAAATATTGATGGGCACTGTACCAGTGTTCCTCACTTTCTTTGTCGCCTCACAGTTTTTGTTTTTGTCAAAAATTAAGGAATTTTTATACAGCGTCAAAATGTATTTCACAGATTTGATATTATTTGATCGATTTCGCAACATGTGCATTTTTTAATAGCTGTCATAATTCGTTTCTGCATTACTTTTTGGTACGTGATTGGGACGATGTTGGTTGCTGTGCAAGTTGTTTAATGTATACGTCCAAACTTTTAAGATAGTAAATAGAAAAAAGTGTATATAAAAATGTTCTATATTGCTTTGTTTCTTGTTTGCTTGTTCTATATTATTTGTACCATGGTATTATTAACTTCTTTTGAGCGAATTTTATTTTATAACACTGTTTACGTTATTCATAAATTTTTCCTGCTTCCTGGGATGGGGAAATTACCTCATTACCCCTCCCGTAACCCCTATTAGATCAAATTAGGGTTGCCAGAGGTCCGGGATATCCGGGAAACCCCCGGATGTATATAAGTTCTCCCGGATCCCGGAAAGCGCCAATCAAATTATACAATTAAATGTTATGAAGTTTGTCACAAAGTAAAAAATACATACTTATCCTTAACATTATTCCATCTGAGGCAAGTCTCACTTAGGGTAAAAATATACATATACTGCCAAAATATACTATTACTGCCAAGAGACTGCCAATAATTGCGAAGAAGACTGTGCATATCTGCCATATAGGTATAGTCGGCTGATGCCAACGATTGCCAGCGACTGCCAACAAATTGTACATGTAATTCCAACAGTGAGACACCCCTCGATTCCATCACATTCACATGTTTTGTCTCTGATTTGTTTTAATTTAGTTTCCACCCACTCACACTATTCCTGCAAAAAAGGTGAAATAGGAAGTGAGTGGTCATATGTACTTTTTTAGAGCGTCGCCATATTGTTGCTCTCACTTTTTTTGTCTGCCGAAATTTAGCCAGATTTAGCTATAACAATCTGGCAACCATAGATCAAATACACTTGGATCGTATCAACCGATTTTAAATCAGTTGGTACGATCCAAACAACGTTCAGGTAAGACGCGCGCACCGTAAGTGTATTTGAATCCTTAGATTAGGAAAAGATATGATCCAAGTACACTTTGACCGTGTCAACTAGACTAAACGGATTATGAGCTAATCGAATGTCGAATGGGTTCCGTTCGCAAACACAGGGTACAGGGTGTTTCAAAAAACATGTGCCATCTCTCGTGAGAAGATTCCTCTCGTAAAAATAAGATTTATTAATATAATTAATGCTAAAAAAGTATCGACATATTCACTAGAGACGTATTATTAGACGGCTATTACTAGAATATTTTTCTAAAAAATATGTGGGCCACTTACTTCTTTTTTTTGTTAGCAAAATTGTGTAATAATTTTTTTGTTAGCAAAATTGTGTAATTGTGTTGAGTGTTAAATGCTGATTAAAAGTAGTAGTGTCTTGATATTTTGCCGATTTTGGTCTCCTTGATGAGATAAACGCAATTTAATTAATTTGCCATAATCCAATTCTAATAACAACCGTTAAAAACATTTAATGTCATTAACTTGCCAAAATGTAGTACAAAATAAGTACTCACTGATTCCTCATCAAAAAATATTAAAGAAAGTTCCTATAAACATGGGTACGGAAATGCATAGTTTTAAAATTACAGGGTGTTAAAACTCAGTAAAGTAAAGTAAAGATTTCAGTTAATGTCTCCTTTTTGCTGCGAGGGCTAATCTGGACGGGGCCTACTTTGTTTACGCGGAATCCGAACCGCGGTCCTCGGCCATATTCTGGTCAATGGCCTACCGACTTAGGAAGTGTCTAAATCAACTCTTACTCACGAGATATCCGATCTCATCCGGCCTCGAGCCGGCGTGAATGAGCAGTGTGTATCAATAGATTTTACACTTTTCCCTTGAACAAAATCACGATACAGAGTTTCGAACCGGTCACCCGTCCATCCACCAGTATTGCCTTACGCCGCTTAACTTCGGCAAATTCGGTGTTCTAATGGGAATCGGTGTTTCAACGTAGCTAGACCGTTGCCCAGTTGCCCCGGTGTTAAAACTTTTAATAAAAAATAGACCTTTAATAATTATCTTAAATATCATTATTTTCTGGCGAATTTGCTGTAGGTAACACCATAAATTACATTAAATAAATAATTTATTAATTTTATTTTAATTTTATTAAATGTGATTAATAAAATCGCGTTTATCTCATCGAGGAGATCGAAATAGACAAAACATCAAGATACAACTTTTAATCGGCATTAAATGGCCTACACACTTTTGCTAATAAGATTATCTTTTACTTTGCGCAGGTTTCTTCGAAGCATATTGTTGGCTGCTTCAAAGTTGTCCACCAACCTTGGATTGTGTGGATTTGCAGTGACTGCTTGATCTGCTATATGCTTTTGCTCCAGCAAAGCCTGTATATGCGGTTGATTTTCAATAAACCAGTCTGGTTGTTTCTTTTTGTTATATTTTCCAAGAACTGCTTTGCTGGTATTATAAATTTCATCCCTTAATTGTGTCCAACCTTGGTTCAGCTTTCGAGATTGAGGTTATCAGTGGAAGCGATTCTTTGATGGCTTCTCGGAGGGCGTCGGCGGTATCGTTATTCTCTAGACTCCGTACGTTCAATCTGGTCATATTGTTTTACTTTTTACAGTGTGGATGTTTGGTTTTTAACTGGATTTTCATTTTTGAAATTAAGAGTCGGTGGTCAGTACCACATTCGGCATCTAATATTCTGGCTTTTGTGAGTCTGATATCTTTTAGATGCGTCCTTCGAACGATTAAATTTATACGTGGTCCAATTGATGCCAGTGGCCTAATCTGGGATGTTTCCAGGTACCTTTAAACTCGTCCATCACATAAACCATGTATTGGTGATGCAAAGATTATAATCTGCATGTGCATGTTGTTAATAAGCGTTCACCATTGCTATTTACGTTTCCTATTCCATGTTTCCTAATACGTGAGGCTATATTTCCTGCTGTTTGCCGACACGGGCATTAAAGTCACTTAGCAAGATGATCCGTTCCTGCTTTGGAATTCGTTAGAGAGCATTTTGTAGAGCTTGGTAAAATTTATTCATATTCTCAATTTTACTGTCTAAGGTGGGAGCGTAGGCACTAATGATGTTGACGTAAATTTTGTCTGATATGGGGTACCTTAGGGTCATAAGAGGTTCGAAGACACCAATAGGTACTTCTGTTAATCTAGTGACGATTTCGTTTTTAACTGCAATGCCTACGCCATGAATTCTCCTGTATGCGGCGGGGTGATAACCCTCCCAAAAGAACGTGTAATGCTCCTCAGTGAGACTACCTTCATCTGCAAAGCGGGTTTCGCTAAGAGCGGCAACATCTATATTTAGCCGGTGAAGTTCCTGTGTTCTGTCTGGTCGATCTGAATTTGTCTTGTCCAGTAGAGTGCGGATGTTTCTCCGCATGTATGATAATATATGCTCTAGTTGGCACCCCTTCCCGGAGATTTTCCCTCCGGGCGAAGATTTTGTATTTTGTCCCACTCGAATGTTCTATCTTTGATGAGTGTTAGCTGCGTGAAAAGGTTCAGCTGTGGCGGTGACGCTGCCGCACAGTTTTAGTTGCAAGTGTAGCACGGGATGGCTTTGGCACAGTGAGGACTGAGTCAATACGTCCTCGGCCTGCTAGGAGTAGTTTGGAGTAGTTTACTACATCTCTTCACCAGAAAGATGGTAGGTCTGAGCGTCTAAGGGATGTATAAGGTTATACCGCCTATACTTGGACGTCAAAGCCTCGTTTGTGTAAACAGGGTGCACCACGTGAAGGTGAGGTTGACTTTTTGGTAATCTAAGCTATATGTATCGCTTGCACCCAGTAGTAATAAGAGGAAAAAGTCAGTAGCGCACATGTTTTTTTTAGAAAAATATTCCAATGATAACCCATATCCCTGATGAATCGATCTACACTTTTTTAGCATTAAAATATTCTCATTCATAGTCTCACTCATAGTACCTACACACCTAACCTAACTTTTACCCCCTAAATTTCATTCGAATCGCCAAAAGCACTTGGAAGAGGATTATAATACCTAAATCGAAAAAAAATGCAGACTTTAATCTCCTGTAGCTACCAAATAAAGCAGAATCGGACCAATGTTAATATGAAAAATAAATCTTAGGTATTTTTACGTGAGAAATCTCCGCACGAAAGATGATACATGTTTTTTGAAACACCCTATATACTGAACATCATTCGTTCGTTCGCGCGTTTGTTTGCTTATTCGGATAGTTTATAACTTTGTAAGAAAGTAATACAACCATTTTTGGGCTGTCCAGAGGTATATATAGTTAGAAGTTTATAGTTCGCATTGTTACTGTAATTCCAACCGGACATTGCCAACTCAATGCACACCTTCACAATACAGCTAAGTGACAAGGGCAAGCAACTCTGCAGGAGATGGAAACAAAAAGATAAGATGATTCAACATATGCTATACGACTGCCCGGACCCTATCCTGGTCTACTGTGGCTATTTTACTGAACCCATGAATCCCCACATTGACAACTTCTTTATTATATTGGCTGCACATTGTGTGTCTCCTGTGGATGGATAAACAAGACATCCAGTGCATGGTGTATGGTGTCTAAGTGCAGTAGTCTGGAGTAACGATCAGAATAGATCAGATCAAGCTTGTGCAATATTTATTTTAAGTTTTTCGTAGTCAGTTTTGTAAACATTTTACATCCGACTCAAAATAGATGTGTACTGCACGAGCATAGTTTGTTTACTTCGAAATACAGTAACGTGGGCTTTTAATAAATTACAACCAAATCCGTAGCGTACATAAAGAGAAGAGAAAAAATGCTCTGCGAAAGGTTTCTTTCAAAGGTTTTATTTTTCTATAAGTCTCCAAAGACGGCCCGTCGGAGGAAGGTATTATTTTTTAGTTTATTTTTCAAATACAACTTTTTACAGAACAAACGGAACGGATGATTGAAACGGGGAACGGGCGTCGCCTTTGGCACGAGAGAGACGGAAAACTCGGCAACCGGTCGATGGCTACATCGCCTTTAATTTTCAAGCGGATGTGGCCAAAGCCCGGCCGTTTCGTTCTGTTTTATACGTTATGCCTGCAAGAATAAATTTCTATTTGAAAAGTGTAATATATATTTTTAATAAAAACGACAAACGGGAGACTGAAAAATAATAATTTAGTGTAACGTGTACGCGTTTAAAAATGATGATTCGCTACTGAACAAAGGGATGTTTAATAGATTTTATTAGCAAAAAAATTGCCCGGTATGTGTAGTAGGCTTTGGTAGTAGGTATTACATAGTTTTTACAGTTTAGTTAAATAAACAAAGCCGCATGATATTTTTGTAATAATTGTTTTGGTTTCCGTTTCAATAACTACTATCATTTTAAGTAGAATGTAGAATGTAGAATGAGGGGAGCTAATCACCTCGACCTTATATATCTATTGTGTGTTCCCCTTTCTTGAGTTATAACGAGTTATAACTCATCATACAGTTTCAGGGCTTTAACAAAAGCCAGTATCTGAGACGGCTCCACAGAGGCCAGCTCTCCATCCTCGACATCAACCGTACCAAAGTTGTGCAGCCACTGTACCATGGCACGAATGGTCGTCTCGGCGCACTCAGTGATAAGGTGTGTTCTGGTGTTTCCCCATTTTTCCCACAGAATCTGCATTCGCCGTTGTTTATCAGCTTCAGCATACTGAGGTGTTCGTTGAGGAGACAGTGTCCTATTAGAAACCCCGTGACAATGCGAAGATTGCTTTTACTTAAATCAAGGAAAACCTTTGATTTTTCTCGGTCGTAAGTTTTGAGGAACTTTTTCGAGTGTCTTAGACCGTTGGAGGACACCCATTCCAAGTTACGGATGGAGTCTTCCAGATTCTTCAGTTCCGCTTTCAGTTGGTTCCCGTTTGGAAAACAGAACGGTTCTGGTCCAGTTAGTGGAGTGTTCTCTCCTTTCCTAGCTAGATCATTTGTTTTTTCATTGCCTTCTATCCCTTGGTGAGCAGGCACCCAGTGTAGGAGGACTTTATTTTCTTTGCCTACTTTGTTGAGCTTCTCTTTGACCAACTTCGAATTGATGGTTACTGAGTTGATCGCGTTAAGTGCTGCTTGAGTATCGGATAGGATGGCAATTTCCTGTTTTCGATAGTTCCTATCTAAGATAAATTGTACGCATCTTTCGATAGCGTAAATTTTTACCTGAAGGATACTGGGGTAGGTGCCCATTGGTTCGGAGTATTTAGTTTTCGGCCCAAATACTCCTATCCCTGTCCCTGCTTTGGTTTTGGAAGCATCAGCATACCACGTTATGATATGGTCTTTTATAGATAGATAGATAGATAGATAATAGTTTATTCATTCCAGTAAAAAAATTACAAATAATGTTCATATGAACGTGGAACCCGTCTAAACAAAGAAAAACAAAATATAATATGCTATTGACTATGGGTAGATAAAACATAATTTCCTTAAATCTAGATATATCTTAGAAATATACAAATACATTTTTTTTAATATTTAAATGAGTATATAGTATAGTAAATGAGTATTTTTATGCTGAGTATAAGCGTTTCTTTCTTCCAATCCTTTTACTCAATACTACAGTGACGTGTTTCTCAAAGTTGTAAATTCTTGGTATGTCATGCCACTGGGAGTTGGAGAAGTGGAATTTTTTTTGAGGGTGTTCCAAGCCCTTGGCCTGAAAATTCTCCCAGTACTGTTTCCGTCAATGACCATTCTAATCATTGTCGCATTGGCATAACTACCGACGACAATATGCAGTGGTGTTAGGTCTAGAATGACCTCATTATTTTAAGTAAGTATAGAGAGATTAGCTATAACAGACTAAAATTCTAGAATAGCTGATTTCTGATTTGAGCAGATATACTAGAAACTGGCCAAATATCCATTAAACTATATTTTTCTAGATCTTCTAAGCCGCCACTTAACCAGTGAAAGTGTGATTCTAGAATGTCTCCACTGTCTCTCATAAATTGGTGACAGTAGAGATTTATAGAATGGAATTTCTTATTAAACTTGATTAAAGACATGTCCGGATTGTAGGATTGCCACTGGTATAGGCTTAGTACATTTCAGTTGATTTCAACAAATTCCGACCGCAGCGCTTCAACGACAAAAATCATAAGTTATCGGTACCTATTTCACGCCGCCCTCATGTCGATCGCATTAAAATAATATTGAAATCGTGTGTATTTTTTACTTTGTGAACTTTCGTAACGTTTGATTTTATTATTTGTTATTTTTATACGCTTTCCGGGATAATATGATTTACGGTTCAGATCCGGAAAATATCGGTACCGCAAGTACCAGGAATTCCCAGTTCTTTACATACATCAAAGAACCGGGACTCGAAATTATTAATTCCCAGTTCTTTCGATACTTTCGGGTAATAATTATTGAGAAAATATTTTTTGTTAGGTATATGGAATAGTCCAGGGTCGGATTGGCGATATAGGGAGGGTGGCGTTTGCCAGCCAGGCCCCGGCTTTCGCGGGCCCTCCTCTCTTAGGACCTTTATGAAAAAAAGTTCATTATTTATTCTTAAATACACGGAAAAAAGAAATTGTATTGGTAATTCTCACGATTTGTGCATAGAATATTCAGATTGTACACGTTGAAGTTTAAATGAAATTCATTACTGCAAATTGTAGAACTACCAAGTATATTTTTTGACACAATTTGCTGTTAGTAGGCGCCATTGAGATGGGGAAGAATAATCCCAATGAGTATTTTATTCCTTTGTGTTCTACCTAGGTGACGTCGTTGTTACATTATCAGGCCCTTCTTTTGCCTGATAAAAATGAATAAAACGTAGATACGTAACTGTTTCATATGTTTACAAAAATATGAGGTACAATGTTGTTGTTTTTTCTTTTTATGTTTTTTTTTCAGTGTAGAAATAAAACAGAAAAAAGTGACGGTAATATTATTCTGGGGTTATCCCCAAAAATTTTTTTTTGGATTAACAATATTTTTTACATTTCCATTGCATTACTGGTAGTTCCCTGATTTCAAACACTAATAACAAAGCCATATATTTGCATATAGAAAAAAAATTACCAAAAGGAAAGAAAAAAAATACGCCAAAAATTTCCACCCGGGTCCCTTTGGCTCCAATCCGACCCTGGGACTGACAACTTCCATTGCTACTTTCTAAAGGTCAAAATCAAAGTCATCTAAATAAGTAGTGATGCTATATGTTACTGCTCATTATAGTTAAAAAATTTTAAGTCGTGGTTTTATAGGCATTTGCATTTTTGAAAATGTAAGTTTTTTTCAAATTTAGTTAAGTTGGTTTATGTTGTTTGGTGTTCATTTTAAGTTACCTATATGTTTTTTTCGTTTTTTTTTCTTCGCTTGTGTTTATTTGTGTTCATGTTAATTTTCTCATTACTGATTACTTAGCAAAATAAAAACACTAAATCACCACAATACACCAAAACACTTTTACTTTTACACTGGACGCGCGTTTCGCTAACCATGTTAGCATCATCAGCAGATGATTATAAACTGATTACTTAATAATTTGAAAATATTTTCATTTAAAACTCAATTTTTTATTGGTTTTACTTTGAAGACTATCCTGGTTCCTTAGAAGCATGGTACTGAAATTTCCGGTTTAAAAAATCAGCTCTTGGTCCGGAAACCCTATATACATCCAATTAGGGTTCAGAACCGGGAAATCTCGGTTTTTAGAGTACCTACCGGGAATTCACTGATCTTCTTGGCCATCAAAGAACCGAGCCTCGTTTTCCCGGTTCTTTCGGGACTCGGTAACGATAATTAAAGAATTATATTTTGTTAGGTACATGAGAAAGTCTTTTGATATTTTCTAACGGTCGAAATCAAACTCTTCTAAATAAGTAATGATGCTATTTCTTAATGTTCTTGCTTCTTTTCTTTTTCGAAGTTTCTATAATGGTTATTTGCAATTATTGAAGTTTAGTATTTTAGTATAATGTGTTTTATTTAGTATTTTAGTATAATGTGTTATTCAATGTACCTATTAGTTATAGTTTATGTTTTTAATAGATATTTGCATTTTTAATTCAATATTTTAAGGTTTGTAACGTTTTTAGTTCGTTACATGTCTTTGATTATGATATATGATGTCTGGGCACAACCCTGTTATGGTTTGGCACAACCCTGTTATGGTTTGGCACAACCCTGTTATTGCTCTGTGGGAGCGCGCGCTGTCAACATCGCTTCTGTCAATTCTCTGTGACCTAACTTCACTTTTGGTTAGACTGTTTGACCTGTCAGACGCCATTAGTCCCAGTTTTTGAGAAATGGTGATTATTTAAATCTTGCTGTGTAATCTGAATCAGCTGCCATTTCGAGGCTACAGGTAAAGCTGAGTTATTTTCCTTTTAGATTCGTTATTATTAGCGAATATTTTTAGGGTAGAGTTACGGATGGCCCAACTTGTATTTGTATTTGGCTGGCACGTTGGCGTCCCTTTGCTTTTGGCCTCCAGAATGTCATTTGGAAGAAAGGACAGATTATTTATTATTTATTGAGCCCTCGGAAGTACTTCGAGGTAGGTTCATTTTGGATGGTGTTTGATTTTAAACATGGGTTTCATGTTCTTAGGGTCTTACGGACGGACTATTTACAAGGTACAGGCATTATCCAAGGTCCTAGTATTCCCTTGTGCCACTGTCTTATGGACGGATGTCCCATGGACAAGTGTCCCCTGTAGGATTGATTTGTCTTCACATAGAGTGCCCCAGCGTGGGTGTGGCTTGAGCCCCGTGCTGCTTCACCCCCATTTCTAAGCCTGGATCGCCGACAGACAGTGCAGAGATGCAAGACCTCCTCGCGCTGCTACTGGTTGAAGCAGGGTTACATTAAAGAACAGCTAAGTGTAATTTTAAGTTCTAGTATTGCATTTAACACCTAAAATGTTTTCAGTCTTAAACAGTAACGTACATTTAAACTATAGCGTACAGACTATATTTAGTGGTTAGATTATTAAGAATATTTATGTCAATGCAGTAGTAAAAGTGTGATTTAGATTTTAGATTTCATAATATCACGCATTGTAATGGTATTACTTTCTATAGACATCATTATTACGCTATACTAATAGATGAATGACGAGATAGATTCTAGAATCTACAGGTTGCAACACATCTGATTGAACACCGTATAAATTTAACAATTTAAATAAAGTAATGCTACTTTTCTTATATTTTCTCTAATGTTACACGCATTGTATTTTCCTTATAGTCTTTACATAGAACGTTTTAATATTATTTACATATATAGTTTTATTCAACAGGTAACCACTATAATAATTATTAAAATTGTACAATGCTATTCACCATCAGAATTCGTCACGAATAAATATAGTCATTAGTTTTAAGTATTATACAATTGTGTTTTCTTTCTCTGTACATGCCTGGCGCCCAATATCTAGATATCTTTTGTTTATTGTTGTTGATTAATTTTCTCTCTAGTGAAATACCTTATCCACGACTGCTCTCCGATGAAAAGCTGCCGTTCGCAGTGGTAGTTGTTTTAAAAAACGCTACACATAATTTGGCACCCATAAACGTGGGGCCTTGAGAAATTTTTACTCGTAACATTTCACTGGAGTCTGACAATTTTTCTTATTAATTTTCTTACATTAATTTTTGTAGTTTAATCTTTTTTGGCATGATACAGAGGAAGAAACAGTTGTTGTTTTCTTGGTACGATTTAAGACTGAAATTTTTATTCTCTTTCTTATTTTTGATATTTCTATTTATTATTATTTGGGTCTATGGAATTTGGACAATTTCATATAACGGAGATGTGTCAGCTGTGTGTGTTTTGATATTTTTGATATTTTGATATATTTTTGAACCTGGTATACAGGGTGGTCAAGATTTAATGCTTGGACCTGAATTTTCTTTGGGGTTAAAATTTTTTTTAATAGTTGTTTAAAAATTTTTCTTGGTAGATAAACTTGAAAGTTTATATATTGTTGGGACTTCCTTATACAGGGTGGTCAATACCTTTTTGTGACTTTGAATTTTTTTAAATTTCAAGGTGTTTTACATTTGATAAAGTTTGAAACTTTATATTTACAGACATTTTGGTTTGTATTTTTCCCTATACAGGGTGGACAAGCATTAAATTTTCGACTTTGATTTTGTTTATATCTCTAGGTGTTTGAAATTTGATATAAATTTTAAACGTTATACTTAGTTGAGATTATTTTGATAATTTTACTATACTGGGTGGTCACAATTTGACCATTTTGATTTTGTTTTTGTTGATTAATTGATTGCAATTAATTTTACAAGTTTTTGTGATTATCGATAACTGTTAGGGCGAGCTGCTAAACTTGCATTTAGGGTTATTTTTTTGTATAGAAGTACGTTAGAGTTAATCTCATCTCGTCTATTGTTTAGTTTACCTTCAGGTTTCTATGCCAATGTTTTTTATGCCAATATTTTTATTTAGTATCGCATTCACTATGTTTCACCATCTGAACCTTCAGTGTTGTCAGTTACTATCGACAGTTGTTAGACTGTCCTGTTTGGTACTTTAGGTACATTTTGAGTTTTTTTGTTGTGACAGTTATACTAGGACTGTTATGTTGATACAGGAAGTGTATCATTTGAGCTTTTTTGAGTGTATGACGAGGGGACTTGTCATATTTGATACGTGAGGTATCGTTTTGTTTTCTTTTGGCAGCTGTCTATGTACGTGTCAAAGGAATGTTTGGTACTTGTTCTGTTATGATAGTTGCCGAATAACTTTTCATACAGACATTTACCGTTTAGTGATTTAATGTCAGGAGGACATTAAATTTTTTGCAGTGTTGCAGACGACATATGCGGGAGCATTTGTCGTATTTATGGTTTACAGTTAGCAGGAGGCTACTGTGAACATTTTGGTTGTTAATGATTTTTTTTGGAGACGTCCAAGATCATTAACGTGTTGTCATCATTTGAAATGATGAGTTTTTGAGTTATTTGAGCGATTTAGCGCTTGTGACTCAAGTTTATAGAGGATTGACGTTTGACATTTCTGTTCTCGGATTCTGTTGCCCGGTTTTAATAGTTTTTACTAGATCTGATAGCCAGTGCAATGTTTCCGAAGAACTATATCTGTGTCAAAACGCGTCAATAGGTTGAGTTTAGTTGGAGTTCTAGTTTTCTCGTTATTTGGAGAGATATTTTTTGATGACACTTGTGTCAGGTTTAGATCTTTTTGTATTGTGAGATATTGTTGTCTTGGTGACATCTATATCAAGTTTAGTTTTTTTGTGAATTTTGGCAGTGTCTGTATGGAATGTGCAGATGCATTGAGTTTCTTAGTGGCGTGCATAGCGAGATGATGATTGCTCTGTTTTATTAGTTTTTCCGGTTTTTTAGTCCAGGTGTATTGTTACGCGAGCAATTACACCGCTTTTTTGGTTTAGAATAACTGTCAGTGAGATAGTTGTTAGTTTGTTTTTGCCTGATGAGTTGTCATAGAGACAATTTCATCATTTTAGTCCCTTATGTATAGTTTAGTTTAGCTCGTTAGTTTTATTTAGCCCTACAGTTTACTTGTGTTTGGCAATTGTGCTTTTTTTGAGTCTGGCTTTGAGCAGTGTCGCGTTTGACATTTTTGTGATTTTTGACTTTACAGTTTTCTGTAAGTCTTTGAGTTTGTTTGATTGTCATATTGTCATTCGTTTTTTTATTTTGTTTCGATCTATGGCTATTATCTAGCCTATGGTCATGGTTGGTGGCCTTGGGGCACGTGTATCCGCTCTACATGGTGGGCGAGTTGAGTGTGCTACTGGTTAGTTGCATACTCAACAGTAAAGAATAGCCATGTACGGGTTCCTCGTGACGGTAAGAGTCCGTCAAATGCCACCGTAGTATGTGAGTCTCAAAACATCGAGAGTGTCGGAAATTCTTTCTGTACACCTTATCCACATACTACGTATATGGTATTGCGTGTGTGGTGTTGTATGGGTGATGTTACGTATGTGGTACTACGTGAATAGTATTACGTATGTGGTATTACCTGTATAGTATTACTTTATCGTAATACCTATTTAATAGGTTTTACTTTGGTAAGTAAAACTTATATTTATTCATTTTATTAAATTGATTCGATTGACATACCTGATTAGGGTTCCGTCGCCATTTGCTTGACAGGGCGTTGACATTCCGTCAACTACCCTAGGCGATGCGTATTTTGTTTTTTCTTTCTTTCTGAACTAAGGCTCAGAAGGTTTTTAGTTGCATATTTTTGTTTGTTGAATGTACACGAGTCGGCTTATGCGATTGGTACGGCGCAAAACGCGGCCAATGGCATAAATTGAACTCGGCCATTCACATGTAGAATCATTTTGGGGTATCGTTATAGATATGCTCTATTTATCCCATTTTAGTTGATGTACACTACAGTGCATCCCCTCATGCTGACAGATGTAGGGTATTTTTTTCATATTCATTTCATTTTTATCTTTCTTTACAGTTCTGTCTCTTGGTGATTATCTCTGGTTTTTGTTGTTGTTGGTTCCAGTCACTGCGTTGGAGAGAAGGGTTGAGCTAGTGCAAATTTTGTTGAGGTGTTTAGGCTCGGTTAGCCTTCTTCAGCCTCTGTTGCTCTAGTCTGTAATTCCTTGTCTGACGTTGTTAGTATGATACATTCCGTTTGAGAGAAGGTTTGAGCTGGAACAGTATATTTGTCTGGTTGTCTTGGTCTTGTAGTACCGACCGTCGTCAACCTTTAACTGCTCTAGTTCCATATAATTCCTTGTCTGGCGTTGTTAGTATTGTTCATTCCGTCCGAGAGAAGGTTTGTACTTGCACAGTAAATTTGTTTGGTTGTTTTGGTTTTAGGTTACCGGCCGTTATATGCCTCTATCTGCTCTAGTATTGTAGTGTTCATTCTCTGGCGTAGTTGATCTGACATGAACTAGAATGTTGGTTTCAGAAACTATCACCAAGGTTATAAACCGAGACGTATCGATACCATGAATGGATCGACGTTCTCTTTAATTATTGTTGAGTCGCGTTGTTTTAGAACAAAGCGTTATTAATTTTGAGTCTGCACCTGTCTAGTCTGAATTATCGATAATTTACACCTATATCGTCTTATAACACCTAACTATAGCAGTATTTTTTAATCTTGCATACCCTAATAGCTGATGTACCTCCGTATTATTTTATATTAGCAGAACAATGACTCGAGTATCTCTGTACTTTACGGCGTATCCAGTAACCAGCAGCTTTAGTAATTTTACACCTTTAAATTTTTTAAGATCTCCAGCGTCATGTATTCTGAAATTTACGAAGTAGTTCTCTTCTTTTGATTTTTTTACCATCCCCAGATTTGTGAAAAAGAAAGTGTACCTTACAGGTCCATTTCTTTTCTTTTCGGAGGAGGGCAGTGTAACGTTTTTAGTTCGTTACATGTCTTTGATTATGATATATGATGTCTGGGCACAACCCTGTTATGGTTTGGCACAACCCTGTTATGGTTTGGCACAACCCTGTTATTGCTCTGTGGGAGCGCGCGCTGTCAACATCGCTTCTGTCAATTCTCTGTGATCTAACTTCACTTTTGGTTAGACTGTTTGACCTGTCAGACGCCATTAGTCCCAGGTAACAGACGCCATTAGGCTACAGGTAAAGCTGAGTTATTTTCCTTTTAGATTCGTTATTATTAGCGAATATTTTTAGGGTAGAGTTACGGATGGCGCAACTTGTATTTGTATTTGGCTGGCACGTTGGCGTCCCTTTGCTTTTGGCCTCCAGAATGTCATTTGGAAGAAAGGACAGATTATTTATTATTTATTGAGCCCTCGGAAGTACTTCGAGGTAGGTTCATTTTGTTTATTAGACGGTGTTTGATTTTAAACATGGGTTTCATGTTCTTAGGGTCTTACGGACGGACTATTTACAAGGTACGGGCATTATCCAAGGTCCTAGTATTCCCTTGTGCCACTGTCTTATGGACGGATGTCCCATGGACAAGTGTCCCCTGTAGGATTGATTTGTCTTCACATAGAGTGCCCCCGCGTGGGTGTGGCTTGAGCCCCGTGCTGCTTCACCCCCATTTCTAAGCCTGGATCGCCGACAGACAGTGCAGAGATGCAAGACCTCCTCGCGCTGCTACTGGTTGAAGCAGGGTTACATTAAAGAACAGCTAAGTGTAATTTTAAGTTCTAGTATTGCATTTAACACCTAAAATGTTTTCAGTCTTAAACAGTAACGTACATTTAAACTATAGCGTACAGACTATATTTAGTGGTTAGATTATTAAGAATATTTATGTCAATGCAGTAGTAAAAGTGTGATTTAGATTTTAGATTTCATAATATCACGCATTGTAATGGTATTACTTTCTATAGACATCATTATTACGCTATACTAATAGATGAATGACGAGATAGATTCTAGAATCTACAGGTTGCAACACATCTGATTGAACACCGTATAAATTTAACAATTTAAATAAAGTAATGCTACTTTTCTTATATTTTCTCTAATGTTACACGCATTGTATTTTCCTTATAGTCTTTACATAGAACGTATTTAATATTATTTACATATATAGTTTTATTCAACAGGTAACCACTATAATAATTATTAAAATTGTACAATGCTATTCACCATCAGAATTCGTCACGAATAAATATAGTCATTAGTTTTAAGTATTATACAATTGTGTTTTCTTTCTCTGTACATGCCTGGCGCCCAATATCTAGATATCTTTTGTTTATTGTTGTTGATTAATTTTCTCTCTAGTGAAATACCTTATCCACGACTGCTCTCCGATGAAAAGCTGCCGTTCGCAGTGGTAGTTGTTTTAAAAAACGCTACAGGTTTCTCAAATTTAGTTAAATTGGTTATTATGTTGTTTGTTGTGAATTTTAAGTTATTTGTATCGATTTTTTTTAAATAATTTCTGAACTAACATCGACATTTGGATGACAATTCATGTCTGGGTGATTTTTGACATGGGAAATTTGATTTCGATATCAATATGACTCCAACTAGGGGGCGTCACCTATATATTTTAACTGATTTGAAGAGTAATAACTTTTCGTCTGTGCCTGTATTACACTACCGAGTGAAAAAATATACATTTCCACGGTTTTTTACGTGAAACCGTTTTTACGTCATCACCAAAAGTTCAACAGAAACTGTTTCATTATAATTTCCTCTAGAGAAAATTATGATTAATTAAAAAAAAATAAAAAGTTCTCAAATTTATAATTTGAGCCATATAACTTATTAGCTATATGTATATCTAGTCAACAGTATATGTTTATTTTTTTTCAATGATGGCATGAATTGATAATTGACATTCCAAATATCTCGAGAACGGTTACTCGGAGCGATTTCTGTCAAAAGACTTTTTTACGTAAAAAATGGCGAAAATATTTTGCACTTAGTAGTTTTATACAGGTACAGACGAAAAGTTATTACTCTCCAAACCAGTTAAAAATATGTAGGTGGCGCCCCCTACAAGTCAGGGTCGTATTGATATCGAAATCCCCCAAATTTCTCATGTCAGAAAACATCCAGACACCAATTTTCATTAAATATCGACATTAGTTCATAAATTATTTGGAAAAAATCGAAATAAAAATGAAACTTCTACACCCTGTAGGTATCTCAGAAACGAAGCATTTTAAAACATGCATTAACCCTTTATAGGGCAGTACTAATTATTTTTTAGTTTGATCAAACTGGCTTCAAAAATATATTGGTTAAATTAAAGTGGTCCATTTAGCGACCATCAACCTATAAAGGATTAATATATTTTTAGCCGACCATACTATAGGTATGGTAGGCTATTAAGATCGGCAAAAAAAAGTTTTTTTAATTTCACTCAAATTGAGTTATTTCGGTCATAAATGACCTAAATACAAAATATTTTTATGGTGTCTGTCTGTCTGTCCGTCTGTCTGTCCGTCTGTCTGTCCGTCTGTCTGTCCGTCTGTCCATCTGTCTGTTCGTCTGGAACACGATAACTCAAAAACCGCTGAACCGATTTTAACCAAAATTGGCACAAAAATACTGTGGCACCCGAGAATCTGGCCATTAGTTTTTGGTGGGGGTGGGGTGTTGGTAAGAGGGTATGGGAAGGGGTTAAAAATTTTAAAAAATCGTAACTCCAAAATTACAGTAGCTAGCGAAACGCGGTTTTCAACTTAAGATTAGGAATAATATTTGCAACAAAATTTGTAATAACTTCAAAATCAGTAAAAGTCGCAGTTTTTGAGATATTAACATATTTTAGTATGGGCGACTATACGTGCCTCCCGGCGCCAATTTTTTTACTTATTTTTATCTGCAGAATTTGCTGTCGGAGTTTTCCTGAATCATCCTATATAATGTCAAAAATTAAAATAAAAATTAATAAATGTTAATATCAGTAAAATAAATTAACTGATAATTAGATACATCACTGAGAATTTGAGATTTTTTCAAATTGGAATAGAATGGCCAGACTCACAAATTGAGTTATTGAAAAGTGGATGGTTATAAATTTTGCTGTAATATTAAATTTACTTAATTTTTTAAGTCGCTAGACGATGAGAGATCGTTTTTCTAACTCAAAATTCAAATTTATCAAAGTTATGATTAGATAGCTACATTTAGCCATATATTTGGCTAAATAGCCTAACAATACTTACTAAGTATTGAAATTAGTTCGGTAAAAAATAATTTGAATCAAAATCAAGTAATTAGCGTTTATTAGGACAGTGGAAAAGTTTTTAATTTTTTGTCAAGTATACATATTTTCAGTATTAGCTGACATTTATATTCTTGGTCAGCCTATACAGGGTGGTCCAAATTGTATTCGGGAAACTTTGGCACTATACCACAGTTTAAAGAATATAAAATATATATTTTATATTCTTTAAACTGTGGCTATATTCTGCAGATAAAAATAAGTCCAAAAGTTTATAAACGTATGTCCTAAATACTTCATTTCGGAGATACAGGGTATAGAAATGTCATTTTTATTTTGATTTTTTCCAAATTATTTCTGAGCTAACGCCGATATTTGGATGAAAGTTAGCGTCTGGGTGTTTTTTAACATTATCGAGAAATTTGATTTCGGTGACAGTATGACACCTTCTTGCAGTGGACACCACTTACATAAGCTGTTTTCAAGAGTAATAACTTTTGGTCCGTACATGTGTTACGCCCAAGTTACATCCCACTGAGCGAAAAAATTCTCAATTCCGTTATTTTTTACGTAAAAAAGCTTTCTTGATAAAAATCGTTACGAGTGATGGTTCTCAAGATATTTGGAATTAAATAGGAAATGCATGTCATAATTGACAATAACTATACATGTTAACTCTCTGGATAGTTATTAGTCTGAAATAATAAATTTGGCATATTTTTGTGCCAAATCTTCAACAGAAACTGTTTTATCGTATTTTTTCTAGAAAAATTCATTGGCTTAAAAAAATAAAAAGTTCCCAAATTTATCATTTCAGACAAATAACTGTCTAGACTTCTAGACAACATGTAGATTTTTTGTCAATGATGACATGACTATTATACCGGGTGCGTCTCAAAAGTGGCTCACACATATAACTTTTATATTTTTTTACTTAAAAACGAGATTTAGTGTGTTAGTATATGATATAAATTAGAATGAATTGATGTATTCAATTGTTTATGTCACTTCCTGTTTCATCAGAAATTACTACAACTTTTGATTTTTAAATGGCACCTTCCGTGATTTTTTACTTTATTCGATAGGAAATAACATTCTGTCGAATAACATATCATGTCAACTTTTGACATTTTCGCATATATGGTTTATTTCAAATTATAACCTGCGGTTCGTAACGAAAATTTGAAAAGAAGAACAAACTTAATAATTTACTTATACGTGTTACGTTTAAAAACTTCTGAGAATCTGAGTACCTACAATATTTACAGAAACCAAAAGGAAAATATAATATAAAAAATGTTAAGCAGAAAGTTTTGCATTTTTTCTCAAACATTTTATTATATTTACCTAGATCTATACTAAACTACCTGGGCCAAATTGTAATATACCTACCATAGCCTTATAATATCTTTTTTTACATTTTATTATAGGTATTAATATTTTATTATATTTACCTAAGCCCAGGGGCGCCGGCTTTTATAAATCCTCGTGGGCAGAGGCGCATCCAGGATTCGGGAAAGGGAGGGGCCAGGCACAAAATTTACTCAAACTACATACTCCGAAGTCGTTTCTGACAAAATAAATTGATATATCGTACTTATTACATGGATGAACATAAGGGGGGTGCTTTTTGATTTCCAAAGTCCCCCCCGTGGATCCGCCACTGCTCGTGGGTGGTCATCAGCTGGGGAAATGAAACAAATTTTTATGACACTTTTTTACATAATATCCCAAGTAGAATTTTTAGACACAAAATCGAAACAAAATCTCTACTGAGAAACATTGCGAAACAGTTTCGTCACATTTTTGATACACATGTTTCCTAACATTAATCGCTTTTTGTATCGAAATATTTTACCAAAATATGCCTTCGCTACATAAGCTATAACAATAAAGATTTTACACAAATGTGAGTGATGAGTGTCACAAAATTTTCGAAACTTTTAAGAAACAGATGTGGCTCACATTTACAGATTTTGTACCCTTTTTGTGCCTGAAAAGTTTCCATATTTTATTTGATATTCTGTCAAATATGAAAAAATAATCTTACTTTATTGTTTGGATTTTGTTCTGCAGTTTTTGCTTTTAAGCATTCTTCAAGTTTTTATAGTACTATAATTAAAAAAGGAGAAGGAATAACAAACAAATAGATATATTTTTGTTATGCGATTTTATAATTATTATTATACGCATTACAGCGATGATTTGTTTTAGGAATAAATGTAATAATTGTAATAACAGCCACTACCCATACCCAACAGGAGACCAAAGAAAAATGTTACTAGCAAACGTTTTTTTCTCTTTTTTCCACAAATGAAATACATGTTTTTATGTTTTAATTGTGTTATAATAAGTAAATAAAAATGTTTTAGTTATTTTGAGCAGAAGTTTTGATTGGCATTGTTGACAGGTGACTATAATTCTTGAAATTTCTGCACAGATATAAATCGAAACATTTTGGAAACAAGGTTTCCATTTATTGTCGATTCGTTTTCGAAACACGAGTTTCTCTCTTTTTAGACACAAGTATGACACAATTAGATGATTTGTGTCCGACTCCCTGTCAATTTTATAAAATAATAAATTAAAATTCCGCCATGTTGGCTAGTGATCGGCAAAATGATTTAAGTCTTAAATCAATTTCAATATAAGGTTCAAATGACTTTTTTGTAAAGACTTAAACAAATATAACGTTATTTAAGTCTTTTTTGACTTACTTAAGTCTTTTTTTACTTAAATCATGATAATCTGTTTTCCACTCGTGGGTGCTGAAGCACCCAAGCTCCCACATAGTCGACGCCCCTGTCTGGACCTGTAAAAAACTACCTGAGCTAAATTGTAATATACCATAGACTTAAAATATTATAATAAAGTATATTATAATTTAGTTCCGCTATTTTATTATAGGCTCAGGTAAATATAAAATCTATTATTGATACAGTTTCTCTACGAATACATTATGTAGAGAAACTGTGTACCTAGAGAAACTGTATCACTAATAGGTAAATAAACAATTTTATCAAAACGGGGCTCGGAAAAACCCTAGATAATTGCCAAACTGACAAAAGACAAAGTTTTCTTCTAGAAAACTTTGAAAAACACTTAGTAATTAATTGTTTTTTTTAATTATTGTAAGACGTGATTTCATTTTAATATGCGGTTTTGCATAGTTTTGTTAATCATTCGTTTTTTTTTGTATCTTCCGAACATTGTGTTTCATTCTTATTAAAATTCGTAATGTAAAAATAAAAAAAAAATTATATTCAAAATAATTGATGAACAATTGCTTATTTTTGCATTTTTTTTTGACAAAATTTAGTGCATTTAAATGCGCATAATAGGGTAAAGTCGCCCATATTGAACCGGCTCCCAAATTGAACCATTAATATTTTGTTAAGACGCGATTCAACTAGCGACATCTATAAGTGTAACCCTTAAAGAGCATCAATGGCCGAGCTAAGTTCGCCTGTAGCACGCGGAAAAAGATTTATACTTGTGTCAACTTGGGCAACGAAAGGTATTCGTTAAAGTAGGAGTAATAATTTGTGTTCTTACCTAAGCGGATTTAACGACTCCAAACAAAGGTAGGGTAATACTGATTATTGTATAAAACAGAGTCAAGTTTGCGGCATTTTTGATACCATTGGTAGTTTGATTCACAATAATACGTTTGCAATTTTTAGGGTATATATCAGTCAATATTAAGTTGCTTAGATTGAACCAAGAAGAGTATCCCAATTTGAACAGAGGTTCAATTTGGGAAACTATGGTACTAATGCTACAAAGAATCCTCAGGAAACCATCTGGCCACTCAACACCAATAAAACAACTAAATCTAGATTCATCTGTGGCTTCCACTTCTTCCAGTTTTCTTTCCGTCAGCTTACAAGATATCGCTCCCTTGCCAATTCCCGAAAAAGAAAATTTCAGCAAAAGAAAAAGAGGCATCCAGAAAGCTGTGGAAATTACCAGTACCCCTTATAAAGCATCTCTTGAAGCAACAGCGGAAAAGCGGAAACCGAAAAAAGTACCATTGAAAGGGCTGCAGTCGGTATCAAGGTCCAAATTTGTTCCTAAGCCAGAAAAGACGACAATTATTGGTGAATGGTTGTGTAAGGAGTGTAAGCAAACAGAACGCAAAGCTATGATTTAATGCATGCGATGCAAAACCTAGTTTTATTGCGAATGTGTCGGTGTCAACTTAAAGAAAAAAATATCATTTTGTGTTACCTGCTGTGAATAAACATTCTTAACGAAAATTTAAAGTTATGTTTCTTTGTTACTTCAAAAAATGTATTTCACTATTTAAATCTTTAGTTACTGTTAAGTGTTTTTGTACTTTTATATGTTGTGTTAATTAAGAATAAAGTCTGTTTTCATACTGGTTCTAAAATTATTTTTATTTTATTGAATATTTTTTTAAGGTTCAATTTGGAATACTGGTGGTTCAATTTGAGCAACTCGTTGCCCATATTGAACCATTTGCATCACTAAATATATTTTTCACTTGCTTCCTTAATAACTATTATAACTACTTTTCCTCTCAGTATTAGTTGCTTATAGGACAGTAAATATTGTTGCAAAATTACAATCAATTACCTCTGTTATGCAAGGACCTATCGGAAATTTTGTAAAAATTGGTTCAATATGGGCAACCTTACCCTATGTCTTTTTGTCTGCATTTTTTCCTTGCCTTATTCATAATATTTGTAATATGTAGGATGTAGATATAGAAAATCTTCCAGGTGTTAAGTAAGTATAGTTTTTTTTTATTCTGGAATAAAGTAATTTATACTAGTTAAAGTTACCTCTAAAATGAATAAAATAAAACTAAAAATTTAAGGATAGTTCAATTAATAAACCCAGTTGAGTTTGCTGCAAAAACTTGTCTAAGATTATATTTTTCATTCTATAGTTGGTTTAGTAAAACCAAAAAAAACTGTAGTACATCATTAATCATTCTCATATTACTTATTACTATTTTATTAGAAACAAAATGTCGAAAATACTTTTCAATTTTTTTTCTGCTAATTGACAGTCTCATTGACTTACTGAGTTTTCCGATTATACCTACGATGATACTAAAAGACTAAAATAAAAAATTAAAATAAATGTTGTAGAATAATAACAATAACCAAGCGCTCTATTAGATAAAATAGACATGATCGATGATCGGTAGGATTATTTGGAAATGTCCAAAAAAATAATACATACAACTGGTTTTTACATTTAAAATCTGTTATAGAAAAATAAAGAAATTAAAAATTTTAATTTATAAAATACTAAAACCACACATCAATTTCTAGGTATATACAGGGTGTTTCAAAACAAATGCGAAAAACTTCAGGGGGTGATTCCTTGTTCAAAATAAAGGGTAGTTTGCTTCATAAGCGTTGGGTCAAAAGTTAACCATTAGGGAGATATCGCGGTACAAAAATGGCGGAAAAATAATGTTTTTATTTTTTATCTTGAAAACGAAAAGAGATGACTAATGAAATTTTATGGAAGCATTACTGTTATGAAAACACACTTTCAGGTAATTTTTTTATTTTTTTAAAATAGTGGAAGGGGTTGACATAAACTACCCCTATCATTCTTGTTAACGAAATTTAAAGAAAAATCTTATCAAACACATGCAAATGCTTTAATTTGGATAGTTTAGTTTGTTTAGAAACTTTTTTACTTCTTGTGTTTTTTTGATAAAACTCACCGATTGGAAATTAAAAAATAAAATGTAAAGCATTACATGTCAGGACAAAAAACATTTTTAGATTAAGAATCTAGTGATAATAACGATAATAATAATCATCTAGATAATAACGTATTGCAGTAGAGTAATGGTCAAATAAAATAATATTAGGAACATCCTAAAAGTAACAGCGGCCGACTAGATTTTTTCCTAAAAAATTACAGCAGCCCACTAGATTCTTTATCAGAAAATGTTTTTGTCCTGACATGTAATGCTTTACATTTATTTTTTAATTTCAAATCGGTGAGTTTTATCAAAAAATACAAGAGATAAAAAAGTTTCTAAACAAACTAAGCTATCCAAATTAATTTTTTTGCATGTGTTTGATAAGATTTTTCTTTAAATTTCGTTAACAAGAATGATAGGGGTAGTTTATTTCAACCCCTTCCACTCATTTTAAAAAAGTGAGAAAATTACCAGAAAGTGTGTTTTCATAACAGTAATGCTCCCATAAAATTTCATTAGTCTATCTCTTTTCGTTTTCAAGATAAAAAATAAAAACATTATTTTTCCGCCTTTGTACCGCGGTATCTCCCTAATGGTTGACTTTTGACCCAACGTCTATAAAGCAAACTACCCTTTATTTTGAACAAGGAATCACCCCCTGAAGTTTTTCGCATTTGTTTTGAAACACCCTGTATACAGTATATCCCCGGATTGTCTTTACAACAGGGAACACTTTTTTATTATTGACATTTTGAGAAAAATGCATTCTTCATAAAAAAATTTGCTGTTAAATGGTTAATCTCGTTTATACTGTTCCAAATTTATACCGTTTTAGAGAAAGTTAGAAAAAACATGAAAATGACTTAGATACCTAATATATAGTCTGTCCAACGAGAAGATCCTTGACAGTGATAGATGTGTCTGTCATTTTAATTTCAAAGTAGTTTATTTTATTTTACAAAGAAATAAGTTGGTACAACTGGATAGCAGGATATATTTAAAATTTGATTGACAAGATGACAAGTGATTACTTCAAAATATTGTGAAAAAAACTGTATAAAACTGAAAAAATGTAATCAAGTTATTTTATTTAATAAAAACGGTATGTATTAATACAAAACAAACAAGACCACTACATACCAAAAAAATATAAAAAAGAACTATTATTTACTTTCAAGCTTTATGAAACTACCCGCATTTATGATTATATTTATCAATATAACTTATGTACAAATACAAATTTGTAATATTCCACAGGAATAAATAAAACAACATAGGTAAATAAAACAAACTATTTTATTAATAATAACACCTACCAAATTTTATACCTTAAAGGTTGATTAATTAACTTTAATCTTAATTTTTTTAAACCAGTACCTTTTGCCATTATTTTTCTGCAGTACTAAAATCCATTATTTACCTATCGTGTGATGTCGATATTCTACAGCTACTCCAGTTTTTAGTATGTGTTTCGTTTGATCCTTCTACCATATACGGGATGCACTTATCTACGACGAAATGGTATACAAACTTTATCGATGGCAACTTCATTGGTGTATAAGACTTTCTACCTGGGCAGCGAGTATTAACCATAAACTGTGCTCTGGGTCTACAGTTAATTTTCACTCGATTTTTCCTCCACTTGACTTCAAAAGACACAAAACACACTTAATAATACGAATCAAAATGCATCATCTTCCAAAACGCAGGGTATTTAACAAAAGTTGACACAAAATTATAACCTATAATTTGGCAAGACTTAACCAATAAAATTGAAATACGATCTGTCATTTTTTAAATAAGCCAATAAAACTGGTTAAAAACAACAAGACACGACGTATGACGGATTTATATTTAAACCCATCCATAGATAACTTAAAAATTATTAGAAACTTTTTTTAGTAAAATAAATAGATTGGTATGGGACGTCATCTGCTTTTCTTCTGTCATCGTCTGTCGAAATCTTACCTGAGAAAAAAAACAGAGTATACATCCCTAAGACTGTAGTTTCCAGACTAGATGCGGCCAAAAAAAATTAATGCGCATTCTTCTACATAATAATAAGTTAATAAGTTGATTTGCATAAAAAATTCAAGGCAGTTTAGAAAACCTACCTACTTAGTATCAGTATCGATCTCCTGTCAAACTATAAAGATTCAATTTTTCATACAAAATTAAAGGTGAAACTGTGAGAACGCAGCCGATGCCTTTGCATAATGATAATGAACAAAAGCAATCACATTTTTGGCAAAAAATGCCCAATATTCCGATCGGGCGGTTAGCAAAAAAGCCGCAACTGCAACTTTCCAAAGGATGCGAGACTAGAGAGCCAGCCGTTCCTTTCACCGAGCGGTCAGCGTCTCTTCGTCGAATGCCGCTCCGAAAAAAATTCGAAAAAAGTCCTGGTTGTTTGTCTCATCCAAAAACGCAAAACCGCCCTCGGTCGGGAAGGGGCAAAGTAGCCTCGTGCAACTTAAAAATGCCGCCGTGGGCCGTCGAATCGATACGAGGCTAGGCCATCACGTGGTGCGCGCGCCAACCAATAGCCGCAGAACCGCGACGACGACGGAGCCACATGCCGCTCCAACATCAGTTTGAAACGTAGTTCCGCGGTGTAAAGGCCGCGTCGCCGTGCTCTGCATTATCTCGCTCGCGATGATGAGATAGGGTTCGAAGTGAGTGACCATGGAAGACCCCACGCAAGTGCTCTACACGGAGCTACCGGTGCCGCTGCTGTCTACGGCCGCCATCTTGCGGCACCAACGGCAATCGCCCCGCTTCCAACCATACCAACGGCTTCACCAACCTCAAATCTACCACAACAATTCGGTACACGAAGAATATTTGCGGTTGCACTCCGCCTACAAAGAACAGGTGA
The DNA here is from genome assembly GCF_002938485.1 of Sitophilus oryzae. Classification (NCBI taxonomy): domain Eukaryota; kingdom Metazoa; phylum Arthropoda; class Insecta; order Coleoptera; family Curculionidae; genus Sitophilus; species Sitophilus oryzae. Next base: position 468,542 of record NW_022147349.1, read on the forward strand.
GCCCCGTGGATCAGGGCAAGACGCATATTTCTTGCCTGTACCCGGAGATTCTGTCCATTATATTCAGTTATTTGGATGTGAGAGATAAAGGCAGAGTCGCCCAAGTGTGCACCGCCTGGCGAGACGCGGCCTACCAGAAGTCGGTATGGCGCGGCGTGGTGGCCAAGCTGCACCTGCGACGTGCCAACCCGTCCCTGTTCACGTCTCTCGTTAAGCGCGGGATCAAGAAAGTTCAGGTACTGTCACTTAGGCGGTCCCTACGAGATGTCGTCCAAGGTATTCCCAATCTAGAGTCGCTCAACTTCAGCGGCTGCTACAACATCAAAGATGATGGTATCTCGCAAGCTTTCGGCTCCGAGGTTCCGACCTTGACCGAACTGAATCTATCGTTATGCAAACAGGTTACCGATAATTCCTTAGGGAGGATCGTTCAGTATTTGAAAAATCTCGAAGTTCTAGAACTGGGCGGTTGCACACACATTACCAACACCGGGCTTTTACTCATCGGCTGGGGCTTTACAAAACTCAAGAGACTGAATTTGCGTTCCTGCTGGCAGGTCAGCGACCAAGGCATCAACCATCTAGCCCAGGGTAACCTAGAGCTGGAGCATTTAAGTCTTCAAGACTGCCAACGACTGTCGGACGAAGCCCTCAAATTTGCTACCGGACTTACGTGTCTAAAATCACTGAACCTTAGTTTCTGTATCGGTATAACAGATAGTGGACTAAAACATTTAGCTAGAATGAATACTCTGCAAGAGTTGAACCTTCGGTCTTGTGATAATATTTCGGACATCGGCATGGCGTACTTGTCGGAAGGCGGGTCGAGAATAATATCCTTGGATGTGTCGTTCTGTGACAAAATCGGTGATCAGGCGTTAGTTCATGTTTCTCAAGGACTCTATAATTTGAAATGTTTGTCGCTTAGTGCTTGTCAGATATCAGACGAGGGTCTGGGAAAGATTTCCAGCACCCTACACGATCTAGAAACTTTGAATATTGGACAGTGTGCAAGGATCACCGACAACGGCATCACAACTTTAGCTGAATCCCTTACCAGGCTGCGGTACATTGATCTTTACGGCTGTACCAAGATAACCACTTTAGGATTACAGAAGGTTATGAAACTTCCACAACTAAGTATTCTTAACTTAGGTTTGTGGCATATTAGGTGAAAATAATTACTTAGACGTGTAGGAATTCTCGCATGTAATATGCGACCTTTTTAGTATGTTTGTTTTACTGTTGTCTGTCTGTCCATTCTTAGGATTTGCGCTCAAACGACAAAAAATGTCGCATTATATAGTCAACGATTCAAATGTCATTAGGTTAACATTCCACAGCTTTTATGTTTGGGAGTTCATTCTTATTCGATACATCTCTAAGAATGCATTAAATGTGTTAATGACTCGGTTTACTGGATCAAAAATTATGTTTATTGCCACATCATTGATTTAAATTAAGTTCATTTAAATAGAAATATACTTTTCTTATTCCACGTCTCGTTCTTCGTTTAATTTGATTTTGATGTAAAATAAAATAGTTTTACTTTGTGTTGTATATAACACAACTTGTAAATGAAGAATGTAATATTAGGTAGGTACCTAAAATTTGAAATACATATAGGTAGGTACGAATACCTAATATTTGATATCAAGTTTCAAATGCTATTTACACATCGAATATTTTTAAATAAATTTTTATTTTTCTAAAGAATTATAAAATGACTGGTCTGTTGTTTAACTTTGTTAAAAATATAGCAACCAAACACATTTTTCTTATTCAGTACCTGTTACAGGAGAATTTCTAGTAGGAATTCTGTGAAGGGGGCAATAAATCATGCGTGAAAGAGGGGCTGCAAAATCATCCCTTTTTATTGTAAACAATCTAAACGAATGATAGGCACAATATCCTAAGGTACCACCCTTCGGTACTTTTATAAAAATGAGTAAATGCAAATATCCCACTATTCTTCTCTGGCATGTTTTATTGCCCTTCTGTCTTTTTATTATACCTCTACTATAAATTCCATGATATAAAATCTAAAAGCCCAAAAGTTTTCAAGTAAAATATAATCTAATCCAAAAAAGTAATTTTAACTAAAGTTTAAACACATGCATATAACGACTTATTAAAGTGTTAGCATTTGATTTGGTTCCAGTTTTAACAGGATTTGACTTTTTTCATTTATTTTTTATTTCTATAAATGTTATTTTTTCGGATATGTGCATCCATTTGACAGGACTTGGTCATTATATTCCACTCCCAAGCATGGATGCTTTAGGAACAGATAGACTTACAGTACAACAAACTTAAGTACGCAAGAGCTGTGATAATTTAAAAACGAATGACGTAATTTGTTTAAGTAGAGTAAAAAATTAAATGAACTTAGGATAACAAACAAATCTAATAAGAACAAGTTAGAATAATCGATTAAAATGAACACAGATTAAGCTGACTAAATGAGGGCATATCTTCAGGCAAATGTATATAATTAGTTTTTTATCTAGGCTTATACGTTGTAAAATCGAGTTTGTTAAATGACAGTTTAAATCGCAATTTGCTTTATTTGGTTTTAATTACATTTACTACAGATTCAATATTTTAATAATTCAAAAAATATTATTCTACGCTATATTGATTCCATGCGCTTGAGAAAGTACTTGTTCTTCTGTCTTTATTCAGTACATCTTATTTTACCAACCCCTACCAGTCTCAATCTCTAGATGTGCCAGTTTTCATTTTTTTAACAAATAATAATATCAGCCTTTTCTTGAGGTAGAAGCAAAAATAATTGAGGGTTTTGTTTGTCATTCAAATATTTGTCTAAAATGGGCATATATTTAGTTAAATCAATCTATTGAAACAATTAATAATTTAAAAAAATAAAAAAAGACTTATGCAAAGATGATGACATGAAATATAGATTTGTTCATCCTGAAAGCATTGCACAATACTTAAATGCCATAAAATAGCGATCAATTTGTTACAAAACCATATAAATTATATATCACTGTAATCACAAAACTTCAATCTTTCAAAATTGTTTTCGGTCAATTCCTGTTTCACCGGAAATGACTACAACTTTTAATTTTTAAATGACACCCTTGGTATTTTGTTATTTTATTCGATTGAAAATGACACTCTGAATAGAATGACATAATATTATAATATGATATGTCATTCTATTCAGTGAATATAATATAATATATATTTTGACTGGAAACACCAAGTGTGTGGTACCAAATTATTCGTAAAAAATGCTTGACTAATGAGCCACCCTCTTTCCATTTGAAAAAATTGAGATATGATTAAAAATATTATTTAGGCATCTTTTAACCGAACAGGACAAGGCACTAAGAACATCAGACTATTTTTCCAAGGCTCTTTAAGTAAAAATTAGTGTTTTTAACACACCCATGGCACTCTAGATTGAAATTTAAAATACAATTTTGTTTTTAAACGAAAATGTCAAAAGTTGACATATGATATGTCCGAGGATATGTCATATTAAGAGTGTCATTTTCTATCAAATAAAGTAAAAATATACCGAAGGTGCCATTTAAAAATCAAAAGTTGTAGTTATTTTTGTTGAAACAGGAAGTGGCCACAAAGAACTGAATACGTCATTCAATCCTAATTTATGTTATATCCCTACTAAGATACTGAAGCTCGTTTCTTTATCTGAAAAAATATAAAAGAATTTTGAGACGCACCCGGTATAAATAATTTGAATTCTAACAAACTCATGGACACCAGTAGAACTCATTTTCAATAAGGTGCATGGTGCATCTGCGGCATGTGTTGGGCTCAGACTTCACAGGAAAATATTAAAGGGGGACCCTAAATTTATCTACACATTTTGACAGCACAAAAGACACCATGAATTTTTATTCAAACAGTACCTAACTTCGGTAACTGCAAATCAACCGGTACCCATAGCCAAAACCAAGATCGGCAAGATCATGCTTATTTATTGTCTATACATATAATCATACGGCATACGGTATTTGGTTATTGTTCAAAGAAGTTTTAGTGATGAAATTTTCAAATATTAATAAGATACTGTTTTGCATTTTTTCGAAATAAAACGTCTTTAGTAGCCAAAATATTCTAAATATCAAGGATATATAAATTATTCAAATTAAGGCCGTTATTTTTAGCTCTGAATAAAAATACCGAAATTTCAAAATCTGTTTCTAATAAAAATGTTAAAATATTACTTTTCCGGCAACATAATATGGTGGAGTAATCAAAATCTATGGCTCGACATTTTAAATTTAAATATTGGGGATAATTTATTGTGATTATATTAAAAACAGCGTTTCTTCTTATAATTGATCATTTAAAATTTCTATCCAAATATTTAAGAAATGGCTGTTGAAAGAAGAAGGAAGTTCTAGAAAAAAAAACTTTAACTAAAAAGTACTATGAAAAGCATTTTCAATATAAATATACAACTGCGCAAGCTCAAACCTCCAGTTGGCTTTTGAAGATTACCTATTATTTTTAGATTGCAGTTTACTGCAACATATAAAACTGACATCCGTAGGAAACCTCAATTTTAACTGCTATTTTAAAGACTAATTCAATCCTATAAAACTGGATCTCAATAGTATAATAAGTATAATATTACTAGCGTGTACCAGCGACTTCGTTCGCGTCGAATTAATCATTTGTAATGGAGATGATAAAACAAAGCAAGAATTTCCATTAACATCCAAACTGGATAAAATTTTCTCACATTTATGTCAGCATGAAAAAAAAACAATATGGCGATATTATTATATAACTTGGTAATATTTGAGGGGTAGTTTCATCTCGTTGGAATTTGACTTTCGAAAAATCCGTTTGCCAAAAATAAGCTTTTTAAGCCAGGCAGTTTAAGCAGAATCGTGGTTAAGAAATTACCCAACTTTTTAGAATACCCTGTATGATTTTTTAAAAAATTTCAAAATATGTAAAAAAAAACATAAATTATGCTTGTGCAAGCATTTTCCCGAAAGACTAACCGTTTTTTAAATAAAAAATATTGTAATATTTGAGGGGCGTTTTCACCCTCTTGGAATCTGAGATTCGAGAAACCCCTCCTTATCGAACCTCTACACCCCACAGTCAATCCGTTTACCAAAAATCAGCTTTAAACGTCAAGCAGTTTAAGCAGAATCGTGATTACTCAATGGTCATATTTTATGAAACACCCTGTATAAATTTATAAAAAATCTTAAAATATGTAAAACAACAAAGTAATATATACGTATTTAAGAGTTTTTCCGAAAAACTCACCGGTTTTTAAATAAAAAATATTTTAATATTTGAGGGATAGTTTCACCCTCTACTCTACACCCTAAAGTCAATCTGTTTTCCAAAAATCAGCTTTTTGCGTCAAGCGCTTTAAGCAGGATCGTGATTAATCAATGATCAGATTTTTTGAAACACCCTGTATACATTTTTAAAAAATCTTAAAATATGTAAAAAAACAAAATAAAATATACGTGTTTAAGCGTTTTTTGGGAAACTTGACCGTTTTTTAAATTAAAAATATTGTAATATTTAAGGGGTGGTTTCACCCTCTTGGAAGTGGAATTTCGAAAAATCCCTTCTTATCGAACCTCTACACCCTAGAATCAACCTGTATGCCAAAATTGAGCTTCTTACGTTGAGTGGTTTGAGCAGGATCGTGATTCTGATTAATCAGTATGTCAGTCACTTAAGGATTTTATATATTAGTATAGATTTAGCATAATTGTAAAGTAATTACTATACCATAAGGTCATACAATTTTTATCATCAAAATGACGTAGAAGTATTCGTCTACGTCATTATACCTAATATTTATATTTTTCTAAAATGGCTTCTTTTATTTAACTATACAAATCGAAATTTCAAAATGTTTATTTATTTAATCTATAAAATGATATCAAAAGCAGTGTAATTAACGATAACGTGAGTGATACTTACATCTGGAAATTAAAAAAATGGAAAGTTGCTTTGATCTAATAATTACGAATAATCTCAGATATACTGATAAAATAATCGTTTAATTATGCAAAAAGTTGTTAGACGAACCAACAAACCATACATTTTTAGCCGACCATACCAACAGGTATGATAACAAAAATATTTTAATATTTTTGTTATCATACAATATGTCTAGTCTTAAGATCGGCAATTTTTTTTTTAATTTCACTCAAAATGAGTTATTTGGGTCATAAATGACCTAAATACAAAATCTTTTCATGGTGTCTGTCTGTCTGTCTGATGTCTGTACGTCTGTCTGTAACACGATAACTCAAAAATCTCTAAACCGATTTTAACCAAATTTGGCACAAAAATACTGTGGCATCCGAGAATCTGGTCCTTAGTTTTTCGTGGGGGTGGAGGGTTGGGAGGGGGGTATGGGAGGGGGTTAAAATTTTAAAAAATCGTAACTCCAAAATTACAGTAGCTAGCTCGGTAGCTAGCGAAATGCGGTTTTCAATTTCAGATTAGGAATAATATTTGCAACAAAATTTGTAATAGCATCAAAATCAGTCAAAGTCGCAGTTTTTGAGATAAAAAAAATTGGAAAAAATCCTTTACTTTGAAACTAAAAGAACTGCCTACCAACTTTTTATTAACATATTTCTATTTGGGCGGCTATATACGTGCCTCCCGGCGCCAGTTTTTTTATAGGCCCTTATGAATACGAGAAATATTTTTTCAGGCTTTAAAAATGATAAAGAAAGTCAGTTTATTATTGTAATACTTTGGAAAAATACCTTCATTTAATTTTTTCAAATTCAAATTTAGAATAAAAATTTAAAAATTAAAAATAACATTAGTTGCAATAAAATGATGATCAAATCGACTATTAAATCTGTAGGTAATTTATTATCTAGCAGTTTGTTGCATGTTGCAATTTGTTACCACCAATAGTGTCATCATGTTTTAATTTGTTTAATTTACGCATTTTTGGTACAAGACGAACTTTGGTACGCAAAGACGCATTTTTGGTATGTGAAAGAACAAAACTGAGAAAGAAAATTAATCTAATAATACTTATAACTAAATAAAACTAATAAATTAAAAATAAAAACCAGATTTTGCAATATGAAGATAGAGTTCCGAAAATATTGTATGAAAATATTCAAAAAAATTCACCCTATAGAAGTTATTGTGTGGAGGGTTGAATAAAAAACATTCCCCATAAGATTACATTTATTGGGGCCTCGAGATATATATTTAAATCAGAAATTTTAGCATAGAAAATGTTACAAGTAAAAAGAATTATTGCAAAGAGATTTACCGGGAGCTTTACGTTCGAAATGTTCTCTGTTAGTACCTACATACACATACATGCACAGGGTGACTCTTTAAAAATCGCTACTACCAACCGTTCTCAAGATATTTCGTCGGTACCTGTATAAAACTTCTGATTAAAAAATATACATTTATCACGTTTTTTTTAAGCAATCTTGGTAAAAGTCGCTACGAGTAATGATTCTCGAGATATTTGGAATCGAAATTATCAGTACCTGTCATCATTGACATAAATTAAACATATTGACTAAATAGTTATTAAACTGAAATCATAAATTTGAAATGTTTTTTGTGCCAAAAGTTTAACAGAAACTCTTTTCTCATCATTTTTTTGCAGAAAAATTTATGGTTAATTTGAAAAATTAAAATATCACAAAAAATAAATATTTCCGAATTATTTCAGTTAAATAACTATAGATACCCACCATTGGTGTAGATATACTCAACGTGTTATTTTTTGTCAATAATGACATATATTGACTATTTCCGTTCTAAATATCTTGAGAAACGGTTGATCGTAGATTTTTACCAAGAGACATTTTTTACGTAAAAAGTCACGAAAATGTATATTTTTACTCAGTAGTTTTATACAGGTTCGGACTAAAAATTATTACGCTTCAAAACAGTTAAAACACATGTAGGTGGCGCCCCCTACAGATAGAAGTGATATTGACATCAAAATCGAGTTTCTCATGTCAAAAAACTCCCAGACACCATTTTTCATCCAAATATTGACGTTACTTTAGAAATTATTTGGAAAAAATGAAAATAAAAATGAAACTTCTACACCCTGTATCACCGAAACTAAGCATTTTAGGACATATATTTATACGAACTTTTTTACAAGTCGCAACTAAATTTATTTTTATCATTAATGCAATTGGTCCACCTCTTTACATCCCTGAGTTTACATAATTATGAAATAAATAATTTTTAATATTTCTTTCATTGTGGGGGGGGGCTGGTGTGTCATAAAGAAAGTCATGTTGGAACCACTCTATTAAGGCGCGAGTATCTAAAATTTCTAACATGTCTTGAAAGCCAAAACCGTTCTCTAAAAAACGTAACGTTCACCGGTCAACGTATCCTCGAAAATGTTGAAACAATAATCCTGCACGCTTTTCATCATTTGAAAAATTCATATTTACAATGTTTGTTTATTTTAATTTACAAAGTTTGGATGTGACAGTTTCACGGTTCTGAGAGCAACGACGATTGAACTTGTTTCCATAACTAACTAAGTGAAATTAGTCAAGAAAGATAAGAATTGGCTCTAACTCAGTAATTTTTTGAAACAAATATATTATAGCTTATATCGTCGAAAAGCTTAAAAAAAATGGTGTTTTTTATGAAGTCGTGGCCAATTACGGTTTCCATTTAAAAAAACATATGTTTGTGTCATATATTAAAAATGACAGGCTTGGGAAAAAATCGGAGAACATAAACTGATTAGGTGTTTGATTATCTACAAATTTTATCTGAAACATTTTTGTCTAAAATAGATTATAATTGAATTAGGGACAATTTTTAAAATAACAAAAATTTGTTTTTTTCGAAATATCTGGTAAGCCATGAGCTTTTTCAAAAATCTGAAAGGCGCATATTTATGACCCCACAAAACTGCGATTCTTTCCCCATTTAATTGACTCTCTATCTCCAGTAGTTTTCAAGATACCCATAGATAACATCGTAGGAAACTCACCCGGTATAATTTTGATATACGTAAATTTTCCAACTGTAGTTGTTAACAAGCTCGATTTCATATTACAATCATTATAGAAACAACTTTTTCAGGAATTATATCAATAAATATTTCAATATTATCTCGAATATGATTTATTTACGTTAAAATACAATTTATAATTATTATTCAAAAATGGGAAATGTCGGCATTCTCATCGGCGTACTCTTGGCACGATTATCTTCTCTAACATGTCGGCTTATCAAAACTGAAGTTATCTGCATTTCCATATGGGTATATATGCCTCTACATTTATAAGACGTTTATCTTAAATAATCTTATCCAAATAAATAAAAAAGAAACACATCTCAGTTTTGACCTATATCTAATTTATTTTTAAATTAATCAAACTGTATAATAAATAAAATATATTTTAATATCTGTATACATTTGTCTAAAGATAAAATTTTATTTTATACATTTTTATTTAAAAGTATGTAATGTAAGGAGTATTTTCATGCACTGTTTTCAATTATTTTTCATAATTACCAGGTTATTATTGAAATACAGAATTGTATTTAAAAAATTGATTATTAACATAATAATGTTAATAATCAATTAATTATTGTTAATGCTAAAAGTATTTCAAAGTTCTATTGTCTTTATTTACGATTTCAACTTGCGAAAACGGTCAATGATATTATGTCAGTCTTTTATTTTTCTCTCGACGCATCTTCTGACCGAAAAGTTGTATGAGCTAACTAAAGACATTGGAAGTTCGAAATTTTTAGGTATCAATAATGAATCATTGTCTAACCATAGACCATAGTTAAAGTGATTATTATTATTAGTTACATACTTTTAGTGTAACTTGTATAAACGTTCTAAAAGACTTTTTCTACTAGTTTGTTTCAGTCAAAAATAACCAAATATTATTTGTTCGTTACATACCTCTTTCATTTCCTCATAAACTACGTGAAATATTGACTGAAACAATAGTAGAATTATAACTATGTGAAATAACTGTCCTATTTGACCAAATAATTACTGTTTTAATACGTTATTACAACATCTAAAAAATATCCATATAGGTGTGATCTACATATTTCAACCAAACTATGAATTTTTTGTATGTTCATCTTTTTTCGGATATAAACCCTATGATCAAAATACCTACGCAATTTTGTTTCTTTAACGTACATAATTTTGTTAATAATTGTGTTGTTTTTTATATTATACATTTTTTTGTTATAAAATATTTTTACTCTGTTCAAAAACTTGTGGTTGTAGTGTTATTGATTTTTGTTGTAGTGACATTAATAAATTCATAAATGTCAAAATTATTAATTTTCGTATCTAAATATCATGTGCAAATATTAGAGAAGCAAAAATTCCAATATACCGGATGTTGCACACCGATCTGAACATAGGAAATTCCATATTACTTTTAGAATTGATGAGGAAAAGCTGTTTTTAATATTTTTCTCAGAATGTCATTTAGGATGTTTTTCGTAGACTTGTAGAACAAGAAAGCAATGCTGTGATATTTGTCATAATGTGACATGAGTGTTCGTTTGGCCAGGACCGGATTATATTTTCGGTTAATATTTTATGATTATTTAAAGTAGAAAACAGAAAATTAGTTTTGGTTTTAATGAGTGCTTTAAAAAGTTTCATATACTATGTTTTCACTAGAATAAAAAAGAATTTCCTTTCCTATGCTCAAGTCGACGATAAAACGCATGGTATATAAAAAATTGTGTGTGCACTATGTGCGCATATTTGAAGTGAAACTTCTTATTAACAACTATTAAATTGGAGGAGTTGAGGGACATTTTTGAAAAAGTGTAGTTTGAAATATTCAAAAAGAAATAAATTAAAAATTAGTAAATAATTTGTTTCACTTTTACAAAATTTTTATTAAAATATCAATATTTTTTATAAACACGTGGACTGCTCACAAATACATATCGCGCCACTATTTATTTCTAAGTCGTAGACTGTGTCTCGCCAGCTCGTGTGTCACCAATATGTGTCTCAGCCTTAAATTTTTTATTCTCAACGCGCGTTGTTACCACTTTTCGTCTCGCTAGCTTACGTGTCACGTCTCGCTAGCTTACGTGTCACGTCTCGCTAGCTCGTGTGCCACGTCTCGCTAGCTCGTCACGTCGGTCACGGCCTTGAATTTTTAGTCCCGGCGTGCGTAAAGAAGTTTCACTTGTGCCCTATGTGTGCATATTTGAAGTGAAACTTCTTACTAATAACTACCCAAGTAGCATTTTCACGACTTGCGACCACATGTTTACTAAACACAACGTTGGATTAGTTACAAAAAATAGTTAGTTCTGTATCTTGGGTATTAAAATAAATGTAAACGTTGTTGTAACGTTGTGCCGACGTTGAACTAGTACTACAACAAAGTAAAAGCTTCTGCGACGTCGAATAAACGTTGTCTTGTAACCTTTTTTGCTTAAGTGATCTTTAGGTGATTCGGACAACGTAGTTACAACGTTGGCAATAAAGAGTTTTCCGACGTCACTTTCAGGACCTATTCCAACGTTATGCAAACGTCGTCTGTTTTACTAATTCCAACGTTGTTTAGATTTCCTTATTCTTACGTTGGTAGGACGTCGAGCCACTACTTTTTGCAACTATGTATTGAACCATAACCTTACATCTTAAATTTTCACTTTATTGTTCTGTTCAGTCAGACAGTTCAGTGCTGTTTTTGTTTTTATAAAAAAAACTTAATTAAAATGGGACGTAAGAAAGGCACATATAAATAAATTTAAATATACATCGACATATTACCGATACTTTATCCACTCCCTCGTTTATTTAGAATATAGAGGGCGGTACAAGCTAGACTCTAAGATGACTAAATTAGGCAATCTTGCGACTAGTATACTACCTGTTAAGGCTGAACTGCGACTTTATTAGTCCAGTATGCGACTACTCGAACTACTCCATCTTAATCTCCAAAACAACAAAGTGAAAGCCCCATGTTGTTGAATAAGAAAATGTTTCGTTCATAAAATAGCAATTCCTGCTTTTTTAATACATTAACTTGAAATATTTGACCTAAACAACGAACTGCGAATAAATTATTCTCAGTTTACTAAAAAAATCGACTGCGAATAAATTATTCTCATTTTACTAAAAAAAATTCAAGAAATTTTTTAAAACTTCTTTAATTTTAAGGCCCATTAGTATTTTTCAAAGTAGAAACAATACATTTATCAATAAAGTTGTTTGCGTTTAACTTTTTTGCCTTGAGTAACGAGTTACAGAGTTGGTTAAAGTGTTACAATAATTATGATCTTCAAACATCCTTCACACTTAAATACTTTTGTTGTTGTTTTCCTTTACTGCCATCTGGCATATGTCTCTAACTAAAACATAAAAATAATATTTTAACTATAATTATCCCAATTTAGGATAAAACGCGACTTAGACGCCACATTATTATAGTTTTGTTTTCTGTGAATTAGGATTTTAAACAACGTTGCAGTTTGTACTAAATTAGGCTCCTAGCAAACGTAGGTATCCAACGTCGCGTCGTTTCGACCCAAAAAATATTCTCTAAACTAGTGCAGACTAGGGTTGGCACGAGGTTGTGCCGACGCTGACGTTGCGCCCCAACGTTTGGTCGCGTGACACAACGTTGTCCCGACGTCCAAATGCTGCTTGGGTATTAAACTGAAGGATTTGAAGAACATGTTTGAAAAAGTGTAGTTGTTAAATATGTAATGTTAAAATGTAATAAATTAAAAATTAATAAATAATTTAATTCACTTTCCCAAAATTTGTAGTAAAATATCAATATTTCTTTATTAACACGTGGACTGCTCACAAATACATGTCGCGTCACTATTATACGTATTTAAGGTGCGTACTCACTGAGCGAACGAATGCCGAACGAACAACGAACTCCGAATGATTCGTCAAGTGTGTACGTAAATGTGAAGGCGAATCGAATGGCATTTTTAAATTCGGTTCGCCGTCGCGTCGCCTGCGTTCGGTCGGAGAGCAGTACATCAAAGAGATTCGCAGTTCGGTGTTGACGAGATTCGTGGGTTTTTAATTTTTTGGGGGAACTCCGAATCCGAATTTGTATTATTTGCATTTGGACGCTGTGTTTGAGATACATAAGACTTGTATAAGAATCTCCAGTTGCTAAAAATTGGATAGTTAGTGCCAGACTTTCCTTAGGTGGAATTGCTTCTCGAAAGTTTGTTGACTTTTTGCAAATTTTTTCACTGATTCTTCCAAGTAAAAATTCAAAATTTGTAGTATATTTTTGTATATTCTACAAAAATTAATGAACTGTCCCAGAGATCTCTTCTTAAATCAATTAAAAGGTCCAGTCCCCTATATTTATCCCGACTTTGATAAACCTTTGACATACAATGTTTTCTTTTCCTTTTTTGTTTTTTTTTGCTTTTAGTGATCCCGCAATAATTATAAAAGCTGATACCGCTATAATTTTGTCACACATTTTTGTTTCGGATTCGCTCATTGGTGGGTACCTGAATTACGGCCGAACGAACCCAGAATCTTCGTTGTTCGGATTTCGTTGTTCGTTCGGCATTCGTTCGCTTAGTGAGTACGCACCTTAAGCCATAGTCTGTTACTTTTCGTCTCGCTAGCTCGTGTGTCACGGTCACAGTCACGGTCTTGAATTTTTAATCCCAGCTCCACTTACATTAATTAAAGTAAGAAAAAAACTGATATTTTAAAAATGCGTGTTTTGGTAGCATTCAAACAACTATGAACTTAAACAAATTTTAATTCAAAATCAGACACCTTGCAGTTCAATTATATGTTTAGATAATCTCAATCTTTATACGTGATTACTCATTTTAACCATACAATTTAAAAAAATGTACTAAAAGAGTATTATAATTTTTTTATGATAACAATTATTATCTACATAGCTAGGTACAATTTCTCAGTGCATACATTTGTTTATACCTCGGTTTAAACTGACTTAACTTGAACAAAGGATAGTCGTAATGAGCAATGAAAAGAAATATTGGAATTTCCGTTTGTGACGCATCATATTTGAAGGACACCAGCATTTATTCAGTTAAAGTTGACGTAAAATATTTTATAATATGAACGACCTAGACATCATTTAATCCAAATTATTACTATACGTACCTACAACAAATTTCAGCGGATGTTATTTTTTAAATTTGCGTTTAAAATATCTAGCAGGTAAATCGTTACACAAACCACCGTGTCATTGATTTTTGTCCAGAAATTTTAGACTTTAGATCAAAATATAGTTCATCCAAACTCATACGCATTCTTTATAATAAACTAAATGTAAGGTACCAGTGCTCGTCACATTAAGAAAAGTTCATAATACGTATGGATATCCAAATTATATGGTATATTGCTTTTGGTAATAATTTCATTTGTAAGCAGATATATCGAATTCATTATTCGCGGTCTTATTTTTGAGTTTCCGTAACTCCAATTATCAATCTTTTTTTCTTTTAAGGACACATTGCCTCAGTATTCGTCATCCCTTAAATGTAATTGTCCCAGTTATTGTCAGTATTGTGTCCGAGTAATCGTCATATTTAAATGAATTACTGTATTTATAGTAAACATGAAATTAATATTTAGTTAATATGAACAATAATTGTTATTGTCAAGACTTTTTTATTCCAGTACATTTTTCGTGCATCCAGCTCTTAAATTTCATGGACTAGATCCTGCCCTCTTGAGAATATTCTTGAAGGTTTGTTTTCTGATTGTTTGTTAAAGTTGTTTGTGTTATCCAAATTTTATTTTGCTTTGAAGATTTGTTTTAAGTTAAATTTTTTTTTCTGAATTTCCATTTTCGAAGGTTTCAATAATTATTGCCATAAGTTCCGGAAAGATTCTCCAATAAATTTCGGAAATATATAATAATAAGCATGATATTTATCTATTATTCATATATCAATTAAAATGTTTTCCTCTGGTAGGCCTAAAACGGATTGTGGTCCCATTTTCATCAACAGGGTCTGTGCAATAACCTTATCTCGCAAAGTTGTTCTTAATGAATAAACCATTATATTAACAGATTCAATTATTGTTTTAAGCGTGTTATCTACGGAGTATTTAAGTTTTCTTACCATCTCTTCTTCTCCTTCTTTCTCAGCCTGGTTCCATCCAGTGTTGGATACAGGCCTCTTCCAAGTTTTTCCATGCTTCGCGATCTCTAGCCAATATTATCCATTATATTCCTGCCACTGTTCTGACGTCATCGACCCATCTCTTTTTTCTGGAGGCCCCTTTTGTGTCGGCCCACACTTCTTGTTGTTCCCCTAGATCTCCATAGAATGACTTTTTGGGGCCATCGGTCTGGATCCTGTCTTGTCACATGTCCTATCCATTGCCACTTCAGACTTGCCACTCTTTTAACAACATCTATTAGTTTTGTTTTTTGACGTATGTGTGTGTTCCGTATTTTTTCCCTGATGGTGACCAAACCAAACCAACATGATTCTTTCCAAGGCGCTTTATGCTACTCGTAGTTGTTCTGCTGTTTTTCGGGTAATTGCCATAGTCTCTAAGCCATACGTAAGCACAGGTAGAATGCAGCTGTCGTAAGCCTTTTTCTTTAGGTTGATGGCCACCTTTTTATCCTTGAAAATACCCATGCTAAATGGATCCTGCGTTTGATCTCCGTATTTTGGTTCTCTTTACCCAGCTTGATTTTATGACCTAAATACATATTATGGTCTACGTGTTCAATAATAACGTTGTTTACGGTAATGTTATGGATATTGTTGCTCATTATCTTGGTCATCTTCAAGTTCATTTTAAGGCCAATTTTCTGGGATTGGTCATTTAGCTTCTTTAGTATGGTGTTCAGTTCTTGAATGTCGGTGCTCAGGAAGACAAAATCGTCTGCGAACCTAAGATGAGTAAGGTGTACCCCATCGATGTTTAGACCTCTATTTTCCCATTCTATATAATTTCTTGAAGACATTTTCCAGTGCTAGTGTATGTAACTTCGGAGAGATGGTATCTCCTTGTCTCACGCCCTTTGTCTAGTGGTATTTTTTCTGTTTTTTTTCTGTTTCTTGTTTTCTTACTATATTATCTGATAATATCAGAAATTGTCACCCCCATGTCCCGGTATCATCTCTAATTAACATATATTTCTTTAATGGTATGACGGAGAGTGATGATACGCATATTCTTACTGCTTAAAATAACACCATTAAAGATAAGGTCTAGACATACTAACAATAATAATTAATCTATACGCAATTATACTTTTTACTTCCAGGCACCAGTAACCGTTATATGAGCCGATTATTAGGACACCACAACTTTTATTAGACCTAGCAATCGGCACACGATAATAAACTAAAAATATTCTTTAAATCTTGTATAATTAGTTTCAAGACAGCAAGTATAATATAGTAAACAGGTTATTTAATATAAAACATGCATAATATTAAACTTAATAAATTATTCTACACATACACGTTAAAGAATTTGCACAGAACCAACATCCTCCTAATCACGTACCAAAAAGTAATGCAGAAACGAATTATGACAGCTATTATAAAATGCACATGTTGCGAAATCGATCAAATAATATCAAATCTGTGAAATACATTTTGATTTATTATTGTGCTATATAAAATTGTCTTAACTTTTGACAAAAACTGTGATGTGACAAAGAAAGTGATGAACACTGGTACAGTGCCGATTACTGGTACACTCTAACTGGTACATATTAAGCGAAGTATTTTAAATGACACACTGTATATCTACCACTTTTCAGTAGTGCAATGAAAATAGCATTAACTATTGCAAGAAAACTGTTCTGCTAAATCAACTGGCTTCCTTGCTTGGTAACATAGAAGAAAATAAAGTTACAGTTTGAACTAAATTACCATGAACTATATATTAGGTCTTACCGTTATATCTGAGTCTCATTTCTGGTTTCTTTTTCTTTTTTTTTCATTTCTTGTTGCCAATAGCAGTGCCGTAATGCACTCTCTGCTGAATTATTTCCTGTAACAATTTTACATAAAAGTAAGAAAGTTACCTCAGGTTCTTTTATTTTTGTGAAAGTTGATAAGAAATTAAGTTACCTGCTTATAGATTTTAATTTAACTATCGACTTTTCTTCCGTGCTATCAAACAATAGGCATCTCAAAAGTGTAATGCATTAGAACACGAAAGTTATAGTCTTCAGAAGAAAATTAGTACCTTGTAAATGATGTAAAAAACTTGATTTTTTGATATAATTTACTTTGAAAAATCCAAAAACGAATTGTGAAAGATTTTTTTTAAATTCATCCCCGAGAAGGGGTGAAATAAACTAATCGAAAAAAGTTAAGGATATTGTGTTTTCGCTAGAAAGAAAATTTTTCAGAAAAAAATGTGTTATATAGCTATTAATACCTATGTCGTTTGTGTTTAAAAAAATACTGTTTGTAAACATAAAAAATTGTACCCAAACAAATAAAAAGCATTATCATCAAAAATGTACATTTAATTTTTGTTTAGAATTTGTTTGCGTGTTGCTAAGCGTCAGTTTGCGATATTATGGTTATTCTGTCATCGATAATATGAACAGACGTCACTTAACAGTAGAGAAAGCAATTCAAGCCATTGGGTTGCTTCTTAGCGGTACGCGACAGATCAATGTGGCTGATCGATTTAAAGTCACCTAAAGTATAATTGTGAAATTTCTAGACTTAAAAACCGATTTAATGAGACTGGATCTGTCATGGAGAGGCATAGGGGGGGGGGGGTAGTTCAAGGTCGACAAAAGGTAGTAAGGACCGAAGCTTAATGAGAGGAGCTAGGATGGATCCTGCAAGAAACTACACGTTGCTCAGCCAAGACTTTTGGCTACCAGCGGGGTACTTATTACCCCTCGGACGGTCTTAAATCGATTAAAAAAAAGCAGGTTTACATTGCTATAGGCGTATTAGACGCCCTCCGTGATCCTCCAATGATGTCGTCAGCATAAATTGCACCTGTCATTGTACCGTCACAGACATACAATTCCGTTCGGCCTCCGTACGCTATACGTACTCTGCGGGTAGCCAAAAGGTCCTGGCTGAGCGACGTGTAGTTTCTTGCAGGATCCATCCTAGCTCCTCTCAGTAAGCTTCGGTCCTCCCTAGCATTTGTCGACCTTGGTCGACCCTCCCTATGCCTCTCCATAACAGATCCAGTCTCATTAAATTGTTTTTTAAGCCTAGAAATTACACTTTAGGTAACTTTAAATCGATCAGCCACATCGATCTGTCGCGTACCGCCAAGAACCAACCCAATGGCTTCATTTGCTTCCTCTATTGTTAAATGACGTAGTATAAATAAAAAAATCATTTTTTCGAAATTTTGGAGAAACGCTAAGAACTAGAAAAAAAAGTTCAAATAAAAGTTGTGGAGCGTAAAATTTTACATAGAAATGGTCTCTATACTTTTTTCCTCAGATCAAAATTAACCGAGATAGAGTGCCTAGAAGCTAGGGGATGTAGAAATTTAAAAAAAATATATAACTTGCTTAAAAATTCATATTATATTTAACATTTTTATTCAATTTGCTTGGAAAATTATAAATTTCAATTATGATTTTTTTAAATTCACCCCGAGAAGGGGTCAAAAATATAAATAAAGATTTTTTTTTAAATTTCAGAAAAAAGGACTTTGAAAAAAAAATTTCAATAAAAGAGGGTCCTTTAGTTTCTTACGACCCTATCTTGGTTAATTTTGACTTGAACAAAAAAGGTATAGAGACCATTTTTATGTGAAATTGGAGGATCTACAACTTTTATTTGGACTTTTTTTTCTAGTCCTTACCGTTCCGTTTGTCCGAAATTTCGAAAAAATTATTTTATTTATTTTTTCCATAGCAATTGTTAAAATTGCCATATAACTATTAAAAATAGTAGATAAAATAGTACTTTAACCGCAAAGGTAGATTGAATGATACTTTAAAAGCTAGGATAAGTTAAAAACTATATTTCTTCTCGCACGTTTTTTAATTGCTTCCATTTTTGAAAATTGTTGTATTCCTTTTTATAAGTTATTCGGGATTTAAATGGAAGTAGTTTGGATATGGCGTTTGTCGCCTCAGCCTGAATATCTGTTGGTAATTTACTTATTTCGTTTTGAGCCATTTCTGGCTCCAATTCAATCAGCAATCGACACGAAACAATTAAAAAATATTGACTCAAAACTGACAACTAAAGAGGCAGCTTTATTTATTTGTCAAATTATATAGAAACCAACGCGAACCCATCACAATATTTTTCTACTCGTAATAAATTCCTTGAAATAATAATTTCTGAATATTTTTTAAAACGTAACTCGCGTAAAAAAATATATTGTTTTATACACGACGATAAAATTGTATTATCGTCTCCCGAAATCCCGAATCTTTTCGGTCAAAATGGTATTTTGTCGTCTTGTATAAAAAATAACTATTATTTCACCCCTTCTTGGGGGTTAAATAAAAAAATATTTTACAATTCGTTTTTAGATTAAACGAAGCTTCAAAGGAGCTTTAACCCAGTTTTTACCTAGTTTTAGTCTGTTTGATCATACCTATATGTTACTCGAACCTATTTATTGTAAAAGAAAAAAGATATAAAAAACAACCAACTTCACATTTCAGATTAAGAATTTAAACTTTTAAAAAGGTTAATTGCTAATAATCAAATTTTCTTCCAATTTCTTGTGATAGGCGACAAATAGTATAAAAATATAATATATTTAATGGCTCATTCATGAGAGAGAACAAAATACTCTATATATCAAAAAAATTACAAATTTCTCGATGATTACAATAGTAATATTTAAAATACCTGTTCACCTGCATATTTTTGAGAAAAACCCTGTTTTCTGATTGACTATCAGAGAAACGCACCCTAGCGGACATTTTTCGAACTTGGAAATAATTTCCAGCGATTTCTCTTGGTCGATTTACTTATTAGAATTTTTTTCCCAAAGTTATACGATAAGTAATTTCTGAGATACAGCCGGCGTCAATTCTCCAGTTAGTGGTAACTGAACAATATATACTTACGCATGTAGTAGATAAAATATAAAAATCGAAAATCTTATAAAAAAATATTAGCTCATTTTTATTTTAAAACTTGATAATATATAAAAAATACGGATTTTATACGTTTTAGTTTTGGAAAAACTAATTATGTTGATGTTAGAAAAGTGTTGGCAGTTTGCCCAAACTTCGTAATAACTGCACAGTCAGGTTCACAATGAAAAAAAATATTTTTGTATTAAACTTTTTTTCAGTGAAACATCTTTACGCCCGCTGGCGCTGGGAGTAAAAATTGATGGCCGTGACACACGAGCTAGCGTCACGACACGTCACGAAAAGTGGTAACGATCCCAAAAAATGGTAAGCCAATGAGGAAGTTGAGATGGGTCTTAGGAGCGTCGTAACACGGGTCCTATGTTAGCTAGGGGGCTGAAACTGGGAAAGTAATTTTCATAATATTTTGGCGACGTTTTGTGCACTATGCAATCGCATCATCAGTGGCGAAAAAATTGTTCGATTTAAATGAAATTTGATATGTCGATAGACGATTCGACCAAGACCCACTTGACCGTGTACGACACTTGTCACTGTGACCGTTAGTTTTGACATAAGAAACGTCAAAAGTTGATGTCATCCAATCGCGACCAAATTTGGTGGATGGGCTATGCAAGCGATGGTGTACAGGGTGGGTCAAATTCGACGCTTTTAAATGGAAACACCCTTTTCTATAGGAGATAGACAAAAACTAATATCGATGTCTGGAGCTCAATTTTTGTCAAAAACATGATGGTGAAATCGCTGTAACTTTTTTGCTATGGAAAATTTTGTA
Organism: Sitophilus oryzae; assembly: GCF_002938485.1. NCBI lineage: Eukaryota > Metazoa > Arthropoda > Insecta > Coleoptera > Curculionidae > Sitophilus > Sitophilus oryzae. Next base: position 489,392 of record NW_022147349.1, read on the forward strand.
TTTTTATGAAAACATTTCCAAAGCACCTTTTTACGTAGAATTTAATGGTGTAAGTATATTTTTTTTAAATTAATAATTTAAGAATTATCAACAGAAAATTTGATTTTTTATATGGGACACCCTGTATATTTTTAATTTATTGAAAAGAATTTAAAATTACCTTTCCAAAAATATAACACATTTGATATTTTGCTCGATTCCTCTTCGAGATATAGAGTATATAAAAATTCGCCCGCTTTAAATAAGTAGGCTTTGAACGGCACCGGCTGTAATACAAAAAAAATCTAGCTGAAAGCATCAATTAAAACGAAAGTAATATTTGCTGTGAGAGATGCAGAATTTTATAACAATTTAAAATATATTTAACCAACATCAACACATTTAAACTATATCTAATAACAATAAAAATAAATAGCAAACCAAGACATGAGATTTTGCTACAGGTGTTCGACATATAGACCGTCTTCTGTTATGGACAGACGGGGCAGGTTTTGAACATTTCTCGCGGAATTCACTACCTCAGTGAAAGATACCCTCTCATAACTGTTAAGTATTTCTAATTCTTGTCTAGATTATACGGAAGAATAAGGAACCTTTATTCTTCCGCAAATATATCCATAGGATTAGATCCATGGGCACTAAGTCAGACGTTGGTTAAAAATGTTGTTGGTTAGCTATTTAATTGTTCTTAAAATTGGCTGCAAAAATTTGCTGATAACTTCAGCGTTCAGAGACGGTGTGTCGCGCGTCGTCTTGCTGGAAAAATATGTTTTCGAGTTCCAATAAGCAGCATATCATCAATAAGGCGTCCAAAGCCTACTAGTTAAAAGTGGCGAACTTTTAAAAATTCTGTATTTCGAAGGGGATTATAACAAAATATTAAGTGTGCTATATTTTTGGAAAGGTAATTTTAAATTCTTTTCAGTTAATTAAAAATATAGGGGGCGTCCCAAATAAAAAATCAATTTTTCTGTTGATAACTCTTAAATTATTAATTTTAAAAAAATTATACTTAAACCATTAAATTCTATGTAAAAAGGTGCTTTGGAAATGTTTTCATAGAAATACAAAATTTTCCATGGCAAAAAAGTTACAGCGATTTGTTAAAAATGCACATTTTTGAAAAACACCCCGTAACTCCGAAACGGTAACAGATATTGAATTGGGGTTTTCTCCATTATGTTTTTGATGAAAATTGAGCTCCAGACACCGATGTTAGTTTTCGTCTATCTCCTATCGAAATGGGTGTTTCCATTTAAAAGCGTCGAATTTGACCCACCCTGTACACGATTCCACGCTGCAAAGTTGGATACGACGTTTCGTTTACATCTTTATCAGGGTGGGACTAAGGATTTGATTTTGAAGGAAAATGTGGGTCGATTTCGGTAGAATTGGCGATGGGCTACGTTTCGAACCGATGTCTCTAAATGGACGAAATCATCAGGATTTTTCTTAATTATGTTTCGATTGGAACTAAACTCAGCACGTGTATAGAGGCACCCGATTGGAGTCCTCAGACGGATAGACGGTCATTTTAATCATGTGAATTTTGTGAAAGTGAATCAAATTATTTATTAATTTATTACTTTTTCAACATTTCATACTAGACTTTTTCAAACATGTCCTTCAAATCCTTCAATTTAATAACTGTTAGTAAGAAGTTTCACTTCAAATATGCGCACATAGTGCACACACAATTTTTTTTATTTTTAAACAATAAGATAAGCAACTATTGAATTAAATTACGGCATTTCTCTCTGTAGAGACTCATAAGTAATCTACGACGAACACAGCAGATTATAATTCCAAATGCATTGATAAGAACCTATATTCATTAAAACGTATGACCACGTCCATTTTTTTATACAAGCCTTTTCGGTAAAGTTTTATGCTTAAAAAATGTAAATCTCCCACTTACTTATCTTGAATATTAAAGAGAATGAAACTAGCGGGTCATATTAATAAGTGTAGGATCTCTGAAGCTTTCGTAAACTTTTCCCTTCTTCGAAATTACTTTTTAAGGAACTGAAGAGCGTGGGTGAAGTTTTATTTTTGAACTTCAAACGACAACAGGCAGAGGAAATGTAGTTTCTTGGATAGTAAAAGGGATATAAAATGCATTTCGTTTGATTTTACTTTTTGTCCTGCCGATTCTAGAAATCTCTGGACAATATTTTCCGAAGTTATTTCGGGAAACGAATTTTATGTGCAATATTCAAAATTTCAATACGATTAACATAATCTAATGAAGAACATATAGACTCACACAATTTTGATGTATTTTAAAGTCCTATATATTGTGTTCTAATGAACCGATTTTGATGATTTTTGAGCTAAATTATTTGACTTTTTATTAAAAATAAAAATTCCCATCTGTGTAATATACGAGCAAAAACAAGATATTGATATTTTGGTGAATGTTTCAAACACTCTGTAGAATATGTGAACATAGCAAGGAAGTTAAAAATTATTTTATCATCTAAATGCATATGTTCTTTTTAGTTTGTTTGTTGGTTTATCTCAATAGTTTTTTTTTTTGGAGATTGTATTACTTTTTTTAAAGAAGACACTCGAATTTTTTCGTAATTTTTACATTAAAACCATACCTTTGCTTTTGGTCCTAGTCAATAGACCTATAATAGTATATTGTTTTATTAGGAGTAAAAGAATACTTTTTTTGGCGAGACTGTACGTTTGACATTACAGACAAAGCACAAAAAGTCATTTTTACTCCGAATTGACACATTTTTACTACTAATTTTTGCTAAATTGCCATGTTGTTTTTTTCAAACGCCACAAATTTCAAACGTTGCAAATAATATAAAGATATTTAAAAGTAATACCTTGTAAGTAATTAAATATCGAGAAACTATGGTTACGCTCGTTGAAATTGCCACTTTATGTCAGTATAATAATATAATTTCGTACTTTACTGTGCTTAGGCGTAAAAGTGTTTCACTTTTATATCTAAACATTAAAATGACGATTTTATATTGACAATCACGTCGTAAAAATTAATACTTTTGTGGCGTTTGAAAAAAAAATATTTTTTTTCAAACGTCAAATTCAATAAACGTGACCATAGTTTCTCGATATACAGGGTGAGTCTTAAATAAGTGCAAATATTCTCAGGGCTGGTAGATCTCGATAAAAGAAACATATTTTCTCTTTACCATTTTTCAAATAAGTCCAAAATAACCTAGTTTGAAAATTAAAAAAAAATTGATTGTTTTAAAAAAAAAATTGAGAGCCACCGGATTTTTTCTGTATTATATATATTTGCATCCCTTTTATTGCCGTAACAAGGCCGTAACCATAGAGTAAAACCGTAACTATGGTAATGTCAGAGATTAAGAAATTATACCGTGGGAAAATTTGCGGTGAACAGGCAGTTCTAAAAAGTTTTCGAAAAATATACAGGGAAATTTAAAAGAAAATGCACGATTTTCAACATCTTTTTTTAGCGAAAAAAACCTCATAGATGTGTTCCTGGGGTCGAAATATACCACCCCTGAAAATATTTGCACTTATTTAAGACTCACCCTGTATAATAATTACATAATTTGGAACGTTTGAAATTGCTTAAAAATGATTTGCGGCGTTTGTCAAAAAAAGCGTATTTTATTTGGAGTAAAAATGACAAAAAATGTTAGTGTCTTCTTCAGAAGCGAATATCTCCAACAAAAATAAAGCTATTGAGATGAATCAATAAAGAAACTACCGAAAAAGGATTATATTATCTAGATGATAAAATACTTGAATTGTTTAAATTTCTTGCTATCTTCACATATTCCACAGGGTGTTTCAAACTTTTACCAAAATATCAACATCTTGTTTTCCCTCGTATAATTGACATATGAGAACTTTCATTTTTAATTTAGAGAGATATACTAAAAAAGCAAATAATTTAGCTACAAGTTGCTTTAAAAATCATCAAAATTGGTCCACTAGAACGAAATATATTATACTTATTTTTACTAAATCAAGACCACATTTTTTTGAACAGAGTATTATAGGAATCAAAAACAAGAAAACGTAACGTTAAATGGTAGTTTATTGCATTTAACATGTGATAAAGCCTCCATATTTATATTGTCTTTTCTTTACATAAAACTTAGACTTAGTTGAAAGACAAACACTTACTAGTTAACTTTCGTTTTCCCTGATTTGAGTATATTTAAGAACTGAATTTAAAGAAGTTGCCTTAAAATTATTATGTTATTTTAAATTTCATACAAATCAGTTAAAAATATTTTTTAAATTAAAATGATGAAGTGCATTTAATCAAAACTACTCTTCTTTCACTTAGAAAAAATCTTTCACAATTAAAAGCAAAATTATCTCTTTTCCTTATCTAATACAAATAAAATGTAATTATTTCTTAAGTTATATATTGCATTAAAAGTGTTTGTACTTGTACTCTGTCCAGTTTTTTTTGTCTATCATGACTTCACTGTTTTATTGTTTTCAGTTATACGTCGTTTAGTTTACACAAACCTATGTTATTAATAAATACGCTTATAGCATAATTTTTAAGTATTTGTTTATGTAAGTTTTAAAGTTTTGTACATGTTCTGTTATACTATAACAATATGTCTGAATTTTTAATTTTTCTATGTCTGACTATTAAAGCGAGCAAAATTTGGCAACGATGCCCCATTTTAAAGCCAAAACAATATTTTACAAATTTTGTATGCATTGAATTTTTTCCAGGAAATAAATTTAGCGATATGTATTAAATTGTAATTTTATGTTAAATATACATTTATCCAAAGACGTAGGCACATAATATGATTAAAATTTTCATCTAATTTAGACTGAAAAAAGAGAAATGTCTGTATAAAATTTGTTTAATCAGAATGAACTTTTTTATAACACTGTATAAATATGTATACCTACATTCTCTAATGTAACTTTCTCAACGCATCCCTTAGTTTTGTTTTACTTATATTTCTTTTGTACTTCTCTATCGTTTTTGTATTCTTCTTAACGAAAATTGAACATCTTGAGGAATAGTTTTTAGTTGTCTAAGTTTGTGAAATACCTGTACAGTGATATTACGATTATTGTAAATAAAACTTGAAAGTTATCGATATTTGTTACTAGGAATTATGTTATGTTTTTATAAATTTAACAAATTTAAAGGTAATACAATTTTTATGAATTGATCTTAGTTGTTTTATTATACCTTAAACACTTTTACTTCCATAGAATGAATGTATAAGAGATAAGATAACCATATAGGTACGTTGATTTGTTATGACCCACCATATACAGGGTTCGGCAATAGTGCATCGAGCATCTGTACCTCTTAAAATAAAAAACTTGGGAATTTTGTTTAAGTGTAAACCTACAGTATGTAGATACAAGGATGTATTTCAGGAAAATATTTTAAGTATAGGATGGTTCAAAAAAGTCGTGTGAGTGGATCGGGATGATTTTTTTTAAATAGAACACCCTATATATTATGGCATTTTTGACTTCCTTTCAGATCACTTTACATAATCCTAAGATATGAATAAATATATTTCTATTAGTTTCAGAGATATTAATAAATAAATAAAAAAAATATTTTTCAAACTTTATTAAAAAATTTACAAGAACTGTCCTGAAAATAATATTACAAATACAAGAACTGTCCTGAAATCAAAACTATATTAGTTACAGTTTCATTTAACCACATAGACTTAATATGATCCTTTTTTTTTTCAAACAATGTCACTGACGTAGTTGCAGGATCTTGGTAAAAATAGAATGTGTGCTTAATCAATATAATAATAATAAATAATAATAATAAATGTCTTTATTCCCAAATAAAAATAGAAATATTACAAAAAAAATATTACAACATAAAAAAAATAACACTCTGATAAAAAAAATAAATACTATAACCAAAAAAAAAATACAAACAAAAGAGGCAGTCACTTCTAAATGAGAAGGAGCGAAATTCAGAGTCTAACTGAGCTCTGCTTTTCCATTTAACTCCTTGATGATATTAAAAAGAAAACAAAGAAAAGTATATACATAACTGAAACGCGATTAAATTAACAAAAAAAAATCTACTCTAGATCAAAAAGCCATTGACGGGATAAAATCTAAAACGGTTTAAATTTTCAGTAGCTTTTATATAAGCTGGCAATTCGCTATACATTTTGGAAATTGTATGGGAAAAAGATGACTCATACAAAGATGTCTTGTGGAGGGGAATAGTTGGGTTATCCTTCTTGCGTAAATTAATATTATGAGCCTCTTCTCTAAATTGAATTTTTTCAAAAAGGTACTTTTGTTGTTGCGTTTTTACTATCTTATGATACAGGTTTAATGTACTTAAGAGTTGTCTGTTCTTCACATTAAGCCAATTTATATCTCGCAGTGTATGAGAAACATGATCATATTTCCTGAGATTGAAGATGTATCTTAGACATGTGTTTTGTACTTTTTGTATGCGGTAACTAACATAAACATTTAGGCTCTGAGAAAAAAGAGGTGAACAATGGGAGAAGTGTGACAAGACAAGAGCATTGCATAAATTAGCCTTTAAATTATAATTGAAGCAGGTACGATAAGGGTACAATTGTCTAAGGCCAGCATACGCCCTTTGGATGCAAACAGATACATGCTTCCTGTATGTTAAAGACCGATCGATAATGACCCTCAGATTTTTGGTCAATATCACAGACTGGATTCAGTAAATAGTAAAGTTCAATAACTTAGATGCATACATAGGGTTTCCATAAAGGCTTTTGGAAATTCCCGACAAATGAACTCTGAAATCCGGAAAAAATTCGCAAGTCGCAAAAAAGAAACTATAAATTTATTTATGAATTTTTATAGGACTCTAATAATAGCCCCGGAATCAACAAAATATAAACCAAAAAAATTTTTTTTTCGTCGCCGTCGCTTGGTACAGTTGTACAAATATAGGAAGTGACTTGGGGATAGCACCGGTCGCGTGTTATTTCATATTTCTCACGTCTCTAGCTATACTTGTTAAGTTGTACTCGTCACTTGCATCGCTCGTTTATAATCGAGCGTTGTCGGTTATTTCAATAATCGAGCACTCGAGCGAATTTTCGCTCGAGTTATCCCATCACTAAAAACAATATAGGTACCAGTGGCGGATACAGAGGGGGATCGCCCCTAAAATCTATGATTTGGGTTAAATATTACGCTTTTAGGTTAAAAATGGCGACATAAAAAGGATTTTCTACATTAATTTTTATTTGACCCCCCCCCCCTAAAATAATTTCCTGTATAGGTACTATTATTTAAAAATAAAATTACTCCATAAACAATGGTAATGAAATGAGGACCTATACATATAGTTTGTGTAGAGACAGAACATAGACCAATTTGGATAGGATACAGTATATATTTTTATTGGAATACCCGTATGAAATCAACTTGCTTTTGCCAGGACTTGTCTACAGTTTCTAGTTTCTTCAGCAGTCATAAATGAATCTTTAGATAGTTAAAATACCAATCTTCAGTGAAAACAATTATAAAACTGGTGTTATTGCAGCAAAAATAAAAACATTTACTAGTTTAAATGGCAATGAGTTCTAATTGCTAGTTGTTTTAATAATATGCGGCTATAAATAGAAATATCAATTAGATTTTTTTGCACAAGTGCTCTGCCAACAATATTTTAAAGAAACTTTTGGATATTATTTCTTTAAATAATTTATTTGTTATGAAATTATATTCTTGGGCATAATTATACCCTATGATAAAAAAAACGGCGTCCAGTTAGTTTGGAAATGACGATCGATGACATTCGCCATATAATTTTATATTTTACTTATTATAGATTCAAATATTTTTCTTCCAGTAATATTACTAAAATAATAACCTTCATCAATTTACTAGATCTAAATGTATCTGAGATATACAGGCTGTCCCAGGCTGAGCGTGCTTTAGAAGTTTGTATAGAACTATAATTATCTAGATCGGAGATTTTTTGCACATCATTGTTTCACAATGAGATCTTCCGGAAATATCGGATGATGACAGCAACTATCTTATTTTAAATGGGTACCCCCATTTTTATTATATATTTAAATTTTCCATAAAATTTTATGATTTTTTCTATCAAACACTCTGTACCTAACATTAACCGTTCCTGAGAAAAAAAAATATAATTTTTGGAGGAAAAAAATGCCTGTCAAAAAAACTTGTATAGTCCAATTCAAATTTAGTGAATACCACAGCCACTGTGACAAGAGAAAAAGAGAAGATATGTGGCTTTCTATTTCAAAAATTAAAATGTTTGAATGTGATATAATATTAGTCTTAGCTGTCATGGAATCGAGAGATTATAAAATTATAATAAATCATTTTTTTCAAATGGAAATCCACTTTTTTCATTTCACTAGTATAGGTAATTTGTGTCACTAGTAAAAAGGTTTTTTAGTTCGTTACTTTTTGATTATACGTGTTCTTATACCTAAATTAAATCGTTTTTAAGTTATTTAAGATTTAGTTTTAAATTTTAAAGCGTATATTTTTCTGGTTTTTAACCAGTAGTCTACGACTTTAAAATTTGAACGTCAAGCGATGTAATAACAACTCTGCTACTATAGCTACAACTCTGCTACTATATGTTACCTCGGGTTTTTCTTATCACGAATTCTGAATCGTTCTAGAATTGTGATAGGCATGCACAGATGTAAATAAGAAGAAATTATTTCTGCTTTGTTCGGGTTCTTATTATTACCGATTCTGAACTGTCCTAGAACTTTGCCGCGCATGCGCTAATGAAAATATTTCTTTCTGCGCATGCGTATCACAGTTCCAGGACGGCTCAGAATTGGCAATAACAAGCACCCGAATAAAGCTACAGCCTCTTGATCTTCTCTATTTAAATCAAATTCTGGAGCTCTAAGGAGGTCAAAATAATTCAACTTGCATTAAATTCTCTATTTGTTTTTCTGATTTTTGTTTGTCTCCTGATTTTTGCTCATATTACCACAGATAACACATAATCATATTACCACAGATAAAACATTATGTGTTATCTGTGATATTACCCTATATCTCTCTTACAATTAAGTCCAGATTAAAACAAATCTATCGACAACTTATATGTGTGTTAAAATCCAATCCATTAAGCACATTGGGCTACAGTGTGTCCCGAAGAAATTTACATATATTTATAGAATCGAAACGCAGCAGGATGAATATAATTTGGACTATATTCCAATGGCAGACATAGGCAGTCTTCTTCGCAGTCATTGGCAGTCGCTTTGCAGTAAAATTATATTTTGGCAGTACCTACATGTATATTTTTTTACGTTTTTATTTTAAGGGAGACCCCTCAGCACCGTCTTGGTTACCGCCGAACGGCGGCTTTCTTTATACAGGGTGAGTTTTAAATAAGGGCAAATATTTTCAGAGCTGCTATAGATCTCGATAAAAGAAACATATTTTCTCTTTACCATTTTTCAGATAAGTCCAAAATAACCGAGTTATTTAAGTTTGAAAATAAAAAAAATGATTTTTTTTTTAAATTTTGAGAGCCACCGGATTTTTTTTTGTAATTGTATCCCTTTTAGTACCGTAACCATAGAGTAAAGCCGTAACTATGGTAATATCAGAGATTAAGAAATTACACCGTGGGAAAATTTGCGGTGAACAGGCAGTTCTAAAGTTTTCGAAAAATATACAGGAAAATTTAAAAGCAACTGCACGATTTTCAACATCTTTTTTTGCGAATAGACGTGTTCCTGGGGTCAAAATATACCAGCTCTGAAAATATTTGCACTTATTTAAGACTCACCCACTGGCGTAGCTAGCATTGAAAGGGCCCTGTATCACGAATTTCGCAGGGGGTCCCTGAGACAGAACCATGAGGGTAGGGGGTAAATAAAATAAAAAAAACTTACCGTCTGATCAGAATAGCTTATTATTTAGTAATAACTTTTACTTACAGGAATAAAATAAACATTCTTTCCAACAATAAACATAAATATCAAAACAAGGAACGTATGGTTTTTGGTAAAATTATACCTACAAAAATAAAATAAATATTCGTTCCAATAACCAACAACAAACCAATAAACATAAAAATAAAAACAAAAAAATATTATGAAACTAAAATCAAGAAGGGTAACAATAATTATTAGGTATATAACAATTAAAATGATTACGGAAAATTTTGATTCTAACATCTATTTTGATTTTTTTTAGTGCTCGGTGGGCCCCTCAGATTAGTGGGCTATGTATCATTGATACAGCTGATACAGCGGTTGCTACGCCGCTGGACTCGCCCTGTATATTGAGCCGTATGTAAACCGGCATACTTAAAAAATTTACCTCGATTTTAGACGGCATTCCTGTTAATAAATATGAAAAACCGTACGACTCAATTCGTCAATTCGAAGCAATAAGTATCGTACAAAAGGGTTTCTCCGAAAACGTAATAATTTACATATGCTTACAAACGGCGCATTCAAACAATACGTATATGTATATTCGGTATAAATATTGTAATTACGTTTATTTTAGATGAGGCCTTGCGGTGTTGACTTATTCGCAACAATGAAGCGCCTCGGGTTATTTCTGTTGCTTCCGAGAAAATACCGGACGATTTTTCTAACTAATATTGCCGAAACAAATAACATGAAACTCAAATAGCGAGAAGCTGAAAAGGTAATTTATGAAGTTCTAGAAGTTTGAGTTTTATAAGATTCGTTTCTAATAAAGTTCTTTAATAAAAGAACTTTTACTTGTTCGTTTGAAGTGAAGTTTCCTGATTGCAAAATTTTTTATACATTTTTAATATAGTGGAATTGGAAAGCGGCAATTAATATCGAAGATTTCAAACTCGCGGTAAATGGAAATGGAAAATAGTATTGGAATTGGACATGGAAGAAAAATAGCAAAATAAATCTGAAAGAAAATAAATTTTATTTAAATTTCTATTTAGCCGTAGTATATTAAGATTTTTTTTACTAATATTAAAAATTAAACCATGTAGAATGTAGAGTGAATGAGAGGGGGTTAATCACCGCGACCTTAAAGATCTAATATGTCCCACTTTCTTGAGTTATCATCATACAGTCTACAACTCATCATACATGGGTATTTTCCTGTTTTAGGGGACAGGGTATTTTCCATTCTCCTCTTACAACAGATGTTCTTCCTCCGAGGAGTGGACATGAACCTCATATATATATATATATATATATATATATATATATATATATATATATATATATATATATATATATATATATATATATATATATATATATATATGAGGATATAAACCCTTCCCCGGTTAGGCTTTAGACCTCCGTGCCCTTCAAAGTCGAGGAGCTTGTCTCCCGCTGAGGTGCCCGTGAGGTGGAGAATAAAGGATCTGTCTCCATTTTCTTAACCTCTTTAACTTGGTCTCTCCTTAGACCTGATACCGGTGTTGTTCCGAATCTATAATAGAGAATATATCCCTGTTTCTTTATTGCCTATTGTGAAGACTTGACCATGACCGTCCTGCCTCGAGTTGATAACTCGCCAACTCGATGTTCTTACATTAGAGTTCCTAGCCTGGATAAGGCTCGGCAGGTAGGTGGTGTCTTTCCCTTTGCTTCTTGGCAGAAAGACCATGCTGGTCGCCTCTTTAGGGATGTTTTATCCCTTCAGTGGAACTAGCCCCGGCCCCTGCCAATTCTTAAGCTTACGTACCGTTTCCACCAACCAATTCGCCGATTCCTGAGATGCCCAATCTATGAAGAGCAAGACCGCCCGAAAGTGTATCCTCATAAATGGCAGCTGACCCACACCACCATGCTTGCCTCCCGGTGTTGGACGGCTTTCCATCCTGGATTTTTTTCTTCTTGTCGGAGCAGAGGTGAGAGGTTCTGGCTCCGTCTCTTACCGGCACCCTCAAAATAACTGAAAAATAGCAATCAAGGATATGTTTTAGACAAATTATGCTATCAGGAAGATCTATACAGGGTGTCCCAGAAATAAAAGCAAGTATTTTAAGGGATGGTAGATCTAGATAAAAGAAAAATATATTCTCTTTATCGTTTTTCAAATAGGTACCGTAGTCCAAAATAACGGAGTTATTTTACTTTGAAATTTTCAAAAAAAAAAGATTTTTTCCTAAAATTTTGAGAACCACTGGATCTTTTCTGGATTTTCTTTCTTGTAAATTTAATCTAATACCTATGTTGCCATATATTAACAAGAAATTATGTTTTTTAACTAAAAACTAAAAAAAAATATTTTTTTTTTCGCGAAAAAAATCTCATAGGGAAAAAATCTCTCTGGGGTTGAACTATACTACCAGTTAAATTTTTAATATTTGCACTTATTTCAGGAACACCCTGTATATCGGTGGATTAGAGAGGAAACACTGGTTTGTTTTTTACCATTACCTGTTGGTATGGTCGGCTATAAAGATCGGCAAAAAAAAGTTTTTTAATTTCACTCAAAAAGAGTTATTTGCGTCATAAATGACCTAAATACAAAATATTTTCATGGTGTATATCTGTCTGTCGGTCTGTCCATCTGTCCGTCTGTAACACGATAACTCATAAACCGCTAAACCGATTTTAACCAAATTTGGCACAAAAATACTGTGGCACCCGAGAATGTGGCCATTCGTTTTGGTGGGGGTGGGTGGTTGGTAAGGGGGTATGGGAGGGGGTTAAAAATTAAAAAAAAATCGTAACTCCAAAATTACAGTAGCTAGCGAAACGCGGTTTTCAATTTAAGATTAGGAATAATATTTGCAACAAAATTTGTAATAACATCATAATCAGTCAAAGTCGCAGTTTTTGAGATATTCCGTGTTTCCGTAGTCCGTTTTTGAGAAAATCCGTGTGGAGAACTCCAAACTCTCATCGGACGCGACCCCAGGTGGCGGATAGGGGAAATAACCGCGGACCAAAATTGGTTCGCGGTTATTTCCTCCATATTATATATTTTTAACGGTTATTTCCCCCATATTATATAAAAAAAAATCCTTTACTTTGAAACTAAAAGAACTAACTGCCTACCAACTTTTTATTAACATATTTTAGTATGGACGGCTATACGTGCCTCCCGGCGCCAATTTTTATTACCTAGGTTTTAAAAATCAAGGAGCTGTTCAACGATGTGACACACAAGGTTAGTAGTTCATGTTATAAAAGTAGAAAATATATTTATATATAAAATATTGTCACTTTTCAAATACTTACCCTTGTATGTTTATCAGTTATTAGCTAAAGCACTTTTAACTTTTAGAAATCTTTATATGTATAAGTTCAACCTGTACAAATCTGAACTTATTGATTTACTCTTTGACTATTTTGTAAAATAATAAAAATAGACAAATCCATTCGAAATTCGAAACATAAAATGAAATAACGGTGGACAAGAAAAGGGGAACAAAATTACTATGTTCTGAATATTAACGGAAGTTCTAGGCAACGCACGAGAGAACTCAATGGTCTACAAGTACCTTAGACCATTACGGAATATTTCTATGAGTGAAATAAATTTTATGATGAAGTTTTATAACTTTTATACGATAATACAATAAAAATTTTATATTAACAGAAAACGGGAGATATTTGTCTTTTCTTTCCAAAAAGTAAAAAAAGAATATTGGACATATACTAATAAACATTTTCGATTATCTTATAAGAATGAAAATATTTTTTTTTTTAATTTGAGAAAATCGCTTTTATAGAACAACATTTCTAAAGATTTTGTCAGTACATAACTAAATGTAAAATAAAAAAAAATAAAACTACAGTTTTTGTTAACGATTTCTCCATTATTAAGTTAACTTACCTGCTAAAAGAATAATCCGAGGAATAATCATTTTAAAATCTACTTGTATTTACACAATTTTAATCATTTTCACAGTTTTAATATCTACCAAGATAGCCTATCTCATCGAACATGAACATTTTATGAGTTATGAGGTGTGATAATAGACGAGTTGACCTCCATTCCAAGAAAATGTTTAGACAAAAAAATTTAATAACAAATTTGATATAAAAGGCACCAGGCCCCCTGGGCAACTTTGACATAAAAACGTTACGCTTTCAAAGCGGTGAGCGCAAGTATTCGATCAGCGAAACGCAAGGTAGTCGATTTTGGTATTCTCGTTGCCATGCGAATCGTGTTCTGGATACGCGTTGAGCACATATTGGCAACATCACAATTTCTAATGTAGGTAATAGTCAAAGTTGATAACTGACGGATGTAACAATGAAAAATGTCAATGTTACGTGAATTTCATAACCTATTGTTGAGTTATGTCAAGCTATTTTTCTATGGATATATCATAGATAAATGAAACAAGTTTAGATTGGAAAGTGCCCATAAGGACAATGTAAACACTATTTGGCGCTATTCTTGCAACGGTCGCGACCCAAAACTTTTGAAAATTTCGGAGCGGTTCGGCTTTTTCCGGAATTATATCGCCAAATATTGTTTATTCAAGTTTATTATTATTTTCGTTTAATTTTATAAATAAAAGACAGTGTGTTGCATACAAGAAACTTTATTTTATATAAGGACGCATGTATGAAATACCTATGAAACATTGGAAACCGACGTTATGCCAAGATCCACGATGGTTTTTGCAGTTCACCGTTCACAGCACAGCTTTTTAAGTTTTTAATGCCACTTTTTCACAATTATCACCGGTTGGAGTAAATAAAACTTGAATTAAACTCACAAGATAGCAATTATTACTTTGAAAATGGACGCTATAAACACTTTTCGGAATTTCTTTAATGAGAGCGGTTATATTTTGAAAGATTATTATGGTTTTTGAAGATTCTGACTCAAGAGAAAATTATTTCTGTTTGTGTTTGTCGTTGTTCTTAGCGACCGCTATAGCAGCGCCAAATCGCGTATAACGGTCGCGACCCAAAATAATTTCGCGACCTAAAATTTTTACGGGCTTTCCAATCTAAACTTGTTGCATTTATCTATGGGATATACAGGGCCGTATCTGGGGGGGTGTTTTGGGGGTTCAAACCCCCCCCGAAATTATGGCCGAAAATTTTTAAAAAGTAATGATCATTAAGTAAGTAAGAACGAAAGCAAAAAAGAAGAAGAAGAAGATGGATGAATATCAATGACTAAAGAATACAAGGACATGAACGCCCATATACGGGCTGCAGCAGAATTTGTGACCTTAGACGCCAACTTTTTAGACATAACGAATGAATCATCAGCTGGTCATCAGCGACAATTTTAGCGATTTTTAATAGTTGGCTGTGTGTAGTGAACTTTGTATAAACTTTATTACAATGGTAATTTGTTCAGCTTTCAAGTGTAAAAGGCGCAATGACAAGAAGGAGCCAGAAGTTACGTTTTGTAGGGAAATAAATAGTCCCCTACACCTTTTTAGCGTTTTTTTATTGAATTCGATAATTATTTTTCTGATATTATATGTACTTGATATGTACTATACGTCGATACTAGTTTTAATACGTTTTTTTCGTAATTAATTAGTATGATACCACCCGATACACCATAGGCGTAGTGAAAACATATAATATCAAAAATATAAATATCCCTTCAAGCGGCAATGTTAAGTAAAATATGTGCCACGGCACTGTTTGGAAGAATGGTCACAGTTTGGTCTCGGGTGCTATTTGTCCTTGTATTTTTTAGTCATTGATGAATATACATTATACACCCTAACCTCAGTTTTCCATTTTGAAAGCAAATGT
The DNA here is from genome assembly GCF_002938485.1 of Sitophilus oryzae. Lineage (NCBI taxonomy): Eukaryota > Metazoa > Arthropoda > Insecta > Coleoptera > Curculionidae > Sitophilus > Sitophilus oryzae. The sequence goes on from NW_022147349.1 coordinate 505,081, forward strand.
TATTTTCGATTTTCGACTTTCAACATTCAAGTGTTTAAAACAGCAAAAGACAAGGACAAGATTTTGAATGTTGTGAGTTTTGCTGGTCAGTAACGTGATTAACGTTTGTTATTGTTCTGCTATTAGACAAAGAATTCTTGGGCTATGACACTTTAGCGGTATAACTAGACTTGTGACGGCAAAAATGGAAGCAGCTACCTGCAGTCGACCGACCTAAAAACGTCATCGAAACGATAATCGGACTGTAACCAGTGTATATTTCCAAATATATACATTTTATTAATGATCCTAGCAACTCTACCAGCGTCAACAGCTACACCAGAAAGGTCTTTTTCAAGCGGCATTCGGTATTCGGCGATCTCCAATCGGGGCTTCGCCGATTTCCTATGTGTATGGATGAGGAAGTCGGAGTTCGGCGACTCGATCGGCTACGAGAACGAGCGCTTATTTCTATGTTGTTGCTATCAGAGCCCGCATGTGTGGATGGAAAGGCGAAGTCCGATCACGAGCGTTCGGTAGTTGACGAGCGCTAGGAGTTCGCTAAATGCCGCATGTGCGGTTGCGGCATAAGACGATTGAAGGACTTCCTACGTAACTCTACAGGTCAAGAGCGATTGACAGGACTTGCTCTATTAAGCGGACATAGAGAAATAAATATCGATATCGAAGAGGTAGTCAATCGTTTTTCCAGGGAAAAGACCAGTTTATCCTTTAAGATTAATAATTTTTACCTGTTACTTTTTTAAAATTTTATTTTCAATTAAGATTTGAGTGTAGCCCAAAGCTTTTTTATTATGCTTTTTTCCTAGCAGCTTTTGTACACCCCCCCGAAATTTTGGTCTAGATACGGCCCTGGGGATATATCATTATTCTTATTATACGAGGGAAGTGTTGAAGACGCTTCTCAGCATTTTCGATGTTTTGAACAATATTTATAGCTACCAAGTCGTAAATTATCAATTACTTATTGAGGAATTTATAGAAGAAGTAGTAATTTTCACTAAAGAGCAAGATAACGCACAAAATCACAATTTTTTCGATTTTCACTGACAGTTTGACAAGCAAAACGGTCCTTTAAGGTAACCGTTTTCAAAGCGCTCAGCGCACTCAGTAAAGACGCTAAGCGCGTCAGACGAGAATACCGAAATCGCTAATTAAGTGCGCGCTTAACGAAAATTAACGTCATATACGCTGAGCGTCTAAAAGCGATTAGCGTTTTCAAAGTTACAGAATACGGGCACTGGTAATTTTCTATGGTCTGGATTTTAATGAGTAAGACAATTTTGAAAACATTCTTCCTGTTCTGACATAGAAGCTGTTCTGTCGTTTGTTTTTCTGATTGACAGAATAAGTGTACAAGCAATCGTCTTTTAATCCCATCACCTTTAAATGCCTCTTACAATGCCCTCTTAGTAGATCCACTGCAGTTTTGAGAGTTTTCGTGTCTTTAGCTCATTAGATCTGCCTAGTGATGAGCATATGCAAGATCAAGACCAAGACATCTCGCTGCAGGACTCTTGCAGGTCTTGCAGGTTTTGCACTTTTGTATACATTTCTACTGAAGGTAATTTTTACGTAGAAAATCTTAAAAAAATAGTTTTTTAATAATATAGTATTATATAGTTTTAAGTGTACAAGCAATTTTTTGATATTGAATATAATATTGATTTTAATAAAACTTTAAAAAAAGAAACAATGTTTGTCTGATCAAAATTTCTGTTTTTCACTATTAAGAATTAGTACTACACCAATAATTTATAAAATATACGTTAATATTTGGAAACAGTAATTGAAAAAAATCTAGTTCAAGTATCACTTCTTGAGATTTTTTAGTCTAATATTGAATCATCTTGTGTATTTATAGTTAAATGCCGCGTTGCCAGTGTAATTTTGAATCATCCTATGTGTATAAAGTTTAAAGTTAAATGCCGCGGCCGTATTAACACTAGAACTATTTTATTTACTTTTTTATTTGTCTTACGTTTTGTGCAAGATCAAAACCTAAACTGCAAGATCAAAACCTAAACCGCAAGACCAAGACCAGTCTCGCTAATCTCTATTGACATCTCTCCAGTGCCTTTAACATTACTTGGATGTCTATAAATGTGGCAAATGAACATTGTTATTCCCTTCTGCTTTATTATTTCTTCCATGCACAATTTTTTACCGCTATTTTCGTCAGAAAATTTTGTAACTTGCGACAGGGATAGGTTTATGGGTAAATATTATGGTCATAATATAGGGTATTCCAATAAGAGGTTTCGGATGATAACGATGAATAAAATAAAAGTTTCATATCATACCTAAAAGTTATTTATGGCAGTGTGTAGCTGGACAGTGTACAATTATACGTGGAACACCTGCCAAATGGCCACCACGACTTCTCAGGCAGCACACAATTCTTTTGTTGAAATTATCCTTTACTGCTGAACACATTTCTGGAGTTATGCTATGAATTATTCACCTAATTTCTTTTTTCAATTGTTGAATGGTTTGCGGATTGTTTCGTAAGCTTTGCTTTTCACACAGCTCAACAAAAAATCATCTAGCGGCGTTAAGTTGCATGACCTTGGTGGCCAATTTACGTCCCCATTCCTGGAGATAAGCCTCCCTCCAAAATGTGCACACAATAAATTCAATGTTTCACCTGCTGTATGACATGTCGCACCATCTTGTTGGAACCACATATTTTCGATATCCATGTCCGTTATTTGATTCCATAAAACATTGTATATCAATCATCGTTCGGTATCGTTCTGCGTTTACTCTAACAGCTTGTTCGTTTTCATCGTCAAAAAAAATACAACCCAATGATACCATCAGCCCAAAAACCGCACCAAACTGCGACACGTTGGGAATACATCGGGATTTTGTGGCAAACCATTCAACAATTGAAAGAAGAAACTAGACGAATAATTCGTGACAACTCCAGAATTCAGCAGTAATGGAAAAATTCAACAGAGGAATTGTGTGCCGCCAGATCTACGCACTACCATAAATAACTTTTAGATATGTTATAAAACTTTTATTTTATTCGTTATCAACATCCGAAACCTCTTATTGAAATACCCTTTACCAAGCTAACTCACCTTAAATGTACGCTGTACAGGCTGGGTCAAATTGGACGCTTTTAAAGGGAAATACCCTTTTCAATAGGAGATAAACGAAAACTAATATCAGTGTCTGGAGCTCAATTTTTATCAACAACACGATGGTGAAAACCACACAGCGATATCTGTTACCATTTCGGAGTTACGGGTTTTTTTCAAAAATGTGCATTTTTAACAAATCGTTGTAACTTTTTTGCTGTGGAAAATTTCGTATTTTTGTGAAAATATTTCCAAAGCACCTTTTTACGTAGAATTTAATGGTCCAAGTATATTTTTTTTTAAATTAAGAATTTAAGAATTATCAACAGAAAATTTGATTTTTTTATATGGGACATCCTGTATATTTTTAATTAAGTGAAAAGGACTTAAAATTACCTATCCAAATACAATCAAACACAGGATTTTTAAAAGTTAGCCACTTAAATTTAAAGGCTTTGGACCCCTTATTGATGATCTGCCCCTAATGGAACTCGAAAACAAATTTTTCCAGCAAGACGAGGCATCGCCTCAGAACTCTGAGGTTATCACTATGGGTTATCAGCAATTTTTTGCAGTCAATTTCGACAATAAATTGAATAGCTAACCAAGAACCCAGCCGTTGGCCGTCGAGGCCGCCTGACTTAGTGACTGTTAAAGGGTGCAAACATAGTGAGACATCTCGATGCGATGCTCGCCAAGATGCTGGCCGCGATGCTCGCCAGGATGGTAGCTGCGATGCATCCTACGCGCACTGTTTTAAAACGGCGAATAGGTGCGCGTAGGCATACTGAAGCATTTACCATCGCCGCACAGTGGGGTATTTGACACAGATAGCTGATCGAATTTTTTTTATGTAGACCTTATATAAATTATTGCTATTTTCAATTAAAGAGGAAATAATATGAACAAAATAAAGGATAATTCGTCGATTCTAAAAAAAGAGAGAAAAATCACTTCCAGTGTTTCCACGGTCAATGCCACTAATGCCAGTAGTAATATCACAACTAATACTACTAATGCTACGACTGATCCGCGAGCAATGCCCATACCACTAAAGTCGCTACTAATGCCAAATTGTGCTATACTGCTAATGGCACTAATGCGATCGCTTTGTACACCACAATGCCATCGCGATTTACACCTCGCATTAGTATATCAATGATTGGCAAATTAGAGGAAACCCAGAATGTTTTTCTCATTTTATCAGCAAAGTCGCAAAAAGTCACAGTATTTTATTTTACTGTATGAAAGCCCAATGTTTACTAAGTAAAACGTATATAGACAATATGCTGAATTCTTCGAAATGCGCAACTAAATCTCTAAATATAATAAAAATGTCACAAATTTAATCAAATTTTCTGAACGCCTAACTTTTAGTTGCAAAAAAAATCGTTAGTATAGGGAATATCAAAATAAATAATACGTTTTTGTAGAATACATACCTGCAGCTTGCTGTGCCATTTTCAATCAAAACAATAATATAAACGTAAAAAGAGCACAAGAACAACAACAATTTATAATTTTAAACATAAAATTTAGCTATTTACGTCTTATCTGTGAGAAGTAACAACTTTGACGTTTCGTTGAAACAAATGAATGCAACTAAACATACCCATAGCAACGCCATTCATGGCAGACATGATTTAACTTATAATTTATCTCTTTTTGGGAAATCTTAAACACATTTGCTTTTTCGAATTTCGATCACCTTTTTCATGCTAATACCCCACCGTGCGCCGTTTTGTTAAACACCAGTTTATATAAAGTAGTTATTAATTAATTAATTAGTATAGGCCCTTGTTGCATTTCAGTTGATCAATCAAGTTGGTCAAATTCCGACCGCAGCGCTACAACGGCAAAAATCAGATATTATCCCTACTTATTTCACGTCGCCGTCATGTTGATCGCATAGAATAATATTGAAATCATGGTTTGGTTATAATATTTAAGTATTTTAGTTTTTTGTTAGTGCAATTATTGAGACAAAAAGAAATAAAACAGGTACGAGGTTTGTGTGATGTAACGCTGTTTCGGGTAATAAAAAATAAATGAAAAAGAATTCAAACTAGTCGTCGTGCTGTGTTGGGACAAACAAATGTTAATAACATTGCCGAAAAAATGTTAACGCGTAAAGGAGAGCGTACTTAGGGCGTTGTTGGGTGCAATTACATACATACATTCAATAACTCAACTTTCCCGGATATTCAACTCTCCCGAAACAAAATTTTATAGCTTTATAGATTTGATCAAAAGCAAAAATGGATTCAAGCATTTCGACGAAACAAGTGAGTAAACAAAGTGCTCGTTACATAATCAAAAAATTAAAAAGACATGTACTATGAGAGGATAAAATATAATTTGCAATATTAATGGTATACTTTTTTTTTAATCAACTAGCGATTAAAGTACTTGCTATAAATAAATAAAGTCCATAAACTAATTTCGATTTTGAAAATAGCTACTGTCACTAGAAACTTGCCATGACGACATCAGCCCTCTTTTTTGCCTTTTATTGAAAAATTGCTCTTTATTCAAAATCTGAGCTAGATAGGTATAGGACACCCTAATATATGTATGTAGTTTGGAAGAGCATTTGTAAAGTTCAATGTAAAGTTTCAGGCATCCGCGTCCGCTTCTCGCAAAAAACAAAAATTTTGTTTTTTAGGAAGCATCGCGCTGAACATCTAGGTGCGTGGCGAGGCTCCAGTATGTTTTGACGCATAAATTTGTACATGTTTGATTCAGCATCGCCGGATGGCGTGGAGAATGGCGCGCATCGTATCGAGATGAAATGCCCCGCACTATGTTTGTACGATAGTCGCGATGCATCCTACGCGCACTTACTCGCCGTTTTAACAGTGCGCGTAGGATGCATCGCGGCTGGCATCCTAGCGAGCAGCGCGGCCAGCATATTGGCGAGCATCGCATCGAGATGCCTCACTATGTTTGTGCCCTTATCCTTAGTGAATTTTTATCTTTGCGGAAAAATATAGGTTCTTATTTTTAAATTGCCCGTATAATCTAGACAAGAATTAGAAGTACTTAGCTGTTATGCGAGGGTATCATCACCCAGACTGAGTTAATGAATTCTTCAAGAAATGTTCAAAAACGGTCCCGTGTGTCTATAACAGAATACGGTCGACATGTCGAACACCTGTAGCAAAATCTCATGTCTCTGGGTTTGCTATTAATTTTTGTTGTTATTAGATATAGTTTAAATGTGTTGATGTAGTTAAATATAGTTTAAATTATTATAAAATTCTGCATCTCTCACTGCAAATATTATTTTCGTTTTAATTGCTGCTCTAGCTAGAATTTTTTGCATACAGCCGGCGCCGTTCAAAGATTCAGAGTGGGCGAATTTTTAAAAACTCTATATCTCGAAGAGGAATCGAGCAAAATATCAAGTATGCTATATTTTTGGAAAGGTAATTTTAAATTCTTTTCAATGAATTAAAAATATACAGGGTGTCCAATATAAAAAATCAAATTTTCTGTTGATAATTCTTAAATTAATCATTTTAAAAAAATTATACTTAAACCATTAAATTCTACGTAAAAAGATGCTTTAGAAATGTTTTACACAAAAACACAAAATTTTCCATAGCAAAAAAGTTACAGCGACTTGTTAAAAATGCACTTTTTGAAAAACACTCCGTAACTCATAAACGGTAACAAATATCGATGTGCGGTTTTCACTATCATGTTTTAATAAAAATTGAGCGCCAGAGACCGATATTAGTTTACGTCTATCTCCTATAGAAAAGGGTGTTTTCCTTTAAAAGCGTCGAATTTGACCCACCCTGTACAAATCGTAGTTATAGTACCAAGTCGTAGTAGCCCACTAAAATTGTTTAATGACAGATGTATATAGGTACATATATTCGAATTTATATTTTTTGAAAATCAATCCAGAAAAAAATCCATCCTCTCATTTTGTAAGAGATTTTCAGTATAATACTTTGTTTCAATAATTCCATCGAATTGATCTATATTTATTTATAAGCGTTTTTATTCAGACCATCAAAATAAATCAGTTCCCTTCCAGTCCGTTCTTATCTGCGATCTAAAATGTAGGTATAGGTAGCAGTAGCGTGTTAGGAGTAAAATTTATACGGAAAACAGGTTCCGTCGATACTTTATGTATCTACTTTCAAAAAGTTTTTGCGTTCTGAATAACAGGTGCTGCTCAGTGACGAAGGTACGATGTATGTACGTACGTGTTACATAGCAGCTTGCGGTACGCGAACTGGCGCGTATTTTCATCAATTTAAGTACAACCATTGGGAAGTGGGCACAGGCATATGGTTTAATGCACACAGTTCGAGTTAAAATCGGATGCCCCAAGCGGCTCGCTCACATTTAAAATGGGGGCTTAAGAGGGGTATTTTCGTGTCCCGCCGTTTCCTTTGTCTGATAGAGTAATTACAGGTCTCCGTATGCAGATATTTACCCGTCTAACAAAAAACTAACAGTTGTTGCAGCAGAAGCCAATAAAACATATTAAACATATAAATAGGTAACCAATGTACCGTAACTCGGGGCATAAGAAATCCCATGTTAATTTTGACTTTTTTTGAAGAGGCGTTAAAGTTGTACTATTTTGTAGAATTTCGTTTCATTTGAAATAGCCATTTAAAAGTTATTTGTAAAAATCTACCCTCAAATTAGTAAAATTTATAATACGGCCCAGATAAAGCTACATTAAAATACTAGCAAAAGTGTGATTGTGTCATTGTCAAATTCGATGTCACATTTTGTTTACAAAAATTTGAGGGTACCAAACAGAGTAATTTTGTATAAAATAATTTAAATATTGCACCTTCTGAAAATTTTGCATTTGCTGGAAATAGACATGTTTGCAACTCAGTCTCCGGAAAGCAAAACAAGTCAACAGTTTAAAGAATAAACCGGAGGTTTGTATCTAAAGGCACTAAAGTACTATTAAGGACATGGAAGTGCGAAGACAAAAATAATCGAACAGCAAAAAAATAACAATGACTTTAATAATCTTCATGTCGCAGTAAAGAATAACATTGACTCCCATTTATTGGGAATACAGTAGGAAAAGACCACAGAATTTTTCGCCGGACGCCTTCTTCCTGGGCACACTCAAAAACCGTCTTTATGGACATATTAAACACAGAAATTTAGATAGACTGAAAACTATACCTCTGTGGAAAGCTAAAGATTCTCCCCTTAACAGTTTTGTATTGTGAGGCCTGAATTTCACAATCATTTGGGGTATTGTTTGAAATGTTTGGTTGTGAATGGGGAATTATGTATACATTTTATTAATTAGTATAGTTTAATAAAGTTCCTTGTGTTACAAATATTTCGATTATCCCTTGATTCCCTTGAATTATTGTGGATATATGTGGTACGAGCGAGGCCTGCGAATGATCGAGTAATGAACAGCAAACCAGTCACACCATTCCAATTCAGAAAAAAATTAACCGCCTTTTTCCAACCACAGAAATTCTTGTAAACAAAAAAAATGTGACATCGAATTTGACAATGACAAAATCTTATTTTTGCTGGTATTTTAATTGTAGCTTTCCCTGGTCCATACTATAAATTTTTAGTAATTTGAAGGTAGATTTCTGCAAATAACTTTTAGATACCTATTCCAAATAAAACGAAATTCTGAGACGATAGTACAACTTTAACGTCTCTTCAAACAATTTTTGCATAAAATGATCTGGGGAGATAATATTTGACCTTTTCAAAATTTAGATGGGATTTCCTATGTCCCGCGTTCCGATTCACCACACGGTGAATAAGCATACCGGGTGCGCGTGCGTCTCAAAAGTGGCTCACCCCTATAACTTTTTTTATTTTTTAAGATAAAACAACGGAATTTGGTATGATAGCATATGACATAAATTAGGATTGATTGACGTTGTGCAGAAATGTAGTTGTGGACTGTATTAATTTTAAATTTTAGTTTGACTGGTCTTATTTTATCAATGTAAATTACGTTAATAGCTGGGAGAAACCGCACAGAGAAATGAGAAACCTGCTCCTACCTTTAATGGTCGTCTTAGACAGCTTCAGAGGGCCCTCTTCTCGATCTTGATCTTCTCAGCGCTAATTTTCACACATACACTAACATGAATCGTCTTTGAAGGGATTTAACTTTTAAGTTCAGACTTTCGGCGCGTACCGGTTAGCTGACCAATTTCGTCGTACGACGGTTTGTAATAGACTGTGTGCTACACTTCCTAGTGTTCGGGCATGCGTACACTAATGTTGCAGGAAGCAGGTATAAGTGCGGCAATTTAAAATTTAAAGAAATTAAAATAATTAATCTTAATCTAAGAAATTACATAAAAGAAAATAATTTTATAAAAAATATTAAGTTTCCTTAACATTCCACCCACCAAAACATATGTTTTTAAAAATAAGATAAAGGAAAAAAGAAATAATAATGCAAAGTTAAGAATAAAAAAAATGTATAAAGAATTATTTTACCTTATTAGTTGCCAGGTAAAGGGCAAATTTTGACAACTGGCCTTTGTAATATCCCATGTGCAGTTGTAACTACACGAACAATATTGTCTTTTCCGGGATGAAGCTTTATGACTCTACCCAATTCCCAAGATAACGGAGATTTTGTTTCATGTTTGATCAGAACTAATGAATTCAATTTTATTTCAGGAGTAGGTTCGGTCCATTTATGCCGTTCTTGCATTAAATGTACATACTCCTGAGACCAACGTTTCCAAAAATCAGTATGCATACGTTGAATTAGTTGCCATCTTGACAATCTATTAAGAGGGATAGAGGTCAGATCAGATTCTGGAAAACCAATTGTTAAAGGTTCTAAGGTCAGAAAGTGACCGGGAGTTAATGGTTGTAAATCATTGGGATCGGCACTTATAACCGATAATGGCCGAGAATTCAGCACTGCTTCAATTTGGGTTAGAATAGTGGAGAATTCTTCATATGTCAAAATCTGAGAGCCGATTGTTCGATATAAATGAGATTTCATAGATTTTACACCGGCTTCGGCCAGGCCATTAAAGTGAGGACTGCCGGGTGGATTAAATTTCCAAGTAATGGATAAAACTTGAGCCGCAACCTGGGCGAATTGAAGCATTTGGTTGCTGGCACCTTTGAAATTAGTACCTTGATCACTAGAAGTAAAAGAACATCTGCCACGACGCGAAACAAAACGCTTAAAAGCGGCCAAAATAGCCTCAGAAGTAAGGTCTGAAGTAGCTTCAAGATGTATTGCTTTGGTAGCTGAGCATACAAAAACACAAACATATCCCTTATAGATCTTGGCTTTTCTGTATCGATGCATTGTTAGAGAAAAGGGACCTGCAAAATCAATACAAATGGACGAAAAAGCCTTCAATTGTGAAATACGTAACGATGGCAAGTCAGCCATATAAGGATTGTATGATTTAGGTTTACAGCGAAAGCAACGAATACATCGATTTAAACATTTGTATATAGAACTTCGTGGAGATGTATCCAAAATTGTTGAAGGATTAAACAGTGCAATGTCTTTAAACCTGGGTGAAGGTTTGCTTGATGAATCCACTCAATAATCAAATCAGTAAGTCTGTGTGATTTAGGCAATAATATAGGGTGTTTTACATCGTAAGTGAAGTTGCTATTATTAAGTCTGCCACCCACCCTGACAAGACCTTCCGAGTCCAAGAAAGGTGCGAGTTTCCGAAAAGGTTTAGGAAGTAAAGCATTTGATAGAATTTTATCTATAATGTCTGAAAAGGTCTTTCGTTGAACATGTCGAATAATATAAATCAATGATTTACGCATTTCAGAAGATGAAATAAAAGAGGTTTTACTTTGCAGTGAATCTTTAGATTTAAGGAAAAATCTTAAAACATAGGCTAAAATTCTTTGAATTTTACGTATCGAAGAAAACTTGTGTAGCAGATCGCATATGATATCTTCTTCTAATGAAACATGGAGAGATGTTTGTTTTTCTTCACTGTAGACAGATTCACACATTTCTAAATGAGGTTGAGCAGGCCAGACATCTCGGTTGCAATGTTGAAGAAAGTTTGGACCGCGCCACCAAATTTTGTGTTCTAAGAGTTGAGATGCAGTTAAACCACGAGATGCGCAATCTGCAGGATTGTCACTGGACGGAACATAACGCCAGGAAGTGTTAGAAACTTTGCCTTGGATATGACTTACTCTGTTAGCTACAAAAGTTTTCCATTTATGAGGACTGGCAGCTAACCAGGCTAAAACGACAGTCGAATCAGACCATGCATATATGGAATTAAAACAGAGATAATCTGCGTAAGTAGTAGTAACAAAAGTAAGCAAATCCGCCAATAAAACAGCTGCACAGAGCTCTAGACGAGGCAATGAAACAATTTTTAATGGAGCCACTTTACACTTAGCAGTGACCAAAAAGGTACTGACTTGACCACTATCATTGATAGTCCGAAAATATATGACGGCTGCGTAACCAGTTTGGGAAGCATCACAGAAACCGTGCAGTTCCATACAAGAAATATTATCAGAAATTACACGTCGAGGTATTCTAATTCCAGCTAGTTGGGATAGTTCGGATTTATACCTATTCCAGACCTGCAATATATCTGTAGAAGGAGTTTCATCCCAAGATATATTAGATTCCCAGAGTTTTTGTAGAAGACATTTTGCTAATAGAATAACTGGGGAAATAAAACCAATAGGGTCATATATTCTACTAATTTCGGAAAGTATATTCCGTTTAGTACATTGGCGATCAACTGGATTAAAAGAATAAGTAAACTCGTCAGATTTTGGACACCATTTTAGACCTAAAACTTTAATGAACGAGGGTTCTTCTTTGTCAAAGCTACAAGACATTTGTACATCAGAAGGAGGAATATGGCTTAACAAATCAGGTTGATTACTTGCCCATTTTCTCAATTCGAACCCCCCAGTACGCATAAGATCAACAAGTTCGTGTTGCAAACTTAGAGCAGAATTTAGATCTTTGCACCACAAATTGCGTCATCTATATAAATATTTTTCTTTATTGCCTTTGCAGCTAAAGGAAAATGAGACTCTCCCTGATTAGCAAGTTCTTGCAGTGTTCGAAGAGCTAAATATGGAGCAGACGATACCCCGTATGTCACTGTGAGCAGTTTGTATTCTTGAATTGGTTCATCTGAAGAAAAACGCCATATGATTCTTTGAAAGTTTTGAAATTGTGGTTGAATAAGAATTTGTCTATACATTTGCTTAATGTCACAAATAAAAACATATAGATGAAATCTAAAAGTTAAAAGAATAGAAGCAATATCCTGTTGTAACTTAGGTCCTATAAATAAAGAATCATTGAGAGATGTTCCATTCGTGTCTCGAAAACTAGCATTAAAAACCACCCTAAGCTTAGGTCCAGATATCTCATTTTTTATAACAGAATGATGAGGTATGTAGTAAGCTGTAGGAGAGTTATAGTCTTCCGGAGGGATCAATACCATATGTCCATTGTTGAGATAATCCTGCATAAACTCACAGTAAGCTTTACGAAGCTCTGGATTTTTAGCAAGCCGGAACTCTAGTGATGTAAATAGTCGACGAGCTTGATAACATGTATTACGGAAGAATGGATTCGGTATTTTAAACGGAAGAGGTACACAGAATCTGCCAGACTGATCTCTATAAGTTAGCGATCTATAAATTTCCTCACACTGGACATCCTCAGTAGACAGGCTAGAAATTTTAGGAATTTCCTCAACTTCCCAAATTTTTGAAGCTGAATATCTAAGTTATTTTCAATAGAAGTATGACAGCTTAGCAGAGTTGTATTATTTAATGGTACATGGTCAGAAACTGCCATGCCTTGAAGAATATATCCGAAAATTGTTTCTAAAGCAACAGGTTGACCCGGTTCACCTAAAATCCGTCCCGACGTAGAATATGAGGTACCAATTCAGCACCAATTAAAGGTCAATAGGACCTGGTTTATGAAATGAATAATCAGCTAATTTAAGATTCTGGATATGTGTCCAAGACGAAGGATTTATATTTATCTTAGGTTGGTCAGAACAAATTTTCGGTAAAATGATACTATCAAAAGAGAATAGAGGATTAGAATCATTACATGGTTTAATCGTACAATGTGTGACGCCCTGATTTGTTTGCGCCGACATTCCATTAAGTCCTTCAATGGGAATAGAAAAGCGTTTACGTGGTAATCCAAGACGATTTACACATTTTTCTGTAATAAAGTTAGCCATGCTAGCGGAGTCAAAGAGAATTCGAATTTGTTGAAAGTTTCCCCGAATATCTTTGATGTCGACAATGGCTGTAGATAATAAAACCGTAGATTGTTTAGTAGATAACGTGCTCGCCATAGCACTGACAGAAGGGCCAGGAGTTGACTCTAGGATTGCACGGTCATCAGTGTGATTGAAATTTGAATTGACTGGAGTATTAGATGAAGAACTATCTATAGCTTTATCCAGATGCAATAATGTGTGATGAGGAGATCCACAAATTTTACATTTAAAAAAGAATTGCATTTTCGTACAGAATGGGAAGATAACAAACAATTTGTACATAAATTGTGTTGTTTAGCAAAGTTTAACCGGTCCTGCGGTGTTTTTGAAAGAAAGGAAAAACATCTGTATAATGCATGTGAAGATGAACACAGTACACATTTCAGTTTGTCCCCCTTATTAGATTGATATGGTGTGGCATTGTTATTACTTGTTGTCATAAAGGCTGGATAACCAGTTTTAATTTCTGAAGATTTTTTATTAGATGAAAAACTAGAGGATTGATACGATTGTTTGCTCTTATCCTTATAATGTTCATTATTGTATGAAGTAGTAAACTGAACTGACTCTAAGGCTTTACATTTATTTTCCAAAAAATGTGTTAAATCTGAATATGTCGGAATTTCGACAGTATTTTGAACTTCAAAATCAGTCCTAATAGAAACATTTAATTTTTGCAATAACATATTAAATAAGAGAAAATCCCAATGAGTAACAGGAAATTGCAAAACGCGTAGCGCAGAAATATTTTCGGAAAAAATATTTAAAAGGTTTCTAAGTTCAGTACAAGTTCCTTTTCTGACCTGTCCAGCTTGACAGATTTCATTATAATGATAAGTAGCCAACAATCTTTTATTTTGATATCGATTTTTAATAGCAGTATAAGCAACTGTATAATTATTTTCAGTGACTGGAAGTCCTTTAATTACAGATAGAGGTTCTTTACCCAATGACGTTAGTAAATATTGGAACTTTTCTACATTTGACAATTGTGAATTTTCATGTATTAAAGTATTAAAAAGATCAAAAAATCCAGACCAACTTTTGAAATCGCCTTCAAATATAGGAAGAGTAATTTTCGGTAATTTTTAGAGATGAGCAAAACTGCGATTGTGATTTATAAATCGCTGCGACTGTAACCTGCGATTGCGATTTTGATATTTTTAAATTGGTACGCTGTAATCTGGGAAGCTCAATCCCAAAATTTCTAATAAAAAACAGAATAAATAGCGGAATATTTTTTTTTAATAAAAACTTACAAAGAAACTGTTGGGTGTTTCGATGCCATGTGCCTTTTAAAATTTGTAGTGCGTGTTTTTTATGATATTTTTGCTGCACACATATTGCACTTAAAATTTTCATCAATTATCTACCAAAAAAAAATCCACAAATAACTTAGTTTCCTTTTTTTAAACATTTTTGATTAGAACAGACCGAATAAATTTAAAAGGGAAATTAAAAATACATAAAATGTTCAAAATATTTGAATGTGCTTTTAGACAGTAGGTATACTAACGAAAAATTTATTATAAAAAAGGTTGCCGCCAACCTTAATTCAGATAACTAGAAAAAAAAACTGTTTATTTTATCTTGTTTTCTTTTAAAAACATTTTCTTTATATGTAACTCAAAAGAAGCCGACGCCGACGGCTTTGATACCAGTCCAGGTCCAGTGCAAGTGCAAACTTTCGAACTTTTAGATAAATAAAAGGACAATATCACATTTTTTATATTTAAAATTTCTCTAAAATGAAAAAACTGATTGTAAAGGATGTATTTAAATTAACATAGCAGCCGATCCACAACTGTTAGTATATTCAGAAAATTATATTATATTATGGATTGTTATAAAAATGTTTATAATAATATAATATATAACAAAATATAATAAATAAAAAGGGCTGTTTCTTTTCCGTGCTCTATATCTTTTAGTAAATAAAGGATAAAAATAGATATTTTTTTATAATTTGAATCCAAAACTGTCCTTATGAATCATTTTACCTGAATCATTACCTGGGAGCAACTGTAACTATAATTAGTCATAACCGAAAACAAGAATTTTATATTATAAATCTAAAACTATTATCAAAATTTAAAACTAATAAATTATATATATTATGCGGTATATAAACATATATAAGCCAATTTTCCAACGCTTCATAAAAATTACGGGGCCCTGATTGCGAATGTGATTTTGCGATCTAGTCTAGGCCGATGTGTTGGGAGCTGCGAACGAAAATCGCAATCGCCGCTCTTCGTTGGTGTGCCCACTCCCGATGCCGCGCCGGTGCCAACGAAAATCGCAATCGCAATGCTGGCATGAGCTGCGATTTTCGTTCAGCTCCTCGTTCGCCTGTCCACTGCCATGTTGAAGACGCGCCGCCGCCGGCCGGGGCGTACGAGAATCGCAATATTGCGATTTTCGTTCGCAGCTCATCGTTCGGCTTCTCAGTGCCGTGTCGATGCAACACCGGTGCGAACGAAAATCGCAATGCTGTGATTTTCGTTCGCAGCTCTTCGTTCGCGTGCCCACTGCGATTGCAAATCGCAACTGATGTAATATTGGTTGCCTAAAAATCCAAAATCGGCAGGTATATGTTTCAATCGCAAGTCGCAGTTTGCTATGGAAAGGAATCACAGGTTGTGATTGCGAATTTACAATCGCTGCGATTAAATCGCAGTTTGCGATTTTCTGCTCATCTCTAGTAATTTTGCAGTAATTTTAGGAGTGGAAACATTGGTCGAATTATTTGTCAAAGAACTGTCACCTACAATTTGATATTTTATAGCCTTAGATCCGTAGAATGCGTTGTCAGCTGATATACGTAAAGCATCATATTTTTTAAAATCTTCGTCTGATATGAGAGAAATAATTTGATTGTGATAAGCATAAAATCTTCATACACCTTGTCAATAGTCTCTACTCTAGCTAAAAATATCGATTTTGAGAGTTGTCACTAGATATTGCAACACCAATGTCATAAGTTTCTTTTAAACGGTTAAACGCTGTTGTTCGTTTTAAATCATACTTAGAAATTTTATCTGACATAGTGAAAATATTTTAATATTATATCTGATTTTGAATAAATGCAATTATAATATTAAAACTAAAATAATAATAATTGAGTTCAGGTAAAACTGCAAGAATTAATATCAGTAAAAAATATTGTTTATAAACAAATGTGAAACTATATAAAA
This sequence comes from Sitophilus oryzae, assembly GCF_002938485.1. Lineage (NCBI taxonomy): Eukaryota > Metazoa > Arthropoda > Insecta > Coleoptera > Curculionidae > Sitophilus > Sitophilus oryzae. Next base: position 521,629 of record NW_022147349.1, read on the forward strand.
AAATGTACTAAGTACAATTGTGACAGTACAATACGATAGTACAATTCTACGACACCAAGTAAATTGGTGCGTATTTGTATCGCTGCGCGCTCGTACAAAAATTGAACCAAAAAACTATATGGCTTGGTATATGTGGAATGTATGGATTTTAAATCACAAAATTGAAAACTGATATTAAAAAGAATTATAAAATAAAATCCGGCTATGTATGGACCAAAAATGTGCAGAAATGCAGTTGTGGACTGTATTAATTTTAAATTTTAGTTTGACTGGTCTTATTTTATCAATGTAAATTACGTTAATAGCTGGGAGAAACCGCACAGAGAAATAGAACCTGCTCCTACCTTTAATGGTCGTCTCAGACAGCTTCAGAGGGCCCTCTTCTCGATCTTGATCTTCTCAGCGCTAATTTTCACACATACACTAACATGAATCGTCTTTGAAGGGATTTAACTTTTAAGTTCAGACTTTCGGCGCGTACCGGTTAGCTGACCAATTTCGTCGTACGACGGTTTGTAATAGACTGTGTGCTACACTTCCTAATGTTCGGGCATGCGTACACTAATGTTGCAGGAAGCAGGTATAAGTGCGGCAATTTAAAATTTAAAGAAATAAAATAAAAAATAATTAATCTTAATCTAAGAAATGACATAAAAGAAAATAATTTTATAAAAAATATTAAGTTTCCTTAACAGACGTATTCAATTGTTTTCGGTCACTTCTGGTTTCATCGGAAATGGCTACAACTTTTAATTTTCAAATGGCACCTTCGGTATTTTTTTACTTAATTCGATAGAAAATGACACTCTGAATGGAATGACATATCATATGTCAACTTTTGACATTTTTGCTATGGTTTATTTGAAATTGAAACATGCGGTTCATAACGAAAATTTTACTGGAAATACCAAGTGTGTGATATCAAAATATTCGTAAAAAAATGCTTTTTCCAAATATGCTAACGAGCCACCCTCGTTCCATTTGAAAAAATTGAGATATGATTTAAAATACGATTTGGGCATCTTTTAGCAGGCCAGGATAAGACACTAAAAACATTAGACGATCAAATCTATTTTTCCAAGGCTCGGGATATACTGACTGACAAAAAGACTCTTTCTCTATTGCCTCCTTGGATTTGAGGACATACATGAGATTTGAGACTGTATCAGAGTTATAACTCAAGAAAAGGGGACACAATAGATCTATAAAGTCGCGGTGATTAACTTCCATACCATAGAAACTTTTTTGTTTCTTATTCTGTCCAGTCTGGATAATCTAAAAAAAATAAACATAAATAATATAACTGAATATTTACCAAACAAAATCATTTAATTTGTGTCGGCCTAATCATTTAATTCGTATTGAAAATGTTGACCTGCAGGACTTACTTTTTTATAGTTAACAGTGCATACACGGACTTTTAAATGCAGGAAGTGGATATTTATAAATTCAGCATGAGTTAGGCCGTGACGCGATGGCTGCCGCTTTTTGTTCGAAGGGTGGGTACGGCTGCTAGGCGAGGTACTGTCAGAACCTTAACAATAAGATGATTTTATTTATATTTTCTTGCTTTGTTAAGTCATGGCCGAACAAAATACGTGGACAATGAAGATTTATATTTGATGTCAAGAGTTCTAACAAACGAAGGCGGTTTATAATGAAGCTGATTATCATGGAATAGGGCGAATTAAATGTCCGAAGTCGCTTTGAATATTTATATTTATTCACTACACATGCAGATATACTTAATAAAATTGTTTCATTTCATATGCAACTTTATATAGATTTATTATTTTATAACAAAATAAAAAGTATTTTAGGATGACGTACCCTTGTTTCTGTCAAGACCATAGGCGACTCTCACCCCCCGTCTTTAATCCCTATAAATATAAAATCTGCTAATTTTTCAATCTGCTAATTTTCAAACTTGTAATTCACCTAAATTATTGTGAAAATATGAATTTACCTTGTAAGTAAAAATATATGTTGTTTTCAGCATGGTTTTCTCACATCTATTTTTATTGCTTTTTTGATAAGATGTTTGATGTTTTGCTCTAGAAAATGAAGTTTGTTGTGTGGAAATCACTAGTCAAATGGCGTTTTTTAAGTTAGGTTAGGTTAGGTTGCTGGGGTTTGAGATCATGTGTGATCCCTCATTCGGAGGCCTTATTATTGTACCAAACCTTTCTCTCATTCTTTCTTTGCGTTAAAGCACTTTCAGCTCTTTGCAAAATTCCCGATGTCCCGATGTCGCTGATGTTGGCTTCTACTGAAGTTGGGGCTTGGGCGAGACTGTCTTTCTTGGTTGTCCACCACATTGCTGTGGCCTGACACCCAGAACAAAGTAGCTCTACCTTGACGCAGCCAGGACAGTGTTTCTCAGCAGTCCATCACAGTTTTCGATCTCACTGATTGATGATTGCATGGTGATGCTTCTTAAAGCGCCAAAGCTGTCAGAGTATATATCACAATATCTCCTATTGGTCTATCGGCGATTTTTCCATAAACACCTGCTTGTGGAACATTACAGCCATCCGATCGCATTAAAGAACGTCGGATGTCTAGTTCCTCTGAGAAGATGCCTATACCTGTGCCTCTTGAAGTTATGGAAGTATCTGTGTAGACTGCTATCTCTTGAGTGTTCATGACTCGGTTGCTTCCCATTTTTCTCTTGTTGGGATGCGAAATATCTTTTCTCCAAAATCATGTTTGGTGAGCTTATAGTCTGTTTTCTGGGCTAGCAGATGTGGACTCGTGTTCGCCATGATTTTCCCTACCACTGGCAATATCCTTGACCGTAGTTGGTCTAGTTCCACAGATTGGATTTCCTTAATCTTATGGCACCCTCAGCGGCCAGATCCTTCACGAGCCAGTCGATTGATTTCAAGTCCAGAATTGCTTCTAGCGCAGGTTGCGCTGTGTTGTTCTTTGCTACAGTTGTACCTAGAGCTGCTAATCGCTGTACTTTTAATAATGGCGTTTTTTAGTAGAACTCCTATTTGGGTATATCACATAGAGGGGGCTTAATGAATTACACCATTTGAAATGTTGAAATACCGGGTGCGTCTCAAAAGTGGTTCACCCCTATATATTTTTTTTATTTTTTCAATTAAAAAAACGATATTTGGTATGTTAGTATATAACATAAATTAGGATTGATTGACGTATTCAATTGTTTTCGGTCACTTCCTGTTTCACCGGAAATGACTATACAACTTTTGATTTTTAAATAGCACCATCGGTATTTTTTTACTTTATTCGATAGAAAATAACACTCTGAATTGAATGACATATCATATGTTAACTTTTGATATTCTCGCATATTATTTATTTGAAATTATAACTTGCGGTTCGTAACGAAAATTTAACTCGAAATACCAAGTGTGTCAAATACCAAATTATTCGTAAAAAAATGCTTTTTCCGAATATGCTAATGAGCCACCCTCGTTCCATTTGAAAAAATTGAGATATGACTAAAAATACGATTTTAGCATTTTCTAACTGGCCAGGACCAGACACTAAAAAGATTAGACGATCAAATCTATTTTTTGAAGGCTCCTTGATTAAGAATTAGTGTTTTTAACGTAACCATGGCACTCTAGATTGAATTTTAAAATACAATTTTTTATTAAGCGACAATGTCAAAAGTTGACATCTGATATGTAATTCTATTCAGAATGTCATTTTCTATCAAATAAAGTAAAAAAATACCGAAGGTGCCATTTAAAAATCAAAGTTGTAGTCATTTCCGGCGAAACAGGAAGTGACCAAAAACAATTGAATACGTCAATCAATCCTAATTTATGTCATATACTATAGTCTATAAAATGAATAACTTTGAATTTTGACCGTTATTTTTTACCAACATGGCAAATATAAAATCCCTCTATCAAAAAAGTTACTGATATTCTTTAAATTGAGTGCCTGAATGAATCAGATAGGTAACTCTTTTTACTTTCGTGAAATAGAAAAGGAAAATAATAAAACAAGTGACAGTTCTTCCTCTTCTTGCAAAAATCAACACGAAATGTCATAATTGACAAAAGTAAAATGTCATCAGCTTTTGACATTTCAAAATATTAGACCAATGCCGTCTCTAATAGAACAGCCTCGGAGCAAGATTTATGACGTCACGCTAGTTGATACTACGGATTAATAAATATGTTGGAGAATACATGGAAACATAATTATTTCTCGTATTTTTGGTTTGTATTTTAAAAATGATATAGTTTACATGAAATATACATAATATACAGTTAATAAATACAATATAATATATACATATTTATAGTAATAAATACTTTGGCAAATAAACTATGAACCACACAAATGCAGCAAATGTTTTACAATATACAAATAATGAATAGGTGGTACATAAGATAATGGGTAAAATGCAAAATATATTTTAAATTTTGGGGTTCGAAAATCGATCTAATTTAACAAAAACATTCAATATCTACTAATAGTGATGTATTATTATTTGCATTCACAAAATTTATTTATATATTATAATGTTTACTGCAATTAATAAACTAATATAAACTTGTCAAAAGATGACCACATATTTTTTTAAATTGTTATTCTTAACACAAAAACTATCTACATTGACTATAGAGTACGATTTCAGCCATATTGTAAAACATTTGCTGCATTTGTATGGTTCATAGTTTATCGGCCAAAGTATTTATTACTATAAATAGGTATATATATATTGTATTTATTAACTGTATATTATGTATATTTCATGTAAACTATATCATTTTTAAAATACAAACCAAAAATACGAGGAATAATTATGTTTTCCATGTATTCTACAACATATTTATTAATCTGTAGTATCTAACTAGCGTGACGTCATAAATCTCGTTCCGAGGCTGTTCTATTAGAGACGGCATTGCGTCAGCATGGCCGCAAGTTGCTAACCTAATAAAATTAACACTAGAAAAGCCCGCGGGAACTGTCAAATTCAAAGTTATTCGTTTTACAGACTATAACATACCAATTCTCGTTTTTTTATCTGAAAAAATAAAAAAGTTATAGGGGTAAGCCACTTTTGAGACGCACCCGGTATACTGTTTATTAATATTTATTATTAATAAAATATATTGTTTGCCGTTTTTGAAAGTCGATATTATGGTAATTTTGATCCATCCTTCTCTACAAATAACTCTGTAGAGAAACGACGCATCAAAAAATTTTACATGAAAAATAGCCATAGCCCATTAATTTTTAACAAACAATCTATTAGGTCGCATAAATAAATGGAGAGTCTAAATACAGAGATACTAACTTACACCAACTTGGTTCCAACGATGCTTAAGTCAAATGAGAGCTGGAAAGCAGTCCTCGAATATATGGAAGTACTGATATCTGCAAAAGATAACGAAGCCAAAAGGTTTGGAAAGTAAAAATAATTTTAATGTACATACCATACTGCTCAAGTATCCAACTTTCACTGAAGTGCTCAATTAACTGAAACATCACACTTAAACCGCCTCCCCCAGAAGTAATGCCGAAAGGTAATTCCTTGGGGAGATACTCAAAGCGATTTGTGGAGGTTTTTTTAGTCGATAAGGTACCTCAACCACCCCGACAGTACCACTTACGGTCTCTGGTTTGCAGATTTTTCCCCCACCAAAAAAAAACTACTTGACGTACTAAAAATAGTATAAAAATGTAAGTAATGTTGTATATAGTACTTATATAGTAATATTGAATAATAATAATGAAATAGTAAGAAATTGATATCTTTATAATCTTTGTTAATTAACACGTTATTGAATTATTACTTTTACCTTTGCTTTTACTCAATATTTTCTTATTCGGAAAATTACACTTTGATTTCATTAAAGTCAGTGTTTAGAATAAATAAATACTCGGAAAAATTCTATTCCTGTTTCATAGTTACCTACGTCAATGCCTAAATTATGTAGAAAATTAGATTTGGCATAGACATTGGTAAATTAGTAATAAATATACGGAAACTTTATTCCGATTTAAAGTGGTAAATTACTTTAGTTTAATTATATTATTAACTCAATATCATTCCTATGCTTAGTTTTAAAATAAATATTAATATTATTTTTTATTTAGAATTTTAATATAGCAAGTAGAAAAATAAAAATACAGTACTAGTTTTATTGATTAACAGTTTTAGGCGTCTTTAATAATTGATCAATATTTATTTACTTTCTTCTTCTTATTATTTAATAACATATCTCATTGTTTACAAATATAAATACGATATGAATTGAAATGTGAAATAGAAAACGGATTTTAGTTAAGTACATTATCTTATAATACTAATTTATTCATGTTAATTTTACAACAAAATAATTTACATATATTATTCTATCCTAATTCTTTGGAATATGGAATTAATAGGGTAATTATTATTAATAATTAATATGGAAACCTCATATGAAAAATTATACTAAATAAATATAATAAGTTAATTTTTTTTTTTAATATATATATATATATATATATATATATATATATATATATATATATATATATATATATATATATATATATATATATATATATATATATATATATATATATATATATATATATATATATATATATATATATATATATATATATATATATATATATATATATATATATATATATATATATATATATAATGTTTGCATATTTCTTTAATTATAGCATGGCCCAAATTTTATAGATGTTTGCATTTTACTTTAATTACCTACCCGGAAGGCCCAAATTTTATCGTAAGGTAATAAAAGTACCTTTGCATACAACTTGTGTTGCCATTGTCAATTTTTTTGGAATTTTTTCTAAATTTTATGATTATCATGAACATTAATTATGATTGTTAGTAGTTAATTGTGTAATAAATTTTACTGTTCGATAAAATTTACGAAAAACTGAAAAAAATTGACAATGGCAAGACAAGTTGTACCCAAGTACTTTTTATTACCTTTTGATAAAAAGGTAGATAATTCAGGTTAAATGCAAACAGCTAAAAAGCAAAACATGCTATAACTTAAGAAATATGCAAATATAATTTATTACAGTATTTACTACTAATTGAAAAGCACACTGGAAAAATAATGAAAGTACCAAAATAGGGGGAGGGGCTACACCATTTGGTACCTAAATAAACGGGAATATCGATAACGGCCACATAGACACAGGCATTTAAAAATGGGAAAAACGATATAAACTCGGATATAAAAGTACAGGGTGGGTCAAATTCGACGCTTTTAAATGGAAACACCCTTTTCTATAGGAGATAGACGAAAACTAATATCGGTGTCTGGAGCTCAATTTTCATCAAAAACATGATGGTGAAATCCGCACATCAATATCTGTTACCGTTTCGGTGTGTTACGGGGTGTTTTTCAAAAATGTGCATTTTTAACAAATCGCTGTAACTTTTTTGCTATGGAAAATTTTGTATTTCTATGAAGACATTTCCAAAGCACCTTTTTACGTAGAATTTAATAGTTTAAGTATAATTTTTTTAAACTTAATAATTTAAGAATTATCAACAGAAAAATTGATTTTTTATTTGGGACACCGTATATATTTTTAATTAACTGAAGAGAATTTAAAATTACATTTTCAAAAATATAGCACACTTGATATTTTGTTATAATCCCCTTCGAAATACAGAATTTTTAAAAGCTCGCCACTTTTAACTAGTAGGCTTTGGGCCCCTTATTGATGATATGCCTTTAATGGAACTCTAAAACATATTTTTCCAGCAAGACGACGCATCGCCTCTGAACGCTGAAGTTATCAGCAAATTTTCGCAGCCAATTTCAAGAATAATTGGATAGCTAACCAAGATCTCACCCGTTGACCGTCGACGCCGCCTGGCCAGTACCCATGGATCTAATCCTATGGATATATTTGCGGAAGAATAAAGGTCCCTTATTCTTCCGTATAATCGAGACAATAATTAAAAATACTTAGCAGTTATGAGAGGGTATCTTTCACCCCCACTGAGTTAATGAATACCGCGAGAAATGTTCAAAAACTACCCCGTCTGCCCATAACAGAAGACGGTCGATATGTCGAACACCTGTAGCAAAAACTCATGTCTTGGTTTGCTACTTATTTTTATTGTTATTAGATATAGTTTAAATGTATTGATGTTGGTTAAATATATTTTAAATTGTTATAAAATTCTGCATCCCCATAGCAAATATTATTTTCCTTTGCTCACAGCTAGAATTTTTTGCATTACAGCCGGTGCCGTTCAAAGCCTACTTATTTAAAGCGGGCGAATTTTTATATACTCTATATCTCGAAGAGGAATCGAGCAAAATATCAACTGTGTTATATTTTTAGAAAGGTAATTTTAAATTCTTTTCAATAAAGTAAAAATACACAGGGTGTCCCATATAAAAAATCAAATTTTCTGTTGATAATTCTTAAATTATTAATTTTAAAAAAATTATACTTGAACCATTAAATTCTACGTAAAAAGGTGCTTTGGAAATGTTTTCATACAAATACAAAATTTTCCATAGCAAAAAAGTTACAGCGATTTGTTAAAAATGCATATTTTTGAAAATCACCCCGTAACTCCGAAACGGTAACAGATATCGATATGCGGTTTTCACTATCTTGTTTTTGATGAAAATTGAGCTCCAGACACCGATATTAGTTTTTGTCTATCTCCTACAGAAAAGGGCGTTTCCATTTAAAAGCGTCGAATTTGACCCACCCTGTACATGCGTAATTTGAATTAAAAAAAAACGGTTTCCTGAACATTTATCATTTCTGGATACTCATCGTTTTTCCCATGTGCTCGTCAATTTTTATATTTACTGTTACATAAAATTTAGTAAAAACTCTAAAAAACTTGTCAATAGCAGAACAAGTTCTATGCACGTATTTTTATTACCTGACGATAAAATTTGGACTTTCCAGGTAGGTAGTTAAAGTTAAATACAAACATCTAAAATGTAAAACATGCTATTTAAAAAAAATGCAAATATCTTAAAAAATAATTTAATATGCACTTTGCAAACCGGTAAATACTGCAAAATCCAAACATAGTAGTAAAGTATCTACTACTACTCTAAAATATCTACTAAAATAATAAATTAATTGTTAAAAATAAATATTTTGTGCATATTTCGAGTAAAATCTTTTCTTAATTTATATGTATTTTTAAAACAATTTATTCATAGTTAGGTTTCCATAATTATAATATATTTAATATGTATAAGACTTTAATTATTACATACTTAATATCCTATACTATATAAACTCATACCTTCCTTCATCTTTTGGGCACCTAAAGAGCGATATATTGTCTGTCATTCTACTTTCACAACCATCCACTGCACAAATATTTCTGGTAGACATTTTATTCACAATTCGAACAAAACAACTAAAACACTCTTTTTGGTTCACCCTATGCGTCGAACCGAAAACAAAACTAAAATAAACTTGGAACGCTGTGTACACGTCGAGCAACGGATGTAGACTGACCCAAGTCTACAAGACAGGCGGGGAGCGGCGGGAGGAATTTTGATACGGGCGAAGAGTGGATCAACTGATATATTTATATTCTTTAAACTGTGGTTTTATTTAGTACTTTATACAAGAAGGAGAACCTTTTGAAACACACACTGTATTTTCTACTGTAAATTTAATATTTCTAAATCATTGTGTAAAAAAACTAATATAGAATTGCTTATTCAAAAAGTTATATACTTAATCTGAATATCAATATTTTAGTATTAAAAATAACGTGTGTACCTAAATGTAATGTATGAACTAGCCAGAAATTCTAAAATACTATTTATTTTCATTTTGAATATATAACATCTATATATCAACAAAATGGGTTTGAAATATGTGCACCGGCCATTTAACAGACAGATTTGCTATGAACATAATACTATGCATAGAGATATGAAATAAATCAATAATATTAATATGGAATATTCTATCTATAATAGTATTTAAAACTATTTTAATTTATAATATATTACTACATGTAATAGTGCCATCGCCAAAATTATATATAGGTACCTAATAATATACAGGGTCGCTCGATATGCATGGGAACGGTCGATTATTAGATAAAATATAAGAGGTACCGCAAAGAGTTAAATATAAAAGTTATATGTTTTTTAAATATCTATTAGCGGGTAATAAATTTAAGTATACAGGGTTGGTCATTAAGTTGTGACACATCAAGGTTTCATTTTTTTAAATGGAACTCCCTGTATATTATTGTATATTTCGGTTCTTCCTTCAATTCTAAGCAAAAATCGAGATACACAGAATGTACCTCAAACCAACCGTTTTGGAGTTACCTATTGCTTTTGAAAATATCACTTAAACAATTCGATTTAATTAATTTCGATGTACAGTAAAGACTCGATAATCCGGATCAAGTAAAGCACAGGTTAATCCGGATTAATAAAAAAAAATTAAGTAGGAATAAGCATATCCTATAACAAAACTTTTTGTGAATAGGAACATACATCCTATAAATATCAAAGTATAAAATACATATAATAATAATAATAGCTCCCGTACCCGTATCTAGCGTTTGACACTTTGGGAGTAGCAAGACAGCTTGCCATGCTAGAGCCGTTCGGTATACAAGGAAGGTAATGTGGCTAGCACTACGCTTCAACCGCATATTATTACCGCAGGATTGGGAATCCCAAGTACTCATTTAAGGCTGAGTCGACCTAGGTACCCAAACTATTTTTATTTTAATAAAAATAGTCGGCTGATGAAATGCCGGGTGTAGGATTCGAACCCACTACCTTGAGATTGGTAGACGAGAGCCTGTACCTCTACGCCACCGGGTACCTAAAATACATATTACATTATTTAAAATAATCAGAGATTTTACTTTGTTTTTTAAGTGCATTAACTGAATAATGCTTAACTACGGATACTTTTTAAGACAAGAATATCGTTAATACTAAGATCACTCTCTTCAGCCCACTGCAAACTCAGTGTAAATTATTTTATTGCATCAACGTGCTTGATTTTTTTGACTGGAGATAGATTTCTTCATCGTTGGTCTCGTCGGCGTCGTCTATAACTTCATGTTCGGGATCACCATCCTCTATGATATTTTCAGAGTTTTTAACCCATTGATTCATTTCAGCATTTGTATGAATCTCTCCATCAATTTGCGTCAACATATTTAAAATGTCTTGGTAGCCATGTTTTACTTGCTGCAATTTCTTTTGCAACTGGCTTAGGGGAATGAGATCATCAGGGTCATAATCTGGTAAATTGTCTGATAAAAGTTTGTGCCAACACTTTTCTAAAGAGGTCGTTGTAAATTTTTGCCTTGAATTATGGAGTAAATAAACTGCATCTATAAGATTAATTTGCTTAATGCATTTACCAATATCATCCCGTTTTGAAGTTGCGAAAAAATATGGGCTAAAAAACCTTTTCGGTAGTTTAGCTTTGTTAATCTGATCGCATTTTGATCCATCGGTTGAATCAAAGCTGTGCAGTTTGGGGTAGAAACAAAGTGAAAATTTTCCCATCTTCACTAATTAATTCCTCCTCAGAGCAGTGACTGGGCGCGTTATCAATTTACAGTAAGGCTTTTTCAGGAAGTCGTTGGCTTTTCAAAAATGATTTTACTTGTTTGCAGAATGAATTACGAAACCAATCCTTAAAAATTGCAGACGTCATCCGTGCGTTACCACTAGAGACATATTCGACAGGTAAAGCTATGTTTTTGAATGATCTTGGATTTTTTGCATTTCCGATGATAAGAAGTTGAAGTTTTTGGATACCATCACCATTTGTGCAAGCTAAAAACGTAATTCGCTCCTTGCTTGATTTTCTGCCGGAGTCCTGACTCGTCAGCATTATAAATTTGCCAAGAACTGAGATCGTGATCTTTTATAACTTGCCTTAGTTTAGCAATAAATGGCGGTACAGCAGATTCATCATTGGATAATTTCTCTCCGCAGATTTTAAGATGTCTTAATCCATGTTTTTTTTTTAAATTAAGAAGCCAGCCTCTACTTGCAGTAAATGTATCTTTTCCATAAATATTTTGGAAGAGTTGACGAGCTTTTGCGCCTAATATTTCAAATAAAAGGGGAATATGTTTGCTTCGTTGCTTAATAAACCAGGAATACAATTCTCGCTCCATTTGTGAGTATTCTGCCTGCCGGAGGGTTTTACCACAGTTTAAAGAATATAAATATATGTATATATTCCTTAAACGGTTTTACGAGCACCTGGTCCGGATTGACAAATTCCATTAAATCTAAAAAAATTGATATGATAATCAAAAGGCTCTTTTCAAAATATGTATGTAGTTAATCTTTTATACACAGTGTAGAAATTTGGAAAGACAGTGTATCAGAAATTGAATTGGTGTGAGACTGTTGTAAACTCACTCTATTAAAGTGGAGATACTATGTAATTAAAAAATAAAATAAAAAACAGAAATTATTAAGAATTTCCCAGTTATTGAAGATATTATGTTCAAACCTTGTAAAAAGTAAATCTTAAATATATATTTATAATATATGCCATGTATATTATTATTCTTCTAACCTTGCAATAAATAACCAATCAGCAAATTGATTGAGTTTTTGCCAGAAATGCGATTAAAAAAGTTTAATACCGTTAATCCAACGTTTTATTTAGTTAACGTTAGTTATTTTAAATCAAAAAGTCAATAAAGACTTTACTACAAAAAGCAAAAATGCACACAAAATTACGTTTTTAAATTACTGGTTAAATTTAGCGGTTTCAAATATAATGACTATTAAATTTAGGTAAAATTTAAACAAGAGACAATTAAACCAATATTCGTTCAATTTTGAGAAACGTGTAAACATTGTTGCCTAATTTAAAACGATATATTTTTAAAAATGTTAACTGGAGAGTGACTAAAAATACTTTATACTAAGCCAGAGGTAAATTCCGGTGCTAGTATTTATTAACTGGAATTTTTACAGCCAGACCGCAAAATAAAAGTGGGATTTTTAATTATTTTGGAAAAATATGGAATTAAACATAAATAAAAAAAATATTGACATTTAGAAAATATATGTGTTAGGTATGTGTTCATGTGTGTGGTTTCTGAAAAAGCCTGGGGTATCACATATGATTTTCAATAAATACCATTCTGTTGCTAGATCTTATTTAATAGTTACTTATTGTTTCAAAAATTATTGGAGTGACGGAACGATGAACGATGCAAGGACGCAGATGCGTATTAACTCGACTTAAGATTTTTAAAACTTATCAAACCCTTACAAAATTATAGGTTATAAATTGTGTCAAATTATATCAAATATTTGCGAATTGCTTTTGCATTTTGGTTCGTGTTATTACGTGTGTTTTGTGTTTTTTGAAGTTAAGTGAAGGAAAAATTAACTGTAAATTCAGAGCATAGTTTAGAGTTAATATTCGGTGCCCAGAGAGCCACCAAAGGGCCCCAAAGGCCACCAATAAAGTTTGAAGTTTATATACGATCTCGTATATGGTACTAAAAACTGAAGTAGCTGTAAAATATAACCACATTACAACGATAGGTAAATAATAGATCTTAGTACTGCAGAGAGATTTCAGAGCCTTAAATCTTAAGTCATTTTTAAAATCAAAATGATTCAAAAAAGAAATCAAAAGTCTTAAGTCAAATTCAGCATAAAGTTCATGATTTAATTCTTAAGTCTTTGACTCAAATCATTTTATTGCAAGTCAAGTCATTTTTATAAAGATTTAAATCAATATAATGTTATTTAGGTCGTTTTTATGACTTAGTCTATATTTTTTACTTAAATCATCTAGAATGTAGAATGTTTAGGAGGGGAGTTAATAACTCCCTTATTATAGATCTATTGTGTGTTCCCCTTTCTTGAGTTATAACGAGTTATAACTCATCATACAGTCTCAGGGCTTTAAGAAAATCTGAGACGGCTCCACAGAGGCCAGCTCTCCATCCTCGATAAAAAAAAATCATCTAATCAAACTATCTAAAATAACCGGTCAATATAAAAACAAAAATATAAAATTATGACATTATCTAATACCAATATTATATAGTTTGCAAACTAACTAGCTAGTTTGTAAACTAGCCCTTGGTTGTCTGCTATTTTGCAAAAATAGGCGGATTCCTTCAAAATAACAGCGCTTTTAGTTAGTTTGCAAAATAGCTGACTAGTTTTAAAACTAGCCAAGTATCTATTCTAGCCGTAACATACATATACAGGGTGAGTTTCCTACGATGTTCTCTATGGGTATCTCGGAAACTACTGGAGATAGAGAGTCGGTTAAATGGGGAAAGAATTGCAGTTTTGTGGGGTCATAAATATTCGCCTTTCAGATTTTTGAAAAAGTTCATGGCTTACTAGATATTTAAAAAAAACAAATTTCGGCTGTTTTAAAAATTGTCTCTAATTCCGTTAGAAGCTATTTTATACAAAAAGTTTTCAGATAAAAGTTGTAGATAATCACATCCTTAATGAGACCGTGTCCTCCGTTTTTTTCTAAAGCCTGTCATTTTTGATATATGACACAAATATATGTTTTTTTAAATGGAAACCATAGTTGGCCATGACTTCATAAAAAGCGCCATTTTTTAAGCTTTTTAGTGATATAAGCTATAATATCTTTTCTTTGAAAAATTACTGAGTTATAGCCCATTCTTATCTTTTTTAAACAATTTCACTTAGTTAGCCATGGAAACAAGTTTAATCGCCGTTGCTCTCAGAAATGTTAAGCTGTCACATCCAAACTTTGTAAATTATAATAAACAAAAATTATAAATATGAATTTTTCAAATGAAGAAAAGCGTGTAGATACTCGCGCATCAATAGAGTGGTTCCAACATGACTTTCAGTATAACACACCACCCCCCACCCTTCATAATGAAAGAAATTTTAAAAATTATTTATATCATAATTATACAAACGCAGGGATAGGAAGAGGTGGACTAATTGCATGGGCCTCCTCGATCACCGACCTATCCATTTTAGAATTTTTTATGCGGTATAGTTAACAATAAGGGTTTACAAAAGAACTTATGAATTAAGAGAGGCACTCAAAGTGGCGGTACGAGAAAAGTTTAATTAAGTCGACCGGTCCTTCTGTGAGAATAAGTAGTAATTCAGTTTTAAAAAGATGCAACTCAAAACAATGGCGGATTTTTTGAATATTTTCTAAAATAACTTAAAGTGTATGTAGTGATATTATTTTTTTAAGTTTTAGTTTGTGTAATGTAAATTGTAAAGAACCGTTTAGTAATATATTCTGACTTTTTATAAGTTATAAATTATAACAGAATAAGAATACCATGCAATCTAAGTGAAATTAGTCAAGAAAGATAAGAATTGGCTATAACTAAATTTAACTTTTCTAACATGTCTTGAAAACCGTTCTCTAAAAAACGTAACATTCACCGGTCAACGTATCCTCGAAAATGTATGGACAAGAAAGGTTGAACTAATAATCCTACACGCTTTTCTTCATTTGAAAAATTCATATTTACAATTTTTGTTTATTTTAATTTACAAAGATTGGATGTGACAGCATCACATTTATAAGAGCAAAGACGACTAAACTTGTTTCCATGGCTAACTAAGTGAAATTGTATAAAAAATGATAAGAATTGGCTATAACTCAGTAATTTTTCGAAGAAAACATATTATAGCTTATATCGCTAAAAAGCTTAAAAAATGGCGCTTTTTATGAAGTCATGGCCAACTATGGTTTCCATTTAAAAAAACATATGTTTGTCTCATATATCAAAAATGACAGGCTTTAGAAAAAAACGAAGGACACGGTCTCATTAAGGATGTGATTATCTACAACTTTCATCTGAAAACTTTTTGTCTAAATTAGCTTATAATGGAATTAGAGACAATTTTTAAAATAGCTGAAATTTGTTTTTTTCTACATATCTAGTAAGCCATGAACTTTTTCAAAAATCCGAAAGGCGAATATTTATGACCCCACAAAACTGCAATTCTTTTCCCATTTAACCGACTCTCTATCTCCAGTAGTTTCCGAGATACCCATAGAGAACATCGAAGGAAACTCACCCTGTATAAAGCTGACTTAAGCCTTTTAACAAAAAACTTAAATGTTTTTAACGATTTAAGTCCTTTATAAAAATTAATTAAATTTAAGTCTTTTATAAAAAGACTTAAATTTTTTAAAGACTAAAGTCTTTTCTAAAAAGACCTAAATCTTTTTCTATTTCGGAATAACGATTTAAATCACAAATCATTTTGAAAAGTACTTAAATTTTAAGTCAGCTTTCAAAAAATGACCTAAAATCAAATGACTTAAGTCATTAAAATGATTTAAATAAAAAAAAAGACTTTAGTTTTCTGTAAGCTTGCAGCTCTCTGAGAAGTAATGTCAGAAGATACTGGTTTAAAAAAATTAAGATTAAAGTTAATTAATCAACTTTTAAGGTATAAAATTCAGTACTAAGTAAAATTCAGTATATAAAATATTTTAGCTTGAAAAAAAATAAATATAGAAATATTTTATTGTTACCTATTTTTACTATTGAATTTTAGGTAAATATATTTATAGCAGATTATACATATATCTTTATGAGAGATTATAAAATGTTTAGTATTTGGTAACCCTCGAATTTGTTCTGAGAAATCTAGACATAAACGGTCACCTTTTTAAAAGTCTAACGTCGCTACAGCATCTTTAAGACCATCTTGGAACGTATCTTATGTAGGTAGAAAACCAATCGACCAAGAATCTCAGCAGGTAGGAACTATTGTTGGGGTGCATTTTTATTTGGAATTTTTCACCGGGTTTCAGCTCCCAATTGGACGACGGAGACCGGCTTTCCAGGCTGAGATCAGTGGCGTACGTAATATTTTATAAAATGTGGTGAGGCATGTGGAAATGTGGTGAGGCGAGTTTGGCAGTAGCATTAGTCCTAGAATGTAGAATGTAGAATGAGTGAGAGGGGGGTTAATCACTGCGACCTTAAAGATCTATTGTGCCCCCTTCCTTGAGTCATTATACGGTCTATAACCTATCATATCCCTGTTGTAAAGGGAACAGGGTATTTCCCAATAAGCCAATAGAGAATACGTCATCTTATAGACCAATCTGCCTAATAGACACCAGTGCCAAACTCCTGGAATACTACAAAGAATGGAGGTCCATGTAGACAGCATAGGAGGATTATCACATCGGCAGTATGGATATCGTAAAGGCATATCGACCATCGACGCAATCAATCGAGTAGTCACCATTGCAAGGAGTGTAAAGAAAGGGAATTGGAAAAATAAAGGATATTGTGCATTAGTAACTTTTGATGTCAAAAATGCTTTCAATACTGCAAGATGGGGAGAAATTATACAAGCCTTGGATAGAAAAGATTTCCCAGAATCTGAAAAATATGGTGAATAGCTATCGTGCAGAGAGAAAAATATTCTATCTAACGTCTGAAGGAACAAAAACGTATGACATGACAATGGGAGTTCCCCAAGGATCGGTCCTAGGACCCCTCCTATGGAACATATTTTATGACGAGCTTATGGAACTGGAAATGGCTGAAAACACAGATATAGTGGGATTTGCAGATGATATTGCTGTTGTGGCAACGGCAAGTAAAACAGAACAACTGGAGATTGAAGTAAACGATAGTTTAGATAGAATACACCGTTGGCTGAAGATGAAAAATTTGCAACTGGCTGTCCATAAAACAGAGGCTGTACTGATAACGGATAAGCGATCTTTTACGTATCCAAAGATTGTGTTGGATGGGACGGAAATCAAATGGTCCAAAAGCCTCAGGTATTTGGGAGTGCAAATTGATAAAAAGCTGAATTTCAAAGAACACATACATGCAGTAATGGTAAAGGCTCAGACAACAGTGGCTAAATTAGCAAGAGTAATGCCAAACATCGGAGGTCCAAGGCAAGAGAAAAGGATACTTTTAAATGAAGTGGTCCACGCCAGTATTTTGTACGCCGCTCCAATATGGGTAAAGGCACTGGAGGTTAAAAAAGAAAAACAGAAACTTCTATCAGTTCAGCGACGGAGTGCCTTGAGAGTTGTTTCTGCCTACAGAACTGTAGCGGAACAAGCGGTATTCGTAATCGCAGGTATACTACCAATAGACCTGATAGTAAAGGAAAGGGCTTATATATATGATCAGAAAACTAGAGGAAGAACAGATAAGGCTGATATCAAAAATGAAGAGAAGGAGATATTATATCAACTGTGGCAAAGAAGATGGGATGAGGCGTACGGTGGAAAATGCACACATATGTTAATCCCGAATATGAGAAGATGGACTGAACGAAAACACGGACAGGTAGACTATTATCTTTTCCAGATACTTAGCGGTCACGGAGCTTTCGAACATTATTTATATCGTTTCAAGAAAAGAGCTAGTGCGGCCTGTAAATATTGTAGCAGTGCCATCGACGATGTCAGTCATACCATTTTTGAATGCTCGGCCTGGGAACCAGATAGATTAAAGATCAAAGAGATTTTTAAGGTACCCTTTAAAAAAAGAAAACCTAATACCATCTATTGTGGAGGACGAAGATATATGGTAGGCTTTCGTGGCGTTTATATAAAAAATTCTACGACAGAAGGAGTTGGATCAACGGAGGGTTGAAGAATGACCAAAGTCTAACGTAGAGAGGGGCATCTGCGCCGAAGTAATGCGTGAGCAGTTCTAGCGCAGTTTGTCAACCAAATAGGGTGGAATTTTTTTAGTCGGTAGGAATCCGGCACACCTCGGTCGCTAGAACAACAGACCAGGCGTCTAAGAAGATTTTTTTACCATCCTCAAAAAAAAAGGGTATTTCCCATCCTCCTCTGACAACAGATCTTCTTCCTGAGGGTACCACCCTTTCACGGTTGGAGTTTGGCCCTCCGTGCCCTTCACAGTCAAGGAGCCTCCAGCTGAGGTACCCGTGAGGTATAAGCTAAGATCTGTCTCCATTTTCTCCACATCTTTATTAGGTCTCTCCTTAGACCTGATACCGGTGTTGTCCCGTACCTATAATAGAGGATATCTCTATTTCTATCTCTTTCTCTATTGCCTCCTTGGATTTGAGGTCAATTCCTATTGTGAGGACCTGACCATGACCCTTCTCCCTCTTGTTAATGACTCGACAACTCGATGTCTTTACACTTTTCTGACCCTGGATAAAGTTCAGCAGGTGGTGGTGTCTTCCCCCTTGTTCCTCGGCAGAAAGACCGTGATGGCCGCCCCTTTAGGGATGTTATTCCCTTCACTGCAACCAGTTCCGGCCCTTGCCAATTTTTAAGCTTAGGTGAGATTTCCACCAACCAATTCCACCAACAGATTCTATGAGGATCATGCCCACCCGAAAGTGTATCCCCGCAAAACGCAGCTGACCCACATTTTGTAGATCGTTTTGTTGCGATCCGATCGCCACTACTTCATCCAGTATAGCCTCTTCTAGAGACGTTTGCTGGTCGGTGGTCAGAGCAAAATCTGGGAAATCATTTGGCAGCACCGCCATTTTCACTTGTCCAGCAATAGCGGCAAAGCTGGTGATACATCCCTGCTTGCCTCCCAATGTTGGACGACTTTCCATCCTGGCTTTTTTCTTTCCCTGCCGAAGAAGAGGTGAGAGGTTTTCGCTCCTTCTCTTGCCCTGTAATGGAGATGAGTCAGGTTGTTTCTGGGTTTCTTTAATCTCCCCTTTTTGAAGTTCGTGTTTTCACTTTTGCTTCCTCTGGAGCAAGTCCTTCGTGGAACAGTCGGAGGTATCTCCGTGCTTCTGCTCCGCTAAGACCTACTCTTAGAGAATCGTCTAGTCCGCCTGGTTGACCCAGGCCGGGTAGACAAAACGGTAGCTTGTGTCGCTTATTGGGTCTAGAGGTAGGCTCCCGACCCTTGCTGGAGAAGGTGGTAACTTGTGTGCCACTTGTGGAGGATGATCTCAAGCAAGTGTCAGCCGCCCATCTTGTGTATTTGGTCCCTTGGAACTTTCATTGGTAATGTTCCCGGTGTCGCTAGGGGGCTTCCCCACAGCTTCACCGGTGGTGTTTTTAATACAAGATCTCATAGTGTTCTCACGAGTCGCTAGGGATAATCAGTCCATTTCTGCAAAGCCCCGCATGTAGAAGTAAAGGGTAAATACAATGGGGGCCCCCTGATGCCCCAAGCATTAGTCCTAACATGTTCGAAGAATTCTAAGTGGACAACCAAAGGGTTGACTACACCCAACTTTTTCACGGGTAGACAGAGTATACTTAGAATGCATTGGAGCGTTTTATCAGTGGTTGCCATATCCTAGGTATTTCGGTAATATGATTGCTAAAAATGTTATTATTGCTTGCTATAAAAACGGCTTCTTTAAACTTAAGCTTTTTCCAATGAGGATCCCTGTGGACAACCCGAGCTTCCGACCACTTTTTGTGCTGTTTTGAACAAACATGGTCCGCAATACCAGACTTCATTGCCTTCACGCCTTTTTGTACGTGTTTTTTTGTGCTCGGTAAGTCGTACATTTAGAGGACGGTTAGTCTCTCCAATATACGACTCACCGCATTCACAAGGGACCTAGATGCACTCTTTTTCTTGTTTCAATGATTCCGGCCTTATTCGTGTTAGGACGCTTTTTAGAGTTGATCCAGATTTGAGACAGTAAGACAGTTTTAATGTTATAATTTTTGGCTATTCGCCTGATATTTCCTGACATTCCTTTTACATATAGAATAGTTAAGAGAGACAGAGGGGGCATCCTTCTCAGGTCGATGAACCAATGAGTCAGTTTTACAAATTGATATAATTTTTTCTATGGACTTCTCAGAGTAACCATTCTGAAGCAAATCCGTTTTAATATTATTTGATTCAACATTAAGTGATGCTTGGTCACTGCATATGGTGTTTGCTCGAAATGGAATGTGCCATAAAGTTTAAATTATTTCTTTCTTAGTTACTTCAGAATGATTTGATTGAAAACTTAAATATTGTACCGTGTCTCTGGGTTTTCTGTATACAGAAGTTACTTAATAGATTCCTCATTTCTACTAACAAGGACATCTAGAAATGGCAGACAGAGGTTCTTCTTTTTCTCAATCGTAAATTTGATGGAAAAATTTTGTGAATTGAGATGATTGAGAAAGGAGTCCAACTGTATAACTAACTGAACGGTTCCGTTCCATATTATTATGAAAGTATCTTATGACTTGTAAAGTATCTTAAAACTATTTACAACTTGACTTGACGTTACACTCAATTATATATTGAGTGTAACCCCAACAAGAAAAATTTATTGCTGGAACATTGCCCAAACTTCGCAAATCAAGGTGTAACATTGCTTTTTTCATTGTAGGGAGGTTTATGCAAGGTGGCAGGATAACTTAATCTTCAGCCAAATACCATTGCAGTGCAAGGTTGAAAAAAAATGTTGATGCCAGTTTATTGAAACCTTGTCACAACCTCGTGAGAACATTTCACAATATTATTGAAATGTTGCTAATGTAACGTTCAAGAAAGTACCAATTTGAGATGTATTAGCAATATTGTTAATTTTACGTCAATACAATATTGGTAAAATTATATTGTACCTATGTTTCAAAACTTTTAACTTTCTATTTTGTTATATAACTTATTAACTGACTTATTGCTAAAATAATATAGCAAAAAATAGATCACGTTCGCAACAAAAAAAAACATTTCATTCATCGGAGAGTAAACATAAAAATGATTTTTTAATATTTACTTATCAATTAATGAAACAGTTTTTCCTTGCGAACATTAGCAATTTTATGTTAACAATAATACATCAGTAATAGGTTATAATGAACAGAAACATTAATGGGTATTAAATTGTAGACTTTCAGATAGGTATAATATACTTTTACCCTTGTTTATGACAAGAAACATAAATAATATTGATAAAAATATGCATATCTCTATATCCATTGACTTAGAAAAATTAAAAATTTTCGGTTAACATATCCCTACCAAGAAAGTCGAATTTGTCAAACAAATTGAAAAAAAACAAATAAAAATTAGAAATTTATAACTTACTTGTTTCGACAATATCAAAAATACTGTCAAGTACTGAGAACTTACTGATCTTTTTGGCTGCTCATTAAATAAGGAATTACACAACTCCGACCTCTGAGTCGAATTTCTAAAAAATTCTTAAAGCTGAATGTCTGAAATAATACAAAATATATAGGTACAGTACAAACATTATTATATTATATTTCTTATTCAAAAATACAAAAAGGAAAGTATAATATTAAATATATGTACAAGGAAAGGCAAACTTATATTTTAATTCAATTAATTGATTTTTTTGGATGGATCTTTCATATTTTGTCTTCGCATGTTGAATTGTCTTATTCATGGTTTCAAATTCCTCTTCGGTAAAGTTTTGAAATCTATATCCAATCATTTCTAAAGTAGTAAAAATAAAAACAATCAGTTGTAATAAATAAAACAATGAGAAACTTACCTCTATGTGACAGTAATCTTTAAGGCCCATTTACGTCCTTATTTTAAAAATCTGAAATGATTATAACCCTCATATTATTGAGAATAATTATTACTGAATATTATTATTTGTGATTTTATCATTAGATTGATATTGATATACTCGTATCCTGGTTTTATCTACTTCAATTTTCAGTTGGCTAAAAGCTCACCTAAAACATAAAATTTAGCTTAAAAACAAATTAAACAAAATTTGTTATACTTATTCATGGCTAAGCATTATTAAAACACATAATAATAAAATTATACTAACATTTACATTCATTAAAATCTCATTCGAAAAATTCTCATGCATAAAACGTGATACCAAAAACGTAAAAAAACAAGTGTGTTAACCTAACCTAACTTATACCGTATGATCGAAAAAAGGCGTCAGCGATGGCTATGAAAAGAAAATCGCTGTCATTTTATATGTAAAATTATATGGGGAATGTCATCGATATTCATTTCCAAGCCAACTAGACGCCGTTTTTTTCGATGTTATGGTATATTAAATGTTATATTATTAACTATTAACTTTAACTGTTTGGGGGATTGACTGCAATGTTGCAAATGTAATGTGAGGTTTTTTGCTTGATGGGACCAGTACCTAACTTTATATTTTCATGAGTTAAAAAAAAATAGAACACCACTGATTAACGGGAATTTAAGTCAGCTATATTGAAGTCCCTTCGCGATCCAGCTAATTTTTTTGATATGTTCCTTCCCCTAGTCTTTTTTTTTCCGTGGTACAAACATTTTTAACATTTTTAAAAGCAGCACGCCCCTGATCTCTGTAAGTTATGGGGGCTTAAGAGGGTCCACGTAGAAGACGGACTCTTCAATCGGCGTATAAAGAAAGACACCTGAAGCGCAAAACTGGGTGTAGATGGGGATCTGTCCGTTCTATTCAAATTAATTTACATAATTTTTTACAAAGGCGTCTTTGTCCTCATATAGAATGGTGATACTGGAGATGTTTAATGGAGAGGAAATATTGTTCTAGCGTACAACTTCCGGTTTCTATATTGAATAGTTGTAATTGGTAAATAATCCGTACATACATAAAAATAATATAACTTTTTAGATAAGTTTCATTATACCCCCAAGTTTTTACACTAAAGGACTGTGTACATTATCATACACGTATCGTTTCCGTTCTAGAAACCCGACAGTATATTCACATATTCATACATGAAGCGTTTACTTCACATCCATCCAAGTTTACTTCATTAAATTGATTCATTTTATTCGGTATCAAAATGGTATCTAGCTTATCACATCTTAATTGGGCCATATAAGGTCCTTTGAATTTCTTTATAATTAAGCTTTCAACCTGTCCAATATTTCTTATCACATTTCAATGATATTTCATAAATACCCAGTCCCCAGCCTTTGCAGTGGAGGTGCTTTTCACGGATTTCCTATAGAGCTACAGGTTACTGTACACTGTAAAAAAAAATGAGTGAAACTTAACTCAGATTTCACTCAATACTTTCTCAATTTCTGTCCACACCCGATTGAGTGAAATTTCCACTCTACGGAACTGAGTGAATCTTCAATTCTTAGAACGAAAAGCACTGAGTGTTTTCACTCAATCGAGATTAGACGAAAGACTCCTTTTTTACTCATTATGGTTTACCCTGAATAGGATTTTGATCGATTTTGATAATTTATTTACTTTAAAATGAGTGAACTCACTAAGTGTTGAGTTCAAGTACACCTTTTATTGAGTGACTTTTACTCAAATTTGTGTTACACTTAACTCGATTAGTACTCATATCTGAGTATTAATTTCACTCAGTATTGAGAAATATATACTAAATGATTTTTTTAAAAGCTATATGTAAGCTAACTTGTTATTTTATAACAGGTGGGCAGGTGCCTTTCAAAGGTAAGTTTCAGTTTAGGACATGGTCTCGAACATGTCCATTTCCTAAAATTCATTTTTGAGAGGCATCTGTTCACTTGTAATAAAATAACAAGTTAGCTTACATATAGCTTTTAAAAAAATCATTTAGAATAGTTCGTTTTTTTTAAATAAGCAAATGAAAAACTGTAGAACCTTCAAAAATATTTTTATTTGTCATTTTTATTTGAAAAAACAAATATAACACTGTTATTATAATATCAAAAACATTTTAAAAAGTTTTCCCCCTGAGAAAAAATCACTCCCTGAGAAATATGTGTTCACTCAGGCTGATTTTTTACAGTGTATGTTCTACCAATTAAGTAATCGTATTTGTAGCAAGTAAAAACAGCTATAAAAAATTGTGTGTGCACTATGTACGCATATTTAAAGTGAAAGACTTGAAGAACATATTTGAAAAAATGTAATTTGAAATGCTAAAAAATTAATAAATTAAAAATTAATAAATATTTTGATTGACTTTCACAAAATTTTAATACAAATTTTGTTTTGGTTTGGTTCGGATCGCATGACCGTCTTTTAAACAATGAGGACTCCAATCGGGCACCTCTATTTACTTGCCGAGTTTGATTCCAATCAATCCATAATTAAGAAAAATCCTGACGATTTCGTCTATTTAAAGGCATCGGTTCGGAACTTCGAGGGCGTTATCCTATAGCCCGTCCCCAATTATGCCGAAATCAACCCACATTTTTCTTCAATATCAAATCCTTAGTCCCACCCTGTTGAAGATGTAAACGAAATGTCGTATCCAACTTTGCAGGTTGAGATCGTGTGCACAGTCGCTCACATAGCCTACCCATCCCAATTTGGACGACTTCAAAACGACGAACCTGTCACAGTGTTGTACACCGTCAAATTGATCCAATCTATCGACATTTCATTTAAATCGGACGATTTTTTCGCCATTGATCATCGAGTGCACGAAACGCCGTCAAAATGTCATGAAAATTGTCTCTTTGTGCCCCATCTTCATTCCGAGTTCCAGCCCTTTAGCACACATAGGGCCCGAGTTACGACGCTCCAAAGACCCATCTCAACTTCCTCATTGGCTTCACTTCACCTTTTCGATCGTTACCACTTTTCGTGAAGTGTGTCGTGACATGCTAGCTCGTGTGTCACGGCCTTCAATTTTAACTACCAGCGCGCGTAAGCCCACGGCCACACAGAAAGCGTTTTTAGAGTTTTGCGTTTTTTGCGACTCAAGTGCTTTTTGCGATTTTACCGTTTAAAGCGTTTTTTTCGATTTGTGTCCATTAAAAACACCCAAAAGACGCGGCAGGTCTGCAGTTTCTATCAAGATGTCAATTAGTAACGTCGCATGCTCGTAGATTCCCGGCCCGTTCAACAATCAAGCCGAAGAAAGAGATAGCCGAGATCGGCGCAGCTAGCGTTGAAGAGACGAAGATAAAAGATGCTCGGATTGAATTGTGGACCTGGCCAGGGCATATATTGGGCGACAAACACAATCTACTAGTGATGTAAAAATGATAAATAATCGTTACAAAGTAACAGTTACTTTACGAGGACTCGAAGTAACGCTTACCATTTGAATTTAGGACTCGTTACTGGTTACTAAGCCAATTCGTTACTTTGCGCTGGCAGTAATCGTTAATACCTGGAAATGCACGAACCGAGGACTCGAAACTCGATACTGAAATATTCGTTAGGAATACGACGTTGGTCTATATATGTAAGAGAGAGAGAGAGAGAGAGAGAGAGAGAGAGAGAGAGAGAGGGATAGAGAGAGAGAGAGAGTTTTTATATGTAAAAACCAGCTGTTATTTTTTAAAAGCAGGATTACGGGACGTCGCTGCAGCCACACGTGTTTCTGAGGTCGAAATATACTACCGCTAAAAATATTTGCACTTATTTAAAACTCGCGCTGTATAATATCGCACATCCTATTCAAAAACTGTATTAACTCAAAATATGAAAGCTTTTCAGGAGAAGTAAAAGAGAATTTATGTAAGTTAAGACAATATCCTGCTTTTTGGATATTAATGGCCAAATAATGTTATATTAGGGGTTTTATAAAATGTTACTGACATTCTGGGGAATAAATCGTATTAAAAGGGTACTGTTTTTGAAATAATCTCAAGAACATTTTTTTTGGTCCTAATACAGTTTTGAACGGGATGTGCGATATATTTAAATATTTTTTGTTTTATATTTAGTTCTGCATTTTGACGCCTAGTACTGGGGCAGCCAGCTACCTGAGGAGATCCTTTTTCCGAATCAGACTTTTTCTACCTAAGGGGCGTCCCGAGATGCCCGCGAGATGATGCAGTAAACTTAGATTTTACAACGAACAACCGGTAATTTTAGACTTAGATGCCTGAAATAATAAAGGTTTATTACAGCCTTACGGGCCGTTTTATGATGATGGTGGTAGACGAACAAAAAAAGACGCTCTAAAGATCGGTTTTCGTTGGAAAGCTATTGAGTAGTATGCCACCGGGTATAAGTCCAATTCGTTAGAATTAAACAGTTCTTTGTGATTGGCGAAGAGTGATAGCGAATGTAATTTTATATCATGGTAATTGCATGGAAGAGGCAAACGTTGCATACAAAATAGAGGTAAAGTCTATAGATCTCCAGACAAATTAATATAAAGCTTCATTCAGAACCGCGCAATTAGTGGAATAAATTAGTGGTTTCAATTAGCGTAGAAGTTGGTTCCTTTAATTTCAATATAAGCATTCAGAATGTCAAAATTAGTGATAGTCATTTTCATTTAGTAGAAAAAGTTGACAAACATTTAACTTTTCCACTAATTATACATCAAAATTTACGAGGAATGTCATTTTGGCCTTTGATTAGGGTCAGTGCACTGTTTATCCGGCCAGCACTGGTCCTCGGCCTTTTTAGGATTTAAAGCTAAATATTAGTTAATTTAATCGCCGTTTGTCCAGTCCAAATGGTAAAATAGATTCATGTATCATTTATCTATCGAAAGTAGTAGGGGTTTAGATGGAGCTGCCACTAATAAGCGTGCGAAAAAGCCACAATTCTTGGACGCGCAACAGAACAACATAGGTAGTGTTTCAAATGTAAATGTGCTTACTAGTGTGAAGCTACAAAATAGTAAGTATTTTAATATTTTTTTACTCTAGGTACTTGTAATGTATTATATATGATGGGGGATGGGTAAAAACATGTAAATATATGTCAAAACTAAGCAAAAATTGGGTTTTTAGTTAAAATTTTCAGGTGCCGCAAACCAGTAATTAAAAGACACGCTCTTTTAGTTCTCGGCGAACATGGCCGAGAGTCAGTATAAAAAGTTATTTTTCAATCTTAAAAAAAAACTATAAAAAACATATTTTGTCTTGTGTTTGTTAT
Source organism: Sitophilus oryzae (assembly GCF_002938485.1). NCBI lineage: Eukaryota > Metazoa > Arthropoda > Insecta > Coleoptera > Curculionidae > Sitophilus > Sitophilus oryzae. Next base: position 549,366 of record NW_022147349.1, read on the forward strand.
TTTTTTTATTTACTTATATTATTGCTTTTTAATTATTAGATTGCGGCCGCTAAATTAATTCGAATATAAAATATAATTTAATCAAAAATTATGTTTAAAAATAGTGACCGAGAACTAGAGTTTCTCGGCCATCATGCAAAAATAGTGTAGCCGAGAACCAAGATCACTGTAGATTTCGGTTCTCGGCCGCCAACCAACTCTAATCCTTTTGATTTTTTTCAATGGCTATATAGGGAAACTAGGAGAAATAAAACCCAGGGTAATAAAACCGTCTTGATACGACCTAAAGTATCAAGGATTAAAAGGAGGATGTACCAATACACAGAGGAAGATCTCAAGAAGGTTCTACGTGAGATCCGGGAAAACAAAATGAAAATAAGGGAGGCCAGTCGAAGATTTAATGTACCAAGGGCGACGATCCAGAATAGAGTCAAAGGAACAGTACCCGATCTTCTGAGGAAGCCCGATTTATGTTCAACGCCGAAGGAAAATTTGCTCCTCCACTTCTGTTATTCCCTTATGTGCGTCTTCCCAGAGCTGTTATTGCCAATATGCCGAGCGGTTGGGTGTTAGGAATGTCAGAAAGAGGATGGATGACATCTGACGTATTTTTTGAGTTTATCAATAATGATTTTAACAAATGGTTGATTACAGAAAATATTCCGAGGCCTTTTATCCTGTTCGTGGATGGGCATAAATCCCATCTCACTATGACAATTAGTGAGTGGTGCCACAATAATGAAATAATTTTATATGCTCTTCCACCTAACATCACCCACATGCTCCAGCCTGCTGACGTTAGCGTCTTCAAACCGATGAAATCGGAATGGAAAAAAACAGTTTGTAAGTGGCAGAACAAACCCGAAAATCTAAATTTCTGGGTGACAAAAAATAATTTTTGTAGCGTATTTGACGAAATTTTATCAAAATCTGACAGATTTAAGAATTCTGTAAAGAATAGCTTCAGAAAATCAGATACCTATGGTTATAGGTGTTTAACCGGTACCTAATGTTTATAGTTACTTATTTGTTATAGTTTATTTAGGTTTTAAGCAGCCTATTGCTATTATTGTATTACTAATATTCCTGCCATACATACATATAAGTTTTTTAATTAAAGTTTTTTTATTGATACCTTCATAAATTAATTGATTCTTAATTAGGTACGCAGAATCATAGTAAGGTATCCTACCTATATTCTAGGTATACCTACATGGCCGAGAACCAATACAAAATTGGCCGAGAACTGTGAGTGGTGGCCAAGAACCAGTAAAATAGCACTTTTTTCGGTTATTATTGTTTTTTTACTAAAGTTTTGAAAATAAAAATTTAAAAAAAAATCCTTAATTATTAAAACACTCTACCGAACATTTTTTATATTGGGCAAATTATGATTTAAAATCTCCTTCCATATCTAATTTGCTTTCAAAGTCAAAGTTAACGCGGTTATTTTGGACCTATCTGAAAAATGGTAAAGAAAAAATATGTTTCTTTTATCGAAATCTACCAGCCCTGAAATTTGCACTCATTTAAGACTCACATGTCGAAGACCTCACATGTCGCAGTGTTTCGGAGAGAATGAATACTGCCCCTTATTATTGAAAAAAACGATATTCTCTAAATGATAAATAAAAGAGGCTTCTAATCCAATCAAATATAGACAAGTGTATGCTCACTCAGGCTATTGCTCAGGCATCTGTATGAATACCTATAACATAAGATTTAAGTATAACAAAAAAATCATATATATACATACATTGTAAGCCTCAGGTAGTAATTGTTAATTTGATGTATGTCAGTTTATCAGAACATCAGTGTTGTTCTTTGTGTTTTTTGGCTTCCGACGACGGCAACGGGAGAAGATGTGCCTCCTGGGGTGCAACTTTGTTCATGTTTCAAAGCGATAGCAAAGTAATTTGTCGCACACATCGATTTGTAGCGATATTCTGATTTCTCGCTTTGTGGCGAGGCGACAGTCTAGACACGTGTGCAAGAGTGTGATAGTGATACCATATTTTGCAGCATTTGAGCGACACTAGTTTTGCAATGAACATAGTACCGATCTGGTTTCGACATCGCTTCTAAACGATCGGTTCCTAACTTGAACAAAGTCGCACCCCTGAAACGAGTGAAACGTTAAGCATTTTTGTCTGTTAGTCAAATTTGTCTTATTAGTAATATACTGCTCATAAATTAGTCGTCTCCGTGGGATTCCGTTGCAGCAGTGTTTAGAAAAAAATAACTATTTTATTTTCTAGATTTTCTTCTAATGGCGAAAAACCCAAAAGTCATTTTTGAAAAAATGAACCCGCCATTATATAGTTTTATTCGGTTTTAATAATATCTATATAATCTCCTAAAAAACTAAAACGTTCTGGTAGTAGTTACATATAGACTATGTAATATCGATGGTAATCCATTTAAAATTATTGTTAAACTGCTATCAGTTTTTGATATTTTAAAAAACTCTAAGTTATTTAAATAAATACATATTCCATATACGTATCTGCTCTTAACGGAATTAAAATATCAGATAACACATTTTATCTCCAGACATTTACATAAACATGCACGCATATATTTACAAACTAAAAACACGTTACAATATCAGATCATCAGCATGTATTCAGTAAAACCCTATTTTCTATTATTTATCTGTAACTTAGATAAAAATTTACAGGAAAATATTCATTACAACGGCTTTTACACATGCGCTTTTGCACTTGTGCGGATGTTTATTTTTTAATAATCATTCACCCATACCACTAAAAAAAGAAGGAAAATCCAAATACTTCGTTTTTGCCAGATTTCTTTGAATTTCTCTAAGCTACACACTACACAATGTATTAAGCTACACAGTACACAATGTATTATGAACAACGGACGAAAATTTAATAGAAAATTTATTTATGTACTTTAATGTGGCCGATAAGTCCTCTATACCCTGTTTTGCGACTCAAAGAAGATTTCGACTTCGATAGACGATGACAAAAAACATGAGCATGCAGATGACGTCCATACCAATCCATTTATTTCACTAAAGAAAATTTTTTTAATATTTTTTGAGTTAACTATGGATGGGTATGGGTTTGTATAAGGTTTATATACCGGGTGCGCCTCAAAAGCTCACCCCTATTACTTTTTAATTCTTTCAGATAACAAAACGAGATTTGGTATGTTAGTATATGACATAAATTAGGGTTGATTGACGCATTCAATTGTTATTGGTCACTTCTTGTTTAACCGGAAAGACTACAACTTTTGATTTTTAAATGACACCCTATGTATTTTTTTACCTTATTCGATAGAAAATGACACTTTGAATAGAATGACATATCATATGTCAACTTTTGACATTTCCTCATATGATATGTCATTCAATTCAGAGTGTTATTTTCTATCGAATAAAGTAAAAATATATTGAGGGTGCCATTTAAAAATCAAAAGTTGTAGTCATTTCCGGTGAAACAGGAAGTGGCCCAAAATAATTGAATACGTCAATAAATCCTAATTTATGTCATATATTAACATACCAAATCTCGTTTTGTTATCTGAAAAATTAAAAAAGTTATAGGGGTGAGCCACTTTTGAGATGCTCCCTGTATAAATTCGTCATGGCGTCGACTCTTGTTTTTAACCAGTCTTGTTGGTTTATTTCAAAAATGACAGATCAATTTCAATATGATTAGAGTGATCGAACGATGAACGATTTTTGAAACTTGTCAAAGACTTGTTAAATTAAAGGTTATTATATCTGATTAAATGTGTAAAATTATGTCAAATAACCAGCGTTCTGGAAAATTATAAATATTTGCCATATTTTGGCGATATTGCTTCTTTTACATTTTGGTTTGTATTATTACCTGTGTTTTGTAGTTTGGTTTGCTTGCAAGTTCAAGAAAAATCGAGGGAAAGTAAGAATTATAGACTCAGAGTTGTATTTGCCACCTATATGTATTCCTATAAGGTTTGTATACCATCTCGTATATGGTACCAAAAACTGGAATAGATGTAAAATAAAGACATTACTCCATAGGTAAATGTAAATATTATAACATAAACTTATAAATATAAAAGTTAATAACTTTTAATACTGTAGCGAGATAAGGTAAAATGGTATTGGTTTGAAAAATGTAACATTACAGTTAATTAACCAACTTTTGAAGTATATAATTCAGTTTTTGTAAATTATTGAAATTATTATAGTAAAATATTGTTTTATTTAATATGTGCAATATATTAAAATTTATTTTTATTATTGGTACATAAGTTATATTGATAAATAGGTATTGCAGGAAGTTTTGTGAATTTTGAAAGTATGAAATAGTTCTTTTTTTTATCGATTTTTTGTATTTGGGGTTTTGTTACAACCAAACCAAACCACACACCTTTGTTTTGTATTAATGCTCACACGGCTCACACTAAAAATATTTTAGTTCTTTTTCTTAATATTTTGAAGTAATGATTTATCACTAAAATTTTAAACATATTGATTTTCCGCTTTGTATTCTAATTGTACCAACTTATTTGATTTTATTGATTTATCTTTTTTTCTCTTAAATTTTATTATTAACGGTTCGGGAGTTATAACTAATATCTATTATTGGACCACCCTATAAACATACTGTCTCTAGAAGAATGTAGAATGAGTGAGAGGGGGATTAATCACTGCGACTTTAAAGATCTATTGTGCCCCCTTCCTTGAGTCATTACACACTCTATAACCCATCATCCCTCTGTTGTAGAGGGGACAGGGTATTTCCCATCCTCCTCTGACAACATATGTTCTTCCTCCGATGGTACACACCCTTCCACGGTTGGAATTTGGCCCTCCGTGCCCTTCACAGTCGAGGAGCTTGCCTCCGGCTGAGGTACCCGTGAGGTGGAGGCTGGAGGATCTGTCTCCGTTTTCTCCACCTCTTTAACTCTCTCCTTAGACCTGATACCGGTGTTGTCCCGTATCTATAATAGAGGATATGCCCCTCTTACTCTATTGCCTCCTTGGATTTGAGGTCTATCTGGCTTGTGCCTCTAGCCAGAATTACATACGAAAAATGTATGAACCTTCTCACAATAATTTTATTTAGATATTTTAATTTTTGCTATACATATATTTTTAATACGGGACATACCATTCAATAATGAACAGCGATAATTATCTAACAGCAATTTGAATAATAACACGATTTTTTCCGTCACCTTCCGTTTTGAATTATATGTTGTCAAGAAAGTTAAAGGCCGCTTGAATAAATAATTAATAAATAAGAAATATTTTATAGAAAGTATCTTAGATAAATCATTCTGTTTTGAAACTCTACCACAGTACAGGATATTGTCAATAAGATATGCACACTTGCAACACACAACCGGTTTTGCAATGTACAAATATTTTTCCCAATACAATCAAGATAAAACTTATCAGTTATTTAACGGTGTAACCGATTTTACGAAAACTATACTACAGTTAAAAGAAATATTTTTTCTCTTTATATTTTTATACTCATATTATATTTTTTTTTGTTATTTGACAGTATACCGGGTGCGTTTTAAAAGTGGCTCACCTCTACAACTTTTTTATTTTTTCGTATATTTAGTATATTATGACATAAATTAGGATTGATTAACGGAAGTACATTTTCAATTTTTTTTCGGACACTTCCTGTTTCACCGGAAACGACTACAACTTTTGATTATTAAATGGCACCCTCGATATTTTTTTACCTTATTCGATAGAAAATGACACTTGGAATAGAATGACATATCATATGACAAATTTTGACAATCTCGCTTAAAAAATTGTATTTTAAATTTCAATCTAGAATACCAAGGCTGTGTTAAAAACACTAATAATTTTTAATCAAAGAGCCTCGGAAAAAAAAATTTCATCGTCATCATGTTTTTCGTGTCTGGTCCTGGCCGTTTAAAATATGCCTAAATCGTATTTTTAATCATATCTAATTTTTTTCAAATTGAACGAGGGTGGCTAATTGGCATATTTGGAAAAAGCATTTTTTACGAATATTTTTGTACCCCACACCCCACACCTGATATTTTGAGTCTAATTATCGTTATGAACCGCATATTACAATATCAAATAAACAATATGCGAAAATGTCAAAAGTTGACATATATGTCATTCTATTCAGAGTGTCATTTTCTATCGAATAAAGTAAAAAAATGCCGAGCGTCCCTCTTGCGCTCTGGCTCTGGGACACCTCTTACGCTCTGGCTAGGTCTACCGTATTTAGTGTGACCGACTAATAGTTCATTTTATGTAGAATTGAATGCTGAAAACCGTTTTCCGATATCTCCAACAGATTTCGAGTTATTTGAGAAAATCTACAAAAGAAATATTTTTTTCTGTTTTTCGAAACATTTTACACCAAATATCTCTGGAACAAAAGGTGTGAATCTCAAAAACGATACCGTTTTTGTAAAGTACACATTCAGCGCTACAACATATTACGAAATAAGCAAAATCGATTTTCCAAAATTTTTCCAATTTATAGATTTTACATATTTATTATCTATATTATTTTTTTTATATTATTTTATTCATTCGCCCAAAAAGTTCTCTCTAACCACCAGCATGATAACACAGACGAATTTCTCTATTTCACCGTTCCATTTCCGTTCCCTTCTCCCGATCGCATCCTCCTCGACCGTCTCTGGTTTCTGTAATATAAAATTCGAGATCCACCCGCCCGGCCGCCTTTGATGAACCGTCGTCGTCGGAGGGGCCCCCCTGGATTGGGGCCGGGCCCAGGATCTCTCGCAGCATCTGAAAGCGGCGGCGGCGGCCCGTCCTGTCAAGAATGTCAGACGCCCGGAGAACGAACGAAAAACAGACGGACGCGACGGGACGGGAAAAGAGAACAGGGTACGAGATGGCCGTAGAGGCCGGAAAAATGGAGTGTGTATTTTGGTTTAGTGCATGAAAAATTTAAGTGATATTGGATTTCCGAATTTAGCCTAAGGACATCGAGCCTGAGGTCACAGTTGATTCAGTACCTTATAGTATATTATGCTTATTACAGTACGTCTGCTGGATCTGTGTCTATGAAAAGAATGCGGACAAAAAAACATTTAATTAAACAGCAATATATTTTATACGTTGACTTGACGAGTACGTCACCGCAAATCGCTCCGCCCACTCATTTTATTGGCTCCTTGCAAATTTGTCGAATTTTTATTGATGGGACGCGTCGTCTAATTTTTTACAAAAAAACATCGAGAGAATATTGTTTCCCCTCTCACGGATACCCCGTAGCTCCAGAACGGACAGATGTACTGTATCTTCCACTGTTTTTGCTTTACTTACTGTATTATCTTACTGCGCTTATTTAGTATTAAATAGCTATATTCGTATAAAAAAATGCTCGAAATATACCGAATATTACCGTATCAGTTAATAACATTTTGAAATATTGTTTCGTTTTTTTTATTACTATTTCGTTTCTGAAATAGACATTTTTTTAGATTATATAAATTCTCGCGAATCTACCATAAAATTTACTTTAGAAGTAGAGAGTTTGCCATTTCTTGATGTTTTAGTGTCAAAGTTTCAAAATAAACTAATTTTAGATGTTTACAGAAAACCCACAAACACAGATAGATACTTAAATTTCACATCTAATCACAGTATAAGTGTAAACAAAGGTGTTATAAAAAGTTATTATGATAGGGCAAAAATAATATGTACAGACGACATTTCACTAAACAGAGATATAAACCACATAAAAAATACATTAATAAAAAACGACTATCCATCATATTTTATTGACAAAACATTAAACGAAATACAAACCCCAAATCATAGACACAATGATAACAATACACAATATATACAACTTACAATTCCATACATACGAGGCGTTTCGGAAAAAATAAGAAGGATAGGAAAACAATATAACATACGAACATCTTTCAAAACACAAAATACACTTAGATCCATTTTATCACATAAAAAACGAATGAATACAGAACAACAAACAAAAAATGTAATATACCAAATACCCTGTGAATGCGATAAATTTTACATTGGTGAAACATCTAGACCCTTAAATGTTAGAATTAAAGAACATAAAGGTTATTTAAGAAAGGGAGATTTTCACAAATCTAAGATTTGTCAGCATTCAGGGGACACAGGGCACAGAATAAATTTTAATAACGCCAAAATTATAATGAAAGAAGCGATAGCCTCTAAAATAAAAATAAAAGAGGCTTTTTTAATTCAATCTAATAAAAATAACTGTATTGCTCATGCATCTGTAGATGTTAGTAATGTATGGCAATCGTTTCTTTGATTTTAAAGAACATAACATAAATAAACATAACTTACGTAAAATTTAAAAATAATCATACAGAAAGTTAGGGCTTTTTGGTATTACCTTATTAAGTAATTGTTATCAGGTAGTAATTGTTAATTTTGAAGTTTAACTTAATATAATGTCATTTTAACAGAACGTCAACGGTTTCTTGTAGACGTATCTGTTTTAAAAAGTAAAGTGTTCTCGAATAGTTCAATTTAAATATTTTAAATAGTTTTTTCTTTATTCTTTATATTTTTTTTTGCTTCCGACGACGGAAAGAGAAAACTTTCCGAAACGTTAAGCATTTTTTTCTTTATTAAGCAAATTTATATAACTGTAAACACAACTTCTGACAAGCAGCGTCCGTTTAGGTGTAACGCAGAAGTGTTTACAAAAAATAACTATTTTATTTTGTAGATTTTTCTTGCAGTGCGAAATACCCATAAAGGATTTTTTTTGGATAGATGAATCCGCCACATAGGTATAGACATTTTTTAAAAAAATATACATCCCCCCATTTTTTATGACAAATATTGTTCTTGAAAAATTTTATTTGCATTGATACTTAAAATACTATATTTATTTAAAGATTCTCTATGTAGAAAATGCCATTACTAAAAATCCATTAAAAAGTGCATGACTTGCAAGAGTTTTTCAGCAAGATCAAGTCTACTATTAGTCTACCATTCCAAGACCAAGCGAGTCTTGGTCTTGGTCTTGCATTTACTCATAGCGCATCACTACATGCCGATATTGTTGAATAGCAATGTGTGGATTTACCTTGTCTTAAGCATACGAATTGTACCTATTAAAGCAACTATATTTTAAAGCTAATAATTTCCAAACTGTTAGAAACATAGATGCCACTTCATGGCACCAAAAACATTTAAACCGTCAGATATTTCTAAAATTTTGTTAGTTAGATCTCTTCGTGAGAAAGGAGACGATATAAGATCTTCGTTAATAAAAGTGACAACCTAGCATTTTCCTGTCTACATCTTGTTTGTACTTGGTTACTTTCGTTTTGTACAGTAGGGTTTGTCCATTTACATTATTTGTCTCATGTTTCTTATGTATATCTTGAGGTCGATTTTAACCTCAGGTACTATACATTTAAGGAGAGAATATCAGGAATAAATATAATATAACATTATTGAAAAAGAGAGACTACACTTTTAATTCATTGTTTGGAATATTTATCACTTTTTTACGTTTACTAAGGTTAGCTAAAATATATCTCCAGAACTTCTAACTCTTTAGTCAGACGATTTCAGGTAACGAAGGCCAGGTAAAATCACATGTAGACCTAACAAAGACGAGAAGGTCAGCGTTATATAATCCCTAGAGCCATTGCACGTACCTACACATTAGAAAAAAAATTAGTTCAAAATCTATGATTTTCAAAGGGTGTGCCCATATACAGTGTATCCAGGTTTCCGAAAAAGTCCTTGGTAGTAGTATTAGTTTTTTGGTTTGTGATTTTATTTCAATTTTTTTAGATTATGGGGACAATAGTAGCACACATTTTACTATAATTTTTGTAAACATACAGTGTGATTCATCAAGATCAATAGAATTAATTTGGCAATGCATATGCATATACAGTTCATAAAGAATGGGACGTTTAACTAAAATCGTATTTTTCGATGAACGTAATTTTAACACTTAATGATAAAGGCCTACTGCTGAAATAGCAAAGGTCAAAAATCTTCTTATATTTTCAAAAAACACAATTTTCTCATTAAATATCTATTTCAGGTATAAAAAGTGCTTATAATAAAACAAAAAGATTAAACAAAACTTTGTTCGATTATGATGCAAAATACTTGATGTTCCATGTAATATAGTGAAGAAAAATTAGACATTTAGTTTTGACTCCAACAAAGTTACAAACTTTGATAGACTGAATTTTGAAGAGCACTATTATAACGGGTTATTCACCACTTACGACACGGAGTAGGTATTGTAGCTACGAGTAAACGATTAGATTTTTACAAATTGTAAGTTTTGGTTCGTTGAAGGACTATTAGCTACAATCTAAAAATATTTTTAGAAGATACAGAGTGTCCCAGATAAATATAAAATATCAAAGTTGTATTTTTTTAAATGGAACACCCTATATATTATTACATTTTTAGTTTCTACGATTAAGATATGGGAAAATTTGATTAAGGTTTACCGCATTTTAATCTTACCGTTTTTGCAATATTTACGTTTTTGTCAAAATAAAGTAAGAATTTTAATGCTTCACTTCTCAAGGCGTATTTAAGTTTTTAAAACCAAATATTGTGCTGAAGTTTTTTCATTTGCTACATTTTGTGTTGCAATAATAAAAATTATATTACCTTATACAGAGTGTCTAAAAATTTATTTTAAATAATTACTAGCTTTAAACGGCAATAAATTCTTTAATTTAAATGGAATACTCTGTATTTTTTACAAGAATCAGATGCACAATTTAATTGTCTATCAAATTGTATATTACCATTTTTTACCTTTCTCTTCAAGTTTTCGTAGAACATGCATTTTCTTATAAATTAGACCTAATATTTTTATAAAGACATAACAAATTTTTAAAGAGTACAGATACTAATATTGTCGATATAATTCGCTTATTTTATTAAATATAAAAAACCTGTTTAAATATTTGTTAAAGAGAACCAATTAATATGATCCCAGTATTCATACTATTTAATAATTGACTGTTTGCCTTGATTAATAATTAATAATTGCTCAGTGCTCCAAATACTAAAAAACTGAATTTTGTATGTGTATTAGACAGTGTGGTAAAAAGTAACACCTTATAAATTTTATTTAATTTTTTAACAAATGCATAATGTCAATAATAAAAATGTGTTTCCTCTTGAAAAGACAATCCGGGGACATACTGTAGAAATTTCTTAAGTCTAAGTTAGCCTGTATAAATAAAATAATTTACTCTGTTATTAACTTGTAAATCTATCCATAGTTTTGGAAATCATGGAATGTCATTGAATTTTGTTTGAAATGTGTGTACATGGAAAAAATCTCTGAGAAATTCTTAATCTAGTTATATATTGAGTCATTTTAACTGTGTCTAATAAAAATAAAATAGAAAAGAAATCGATGCTGCCATGAAATTTCGTTTTAGAAAATCACTGTACTATGACTATTTCAATTATGTACCTTTCTCACACATTAATCGTGAAAATGCACTTTTGTAGTTATTAATGATATTATATAGGGTGTTCCTTTGAAAATAAGTTTGATAGATAAAGAAAAAAATGTAAACAGTATCAAAAAGTATAAAACGTTTGTCCCCGTATTTCAGCCAATTTTTGAATATGAATTTGGATACACGAGAAAAAAAGCGAATAATGCTACAATAACTGTAAGATCCTTTGTTGCAAACTGTAGTAGTATATGGGCCAAATATAAAGTTGTCGCTATATTTACTATTTTTTATGGTTAAAAAGTTGCAGAAGCAGTTCTTAGTTTTGTAGAAGGTTTTAATATGGAAGTATTTAGTATCATAAACTGCATATCAAGTAATAATTCCTCAAAGATTGTAGTAAAATGTAATCTGCATGTCGGCAATATTTCCGTTCCATTGTAGTAAAACTGACATCTTCGACGACTTAACCAAAACTACAAATTGTAGTGAAATCTAAATTGCTTATCGGCAATTCTTAAATACTTTTGTAGTAATGTAAAAGACATCATGTATATCTTGGTTACCGTTGAGTGAACACTAAAAATAAAAACCTTGGATACTTTTGTTTTTACAGCAATGTTTGTCTATTTATATTATTTGTCAGTATTTCTGTATATCTATGGCATGGGCCATATACTTCTAAATTAACCCAGGTAGCATTTTTGGACACATTTTAGGTAATGTTTCTAATAAGCGTGTCTGTTTCTTGTCACAAAATGGAAACGGTATGCCACAAATAGGAAATATTTTCGAAACCTATATATTTTATATGGCTTTATTATGGCTTTATTCAGGGGTGGATGGGGAAGTGGAAACCGGCCCGGGAAAAACAGGCAACCGGCCCAAATCCACAAAAACAAAATGACCATAACGAAGAAACATATTTTATTTATTAATATATAAGTAAGGGTGTTTTTCGCTCGTGCGAAAAAGCCCTTTTGCCTCCGGTTTTTGAAAAAAAAAATTGTCTTGATCAAAATTTTCGTAGAGACCAATATGGGTCAGACATCTGAATTTTTACTACACACTGGCTCAGTTTTACAGGGTTCTACTGCTTTATTTCCATTATCCTTATTTATTTATATAGTATATTTCACGATTTTGAGAAAATTTAAGACTTCCTGATTCATTCAGTTCAGCTGACAAAATACATTGCTTTTAGCTTTTCGGGTATATACTTTCTTAAACATTGTAGAAAGAAATTCTCTCTTTTCTGCTACAGCAGCAACCTCGTCGGCGTCGTGTATACGTGTTTTTAACTGAATGAACCGGGGGCGCCATTAAAACTGCAGTATTTTTTAGGTTATTATATAGTTCTTATCACGAAACTTTTCCTTTATAGGTCCTTTCCTACATTTGGAATCTCTTGTATAATAATACCATGACTCAAAGGAAAAAAAACCAGGCAATACCTAGGCAGTGGATATAAATGTGTTCTAATGTAATGCTATGTTACAGTCCATAATAAGATTATTTGGATTTTCGAGACATATTAATATTTTATTATCTAATCTAGTTTAAACCTTATTTAACTCTTCTCTGCTGTCTCAGTAATTTTAAGCAAATTCATTTTAGCAACATTTTAAACAACAATTTAGACTTGGCTTTTAGTTCTCAGACTTGGCTTTTAGTCCGTCCCCAATTCAAACCAAGCATAGATGTGTTTTCTCCGTCAACCACAGAGTTCGCGTCAAATTCGTCTACCTTTTCACAAAGGGGAGCTCGAAAAATATTGCACCGAGGCCCCCAGTTGTCAATCTACGTTCTACGTTACCGTATTCTTAGTATAGATTTAGATCGAGGCTATTTAAATTTACCTAATGCTATTCATTCTTTTTTCTGCTGCCAGTCAGTCATATTTATTAGTTATTAATAAAAAAATAGTGAGTAAAACTATACAGGGTGAGAGCACTACAATAAGTGCAAATATTTTCAGGGGTAGTATATTTCGACCACAGGAACACGTCTATGAGGTTTTTTTGCAAAAAAATATGTTAAAAATCGAGCATTTTCTTTTAAATTTTCCTGTATATTTTCGAAAACTTTTTAGAACTTCCTGTTCACCGCAAATTTTCCTACGGTATAGTTTCTTAATCTCTGATATTACGGTACTAAAAGATATGCAAATACCGAAAAATTGAGGTGGCTCAAATTTTTTTAAAAATAAATCTATTTTTTTAAATTTCCAAACTTTAATAACTCGATTGGACTTATTTGAAACTCTGTAAAGAGAATATATTATGTTTATTTTATTGAGATCTACCAGCCCTGAAAAATATTTGCACTTATACTCACCTTGTATAATAAAAATTTTCAAACCCAACAAACAACAGATGATTATAAAAATTATAAGTGTACTTGAGAAAGACATTTTACAATAGTTATTTTACAAATTGGTGCTTATGTTTAAAAGCAACTGACGATATACTGATGCAAATTGATTAGTTAGTTATAGAGTCACTAAGGATCTTACGTCACTTTAGTTAGAAGACTAACCATTTAATTTTTGCTGATCCAATCTTTTTTTGAGCTCTAATCGGGACCGGCCCACCGGCCCATCTCTCCACCGGCCCACCGGGAATTTTCCCGTTTTCCCATATGGCCCATCCACCCCTGGCTTTATTACATGTGTTTCCAATGTGGTGGCACTAGCCGTTTCCTGAAATGTATCGAAACTTTTCAGGCACAATGGGTACGAAATCTATAAAAGTGAGCCACATCTGTGTCTCAAAATTTTCGAAAAATTTGTGACAATAAGATCTTTATTGTTATAGCTCATGTAGCGAAATCATATTTTGGTAAAAGGTTTCGAAACAAAAACCGATTTATGTTACGAAACATATGTATCGAAAATGTGACGAAACTGTTTCGCAACTCAGCAGAGATGTTGTGTCTAAAAATGCTACTTGGGAATAGAACTACAACCCTCTTACAGCGCTTTAAGATGGAGCGGAGCGTCCGCGCGGACCGTCAGCGTATTTTTTTCAAGATACCCGTCGGACGAAATCATCCGGACGGAGCATATGCGACCCATGTGAAATTGTTCATATAAAATCATGGTACTTGATCGAAGTCGCAGACGGTCTGCTCCATCTGAAAGCGTTGTTAAAGTAGTTAAAATAAATTCAATTGGAGTTTTCTTATTTTTTTAAGAGTGTATCGATACACTTGCCTATAAAAAGTATTCGGTACAAAGTTGGATTTGAAATTAATGGTATTAATTTGGTTAAATTGATATACTTAACTTACGTACGAAATTGGTATAGGTATTCTAAATATTCGCCTGAATAATGGGTATCGAACAAGAATCTACATATATGCTAATGTTTATGTGTCGTCTCTACTGAAGTAACGACTTGCTCTAAAAAGTTGCTTTTTTTACTAAAAGATAGCTAATTGCCTCTTCTAAAAAGTGTCGTCGCCGGATTTTTTGTTTAAATAATAAACTAAAAAGTATTTTTTTTTCCTGATGTCGCATGTCGTGGAAGAATGGACGCCTGCTGTATCTCAGAAACTACTTATCGTATAACTTTGGAAAAAAAATTCTAGTAAGTAAATCGACCAAGAGAAATGGCGGGAAATTATTTTCAAGTTAAAAAAATGCCCGCTAGGGGGCGTTCCTCTAAGAGCAGGTGGACAGGTATTTTAAATATTACTGTTGTAACCATCGAGAAATTTGTATTTTTTTGATATAAAGTATTTTGCTCTATCTCATAAAATAAAGTGGTGGGAGAAAGTTATACTTACTTTTATTAAAATAAGGATAACTCTAAGAATAATCGTAAGGAAAGATCAGCTTTTTTAAACGAGCCCTACTTTGTTTAAATCGCGTAACCTAAACCAGAGTTATCTTTATTTTAATAAAAGCAAATTTAGCCTTCCCCCACCACTTTATTTTATGAGATAGAGCAAAATACTCTATATCAAAAAAATTACAAATTTCTCGATGATTACAATAGTAATATTTAAAATACCTCACCTGCATATTTTTGAGAAAAAACCTTGTTTTCTTATTGGCTATTAGAGAACCGCCACCTATCGGGCATTTTTCGAACTTGAATATAATTCCCAGCGATTTCTCTTGGTTGATTGACTTATTAGAATTTTTTTCCCAAAGTTATACGATAAGTAGTTTCTGAGATATAGCCGGCGTCCATTCTTAGTTGGCCACCCGGTACAAGGATAAATGTTTAATAAATCAGTTTAATTAAATATTACAATTAAAAATTAAATATCCTAGGTTGAAATATTCCATCTATGTATGTTGACGACACGGATGCATGCTGTATTATTTTCCTCACTGATACTATCTAGTACCTACGATGTAATATTTCAAAACGTGAAATTGCTAAATAACTTTTTTTAAATAAATGAAAATATCGCGTTAACCGTGGAAAACTGTCGGAAGAGAATATTCGCGGCATGTTAATGGGCATAAAAATCCACAGGTGACGTAATCGAACGGGTACCTACGATTCGGGTCGCGATTTTCGTAGTGGAGAAAGATTTTATCATCGGGAACGTTACGCCTGATATGACGCTTTTTTCCGTTGCCGAGAGAGAAATAGCGGTGCGAATTTAAGCGGCATAACGCCCGCCATCAAGTAATGGTCTCTTTAACACGATTTTTTGACACGTTTCGCAGTGTTTCTCTTTGGCAACCGAACGATTCTTCGTTATCTAATAAAATGTTTTTGGAACATATTTTAAAAGGGATTCACCTCTAACAAATAACATTAATATACTGTCCTTATTTTTGTAATTATTTACAGGTAATTTTGTAATTTTTGCAGGGTCGGACTGGCCATTAGAGTGGAACGAAAAAAAGAAAAAAAAAATGGAAAATTAATATCACATAACCCTTACATGGTGCATTTGCTTGCTAAGGATAACTGTTTAAAATTTCAGATCGATCATTTGACATTAAGAGGTTCCTCAATGGGGTCGAATTTGAAGAAAAATTACTTTTTTCTTGCACTGTACTTTTGTTCCATCTTTCAAAATACCTCAACCATTCTCATTGACTTACCTGCCATAAAGTACTTTGAAGTATCCTAAATCATCCTACATAATTTAAAAATTATGCTTTGATAAAGTCAGGTTCCTCACAGGGGTCGAAATAAGTGCAATAAACCTTTTTGTGAATCTATTTATTGGTTGTGTGAACGACAAAAATGCAACTGGTATAAACATACAAAATTAAAACAATATTTGAATACAAAATACAAGGAAACATACAAATGGCAATATATTGGCAAATTATTTCTCGACTGACTAAATCCGTCGCGATTTTCTTGGCCGCAGACAGCTAATGATGCCTCAGTCACAAGACGAACGCATCGTTCAACAGATTGTGAGTGGCAAGGAAACCTCGGTAATCAGAAAAACTTACACTTAAATTCGTAAGTGTGTGACAGAAACTTTCCTTTTATTGAAAATTTAAGTCAAAATATTGCGAACGGCTACTCTTATATCGGAGGCGGTAGTAACAAGCTTTTGCTTCTGCACTTGACTAAAAAAAATGATACCCACTTATACCTTACACTGCATACCAAAGGGCGCCACTTATTTCAAAAAGATGCTAATACTTACAAAGGATAGTACAAACTGAAATAAGAAAATGTGTACAAGTGTATTAATTGAATAGAAACTAAAATTAGTATGGCTATTAAATATTTTGAGAGACCGGATCAACCAATGAAACAATTCAAATACCCAAAAAAATAAGATTTATTACTTGTTAGAAATATTCGGTACCTATTCGACACAGCAGTGATGTACATTAATATACAAGAATTATATTTAAGAAACTCTATCTTAAAACTTGTTTAAAATCAAATTATATCTTTTCAAATATTTTTCAAACAATTATAATATAAAAGGAATACTTTTTAGAGACTTGTATATTCGAATAATAAATATTTAAATTTGACTTGACTTATTACGAAGATTCATGAACCTTTTTGTTTATATATCGTATATAGTTAAAAGGAAAAAGATTAAAATCTGTACCCAAGATTGCCCTTACAGGTCAAAGATCGTAATGATATAAAAGGTTAACATAAATAGATGTTAAATCCGAATAATCAATTAAATTTGTTCAAAAAAAAATATATAAAATGTAACAGAATGTTAAATTTTGTAAATTAAGGGTTAAAGTAATGCTGAAGGCAAGTACTTAACCAGTTAAATGTAGTTAAATGTAAAATGTTAAGAATAGTTAATTTCTTAACACACTAATGATTATTTAAAATCAAATTAATAAAATTTTAGTTTACTATAAAAAATATACTGGCCTTGTATACCAAATTATACTAAAAAAGGATCTTAATAATACAAAAACATCACAGCATCCAACTTCTCCTTAGTGGGGTGCAGGGCTGAAATCTAACCGAACAGGCTGCTACTGATTACTTCGGTGACTGAACACGTAAGAAAAACTTGTGGAAAAACTTGGCATAAACTTCTAGAAAAATATGCAGAACAACTTGCAGAAAAACGTCTAGAAAAATGTCTTGAAGAAAAATACGTTGAAAAATGCTGAGAAAAATACGTAGAAAAATCTGTAGAAAAACCTCATTGTGAAGGCGCACAATCAATAATTATTTAACATTTCTTCTCAAATAAGGGCTGGACACTTCTCATAAAAAAAAACTGGAATCAAAACTATAGATCCACTAAAATCTCAATAATCAAAAGCTAAATGGGATCTCCATCCATCTATGGGACAACAAAATCACAATATTTTTCCCATATTGTGAAAAATACCAGCCAAATAAATTTAATTCTCAAAATGGCACAGTGACCTCGGTAACGGCCAAATCCGAGGTGGCGATTTTGACGTTTCCCGTCTTGTCGATACACCAGGGTACGATCCAATATTTTCGATAGAGAGCGTTCCGAAATTTAAGTGTTGTAGAAATGTAAAAAAAATATTGATACAATAATAAAATACCGTCTATAATAAAACAAAGTAGCATTTGGAAAATGAAAATGCTACAAGTGACATCTCAATATTAGCAGTTACTGGTGGTTCAGTTACCTATATTAATTTCATTCCAGAAAACAATTTCTGAATAATGATTGGTAAATGAAAATCACGCACTACCTTTGTATTTTCTTTACGTGCATTAATAATGGAACGAAACTAATCACGAAACAAATAACGAATCTGTTACTAAATTAAGTATTCCAAGTTCTCTGTATTTTTGTTCTTTATCAGTAATCAATGAAAGCAGTAAGTTTTCTGGATGTGCAAAAAACCTATTGCGTTTTATCACTGGATAAACAACGGCTTTAACTTTTCCTGGCAAAGGTTTGCAAGCGTCGATTAAGCTAAATAAATGTCTTACTCCTTCAAAACACAAAGGGTTCAGTTTTACTCGAAATCAGAAAGGGGCATATACTTTAACTATATAATTTGTTAAGATAACGAGGGCTTCTGATGGATTGTCAGTTGTAACATAAAGCCTTGCAATTCTGTTCGCTGTCGTAAGCCATCGCGCGTGAGAAAGTTTTTCTGGGTTTTTTGAAACTAAAGAAGGAGAAACGTTACCTGATTCAATTGACTGAACTATCTCCAAAAGGTAACATTGATCTGTGCTCAAATCAGAGGTTTTCAAGTCTAATTCCGGAAGATTACTTTCAATTCTTCTGAATTTTACAACAGCTAGGGTTTCAAACTTATCTAGTTTCTGTCCAATAACACCTTTGAGTCCACCGGGACCCGAAGTTTCACCATCTAGTTCTTTTACTAAATGTGGCAAAGGAAGTTCATTTAAATGGAATAAACAAATTAACCATTGTAAGGGACGTTTTAATTCCTTTTCCAACAAACGAATAACGCCGTTTTTCACTCCCGTATTCACAACAGTTCCATCTGTCCAAACTGTTACTAAATCGGAAAGTTCGGTCAAGTTAAACTTTTCTTTCAAGAAATTAGCCAAGGACCGTTTTATATGACACGCAAATCCGCCGGTTGATATACTGAGGAACCGGAAAACGATAATATTAAGTTATTTAGTTTGGATAATATTATTGGGTTATATTTTATAGTCATGTTAAGCAGTGTGTTAAAAGTAAAAGATAAATCATTATTAAATATGTTGACGGGCAAAAAAACAAATATTTTTCAAAATATCTCAACTTTTAAGGCCCCTTAGGAACCTGAAGATACAAAGGCAGGGCGCTCAGCTTTTGGGAAAAAAATTACTTATCTAAAGGCACATTTTGAGGCTTGTGTGAAAATATTTTGGATTTTTTTTTTCATTCCACCCTACTGGCCATATAGGTATAGGGTGGCGATTGCCAACCGGGTCCCAGCATTCGCGAGCCTCACCTTTCTTAGGACCTACATGTGAAAAAAGTTCATTATTTATTTATTCTTAAAGGGCCTTTCTGAGGGCTTATGATCAAGAAAAATCACAGATCTTCCTGGGTCTGAGTAAGAACAATCTTCGGATTGTCACGGGGTTTTTAACAGGACACTGTCTCCTCAATGAACACCTCAGTAGATTGAAACTAAGAAGAAACGGCGAATGCAGAGTCTGTGGGGAAGATGGGGAAACACCAGTACACCTCATCACTGAGTGCGCCGAGACGACAACCATTCGTGCCATGAATATTCGTACGACTGATATTGGAGATGGAGAACTACCCTCTATAAAACCGTCCCAGATACTGGCTTTTGTCAAAGCCCTGGGACTGTATGATGAGTTATGATTCAAGAAAGGGGGACACAATGGATCTGTAAGGTCGAAGTGATTAACCCCCCTCCCACTCATTCTAAATTCTAAAAAAAATTCTATTCTTAAATACACAGAAAATATAAATTGTAATAAACCTTACGATTCTAAAAAACACTGCTGTATTTTGCGTCTAAAATGGTACTAGGCATCACGTTGCAGCTTTTATTTCTATCAAAAGATCTCCAAAATAGTTAAATATGCTTGATGTTATACGAAAATAGCGAACAAGTTTGGTGATAATCTACACAATTTGTGTCAGAGAATATTCAGATTGTACTCATTAAAATTGAAATGAAAATCTTTTTTTTTATTTTTTTTCCTCGCCAAGTCGAGCACAGCCGTACCATCATTTTTCGAAGGTATTAGAGGCACTTTTGACCACCCTGGAATTTCGTTGTGGATATAGAAGGAATATCAATTTTAACTAAAGATGAGGACATACCGAGGGACGTACTATAGGCTGGCTAGATTACTAAAGTATCTAGTAATTATACCTCATAGTTTATGAATTATGGCTTGTCAAATTTCTTTAATTCCGAAATTAACTCACTGACACATCATCAATTCGAAGGTACTTCTCGAAGTGTCACAAATTTCAAATTTTGAATTTTAGGTAGCTTTAAGCTTATAGGATTAAAAGTTAGTCTAGCCACTATCGGTAATTGACGTTCCAGTTAAGAAAAAGGTTATTACAAAAAAGAAAATTAAAATTAATCGAAGCGATCTCGGTCGAATTATGAATTAGTGGCACTCAAACTTCTTTGGCTTCGACAGTGACTCACTCACCGTTGTCAAAATTCTAAGGTACTTCTAGAAGTGTTACCAACTTCAAATTTTAAATTTTAGGTAGCTTATAACCAAAGGACAAAATGAAAAACCTCGAAATATTCTTATGAATTCAAAGTTAGTTCTCTAGCCGCTACAGGTAATTGATTTTCCAGTCGAAGAAAGTTAGAATGTAACAACAATAATTCAAGGATTATGAATTAGTGCCACTCACACTTTTTTGGCTTCGACACTAACTCACTCACCGTCATCAAAATTATAGATAGATACTTCTAGAAATGTTACAAACTTCAAATTTTGAATTTTAGGTAGCAATATACTTATAATGGAAGGAAAAAATTAAAAATCTCGCAATATCCTTATGGATTAAAAGTTATCTGTTTATTCGCTACCGGTAACTGACTTTGCGGCGATGGTAATAGGATGTAAAAAATGCCAAGTCTCTTTCTTCTTATCGCGCCCTCTCCTGCCTAAGGTTGGCGATCCAAATGGCAATTGTGGCTCTGGAAACTGCAGCCCGGAAGATTTCCGCAGACGAGCGTTCAAACCATCTCCTCAAATCTTTTAGCCATGATTTCTGTCGTCTTTCTACTGATCTTATCCCTTGCACTTTGCCCTCTATTATGAGGAGCAGTGTTTCGTATCTACCACCTCTCATCACATGACCCAGATATTGCATTTTTCTTTCCTTGATGGTGTTCAGTATCTCTCTTTGTTTCTGTATGCGCTGGAGTACCTCATCGTTGGTGATCCTTTGTACCCATGAGATTCGCAGCATCCGTCTTTATACATACATTTCGAAGGCTTCTATTCTCTTTTCGGTCTGTGAATCCAGTGTCCAGCTCTCACATCCATACAGTAACACAGAGAAGACGTAGCATCCGGTCATTCGAGTTCTGAGTTCCGCACTGAGGTCTCGTCTTGTAAAAAATGATTTCAATCTCGCGAAGATTTTTTTCGCTTGCTCAATTCTTGAAAATATTTCTCTTTTCGGGTCGCACTGACTATTGATGTTAGCTCCTAAATACTTTATTGAGGTCACTTGTTCGATTGTTTGTCCCTTAACACGCAGGTGTGCATTTATTGGAGTCTTAGAAAAGACCAATAGTTTGGTCTTGGAGACATTGAGATGCAGTCCAAACATCTCACTATAGTGGACTACAGAATCTATAATGCTTTGCAGTTCTTGAATATCGTTGGCTATTATAACCGTATCATCGGCATATCTGATATTGTTTATTGGGATTCCATTGAACTTGATTCCGCCCTGGATTCGATCCAGTGCTTCTCTAAATATAGTCTCCGAGTACAGGTTAAACAGGAGCGGAGACAAGACGCAACCCTGCCGAACACCCCGTCTGATTTGTATATCAGACGGTAGGTCAATTATCAATCAAGTCTCGCAATACAATAATTCTTCCACTATAAAAAGTTGTGAGATCTCATGTAAAACCAAGTCAGTTTACTTTATTTAGTTTCTCTTTAAGCATCTATTCAATAATTTTGTTACAAATTGTTAGTATCAATATTAGACATCTTTATCTGTGTAATAATTATAATGACTTGGCAATTGCACGACCCCATAATTAAAACATTGGCGCCGGGAGGCACGTATAGCCGCCCATACTAAATATGTTAATAAAAAGTTGGTAGGCAGTTCCTTTAGTTTCAAAGTAATTTTGTTGCAAATATTATTCCTAATCTTAAATTGAAAACCGCGTTTCGCTAACTACTGTAATTTTGGACTTACGATTTTTTAAAATGTTTAACCCCTTCCCATACCCTCTTACCAATCCCCCACCCCTACCAAAAACTAATGGCCAGATTCTCGGGTGCCACAGTATTTTTGTGCCAAATTTGGTTAAAATCGGTTTAGCGGTTTTTGAGTTATCGTGTTACAGACGGACAGTTAAACAGTGCTCTTAAGAAAAAAAGTTTTTTATTAGCAGAGAATAGCATATGGTGCAATTGCCAAGTCATTATAATTATTACAGAAATAAAGATGTGTAATATTGATACTAATAATTTATAACAAAATTGTTGAATAGGTGCTTAAAGAGAAACAAAATAAAATAAACTGACTTGGATTTACATGAGATCTCACAACTTTTTATAATAGAAGAATTGTACTGCGAGACTTGAAATTTTTACATTCTATGTTTTTGATGGGATCATTATTACAAATTGTAGCAAACTTGTAGTAAATTGGTATGGAGAATAATAATAACTTAGCTAATTTCAAACACTAACAACAAATCAATATAGGGAAAAATTGACCAAAACGTAAAGCAAAAAAATAAATTTCCACTCTGACCGCTTCTCACGATTCCACCCCGGCCCCTCTAGCCCAGTCCGACCCTGTGCACATGCATAGATATTCTAATTCAACTACTACGTGTAGGCAAAAATAAATACGGAGCATAAAAGTTTCATCTAATGATACATAGAATTGCACAGATCTTACAAATTTTCGAAATAATTTCAACGCGTACAAGGTTGTCTGTACCATAAATAAATTATTGTTATGCATAAAATATTGTGTATTTTTCCCAAGAGAAAATCTAGCAATATCCTGCATGTACTTATTTCATTATTGTTAAACTAAGAATATTTCTATTATATTCTTAATAACATTATTTAAAATTATTTTGCACCCATCTAAATTTTCTGAAATATGAGTTCCTTCATAAACCTCTAAAGTGCCTGAAGTTTGTTACATTTTTGATTCTGTTACAAGTTGGAATTTTTAACAGCTATGCAATGATTAAACCTAAACAAAAATACTGAATATTCAAATTAGCTTCTGGTAAAAATATAAAAAATTGATTTTTAATAGAGGTAGATATGGCATGAATGAGCATTGCGTCTCAATAGATTTTACACTCCTGCCATGATATGATTAAAAAAATATTACACAATAGTTAATAATTTAGTTATATTTTTTATTTTATAATATTATAAAGTATACCCAATAAAATATGCTTGATTCCAGCGGCGCGGCGCGGCTTAGCGTGGCGTCAAAACAATGGGATGCAATTAAGATTTTAACAACACAAAATTTTTCTCTTTTTTTGAATAAAGACTTTAATTTCGAAGTTACAGAAATAAAATATATAAAAAATGTAACAGATTAAAAAACTACTATACTTCTACCAATGATATCAAATCATTCCAAATATGGGGTGATAAACCTCGAAAGACTATAAAGTTTTCTAAATGAGTTTTAAAAACATTATCGTTTCTTGCAAGTTCATAAACAAATTTTACATAATTTCCCTTCTCTCCAAAAAATCTTATCTGGTTATTTCGCCACTGCAAGAAAATCTACAAAATAAAATAGTTATTTTTTGTAAACACTTCTGCGTTGATCCAAACGGAAACTACTTGTCAGAAGTTAGGTTTACAGATATACAAATTTGCCTAACGAACAAAAAAATGCTTAACGTTTCGGAAAGTTTATCTCTTTCCGTCGTCAGAAGCAAAAAAAATACAAAGAATAAAGAAAAAAACTATTTAAAATATTTAAATTCAACTATTCGAGAACACATTAGTTTTTTAAAACAGATACCTACGTCTACAAAAACCGTTTACGTTCTGTTATTTTTTTGTTCGTTAAGTAAATTTGTATATCTGTAACTTCTGACAAGTAGTTTCCGTTTGAATTAACGCAAAAGTGTTTACAAAAAATAACTATTTTATTTTGTAGATTTTCTTGAGGTGGCGAAATACCAATATAGGATTTTTTGAAGAGATGAATCCGCCACATATTTTTATAATTTCCCTTGTTTTTTGAAATCCCACTTTCATCATGTCCCCTGAATGGAGGACCTAATTTTCCCAAAAGACATGGCACATCTATCAGGTTTCTCACAATTTTTCTATTTCTTTTTACTCTCCATTATACATTTCAATATTATGTAAGTAGTGCATTAGGGATATTTCAATTATTTTTTTTTTGTTTTTCCCAAATATGTAAAAGCAAAACCTTTTCGAACTAAATATCGCTAGTTGAATTTCTATTCCTCTTTCCCGACCTATACAGGGTGCTACAAATTCGGGGTACGAGCATTGGAATCTCGGTAACCGTAGATACGAATATAGATACGAATATGGTTAAATTGGGGCAAAGTTGCCCACTTTGAGATGTTCACCAAGATTCCATCAAAAAAGTTTTAAAAATTTTAAGGATTGATAAATTTTTTGGGAAAAAAACGAGGAAAAAACGGATTTTTTTTGAAAACCAAGTTTATTTTTTCCTGTCATTACTTTTTAGAAAATCAAAAAACTAAATGCACATTCTCAAAGTCACTTTATTAGGGCTATCAGGAGACCGAGTTCTTTCAAACGATGAAATAAAAAATGCAGTAATAAATTGGCCTCTGTATCTCACAAATTACCAGCTAATTTGTGTAAAGTGGCTATGAGAATGTGCAATTAGTTTTTTGATATTCTAAAAAGTAACGACAGGAAAAAATAAAATTGATTTTCAAAAAAATCCGTTTTTTTCAAAAAACTCAGAAATTTTTAAAACGTTTTTGATGACATCCTCTTGAACCAAGCGACTTGATGGCATTCTGCTGATCCCAAAGTGCAACTTTACCCGAATTTAGCCATGTTCGTATCTATTACGGTTACTGAGATACCAATGCTTGTACCTCGAATTTGTAGCACCCTGTATATGTTAGTTAAATCATCGTAGCCAGTAGTAGGTATTCCATATATTTTTCTCCTTGGAAAACAGTATAGACCATAGACTTAAAATAAAATATAGACTGAGCATCTCAATTATAAATAGCTGGAAAATGCGGTCAGACAATGTCTTGTTATTGTTGTGTTATTGTTTTAGGCATATACATATCAAATCAATGGTTTTAGGCTCTAACGAGTGCGACACGAGAGATAGATAGGTTGTCTCCGTCGTAACGGTCGTTCCCTAACGACACTGACGAGAAATGCAACACTGTCTTTCGTTCCTCAGTACACCTGAACTCTCAGTACCATAGCCGGGTATATTTTTTATTTTAGTGAAGCTATAATTCAATTAAAAATATATCGTCTTTAACTTTTTTATCTTTTATTAAGATTTAGGAGAGCATTTTTAAATAAAAGTTTAGGAAAAAAACGTCCAAAAACGATAAAAATAATAAAATACCTGTTATAGAAAAAAATTTAATAAAATTACGTATTTAGTTTTTGAAATTAATAATAAATTATTAATTTTAGTCAAACATTTATAATCCTAATATTAATCAAAACAGGATCTATTCTATAGATATAATAGAATCGGCGACATGGAAAGAGAAAAAAACTTCACGATTGTTGTAATTTTTTTTTTGTTTAAGTGATGTCTTATTATATAAATTAGAGAAAACAGAAACCTGTTCCATTAAAGCAAGCTTTTAGGAAGTGGATAAAATGAAAACTACATTTATTTAACTCGGTACTGTCTTTATTATACCGGCTGCGTCCCAAAAGTGGCTCACCCCCATAATTTTATTATTTTTTCAAATAAAAAAACAAGATTTGGTATGTTAGTATATGACATAAATTGGGGTTGATTGACGCATTCAATTGTTTTTGGTCACTTCCCGTTTCACCGGAAATGATTATAACTTCTGATTTTAAAATGGCACCCTAGGTATATCTCTACTTTATTCGATATAAAATGACACTCAGAATAGAATGACATAGCATATGTCAACTTTTGACATTTTTGCATATGGTTTAATTGAAATTGTAACACGCATTGCCAAACCAAACCAATCCAAACCAAACGACAATTTGACTCGAAATACCAAGTACAACTTAACAAGTATAGCTAGAGACGTGAGAAATATAAAATAAGAGGCGCCCCTCGATGCGCAGTGGACAGCCCACAAATTTGCTTTAATCAGATTTTTCGTAGCGTAACTGCATCTCTCTTCCGCCGAATGCGTTCTCTCTCTATCGTGTGCGCGAACGGTGCTATCCCCAAGTCTCTTCCTATATTTGTCAAACTGTATCAATATATTCAAAAACAATGCTTTTTCGAAATATGCTAATGAGTCACCCGTGTTCCATTTGAAAAAAATGATATATGATTAAAAATACGATTTGTGCATCTTTTATCCGGCCTAGACAAGACACGAAAAACATTAGATGATCAAAACTATTTTTCCAAGTCTCCTTGATTAAAACTTAGTGTTTTTAACACCGCCGCGCTTGGCCGCGCCGCGCGCCGTGGCACACTGAATTGAAAAATACGATTTGTTTTTAAGCGACAATATCAAAAGTTGACATATGATATGTCATTCTATTCAGAGTGTCATTTTCTATCCAACAAAGTAGCAATATACCGAGGGTGCCATTTAAAAATCAAAGGTTGTAGTCATTTCCGGTGAATCAGGAAAAGACCAAAAACAATTGAATACGTCAATCCATCCTAATTTATGTCATATACTAACATACAAATCTGTTTTTTTTATCTGAAAAAATAAAAAAGTCATAGGGGACACTTTTGAGACGCACCCGGTATATTAAAAAACATTGTTTCATAATGTAATATCATTTTAAAATTCTTGTGTGTTGTTTTAGATTCTGAAGACAGTTTCAGAATAAACCCGAATATATTTTTAATAAAAACATGATTAATTTTTTAACCGATGCTTAATATAATTATTTATCTTGTATAATAACAGGGTTATAATTATGATTTTGTTACAAAAACTTTTATATAAATGATAAAGTAATATAAAAAATTCAGATTTTACATTTTACTAAAATATTATATAAATAAGCGCCTTTCTACAACAACGCCACTGACTCCCAATTGGTAAATTGAGAGTTGTGTACCGGTCGAAAGTCGTTTCGAGACTCAAATGGAGTATTTAAGTCAAATTTCTTGCAAATTTGACATTGGCGAACCATATTTTATAGTTCTTGAACACAAAAAATAAATAAAATAAACATTTAAGGACTACAAACTAAGAAAATGCAATAATACAGCCAGAGAGAAGTAGCGGCAACAATGCTTTACTACACACGTGCGACGCGTACTACCAAGATAATAGAAGAATGAATAGGCGACCTCGCCTCTAATCGGTGTTGCCATATTGTAAAGGATTTATCCTTTTTACATAGTATTCCACTTATAATTAAGTAGTATAAGGCCTATTTAACACATCTATGGAATATTTAAACCTACTTTATTAAAATGCAGTATTAATATCTCAATATATGTGTATAATAAGTAAAAAAATATTGATAATATTAAAGACGTGACAACATAGGTGGACGAGGAAGGTTTGGTCGGCTGCGGTCGAGTGTACCCAGAAGTAAACATGTGTACAAAAATGATTGTTTGACCGCGTTTAGATGTAAATAGTGTATTCTATATTTATTTTAAGTCTATGGTATAGACAAGGCCAACAAAAAAGTTTATTGAGTGCCTTATAACCACATAACCAGTGAATATAAATAAATTTATACCGGGTGCGTCTCAAAAGTGGCTCACCCCTATAACTTTTTTATTTTTTCAGATTAAAAAACGAGATTTGGTATGTTAATATATGATATAAATTAGAATTTATTGATGTATTCAATTGTTTCCGGTCACTTCCTGTTTCACTGTAAATGACTACAACTTTTGATTTTTAAATGGCACCCGCGACGCGCGAAGATATTTTTTATTTTATACCGCGAACGAGATGTGTTTATAAAACCGCATCAACAACCGACTAAAACAGCCAACGAGAGATGTAATCGCGACTGGAAAGTTCGCTGACTCCGGCTCGCGTTGGCGGCGTTCCAAATGTAACGAAGACAGTCACATCATCTCGCTGAACAGATATTAGATATTTTTATTTTTAGCGTTTCGCGTATAGGTCTTCTTATCTATAAATCTCTACCACATTAAATAATTGATATTGAATTTCGTTATTTGAATAAATTTACTGAGAATTTTAATTTATTATAGGAGATCTCAGTGACTTTTTAAATAAAAACTTATTACAAATATTTTGAAGGTATGCGACGCTCCACCCGCATCAATGGTAGCTTCGCCGCTGCTTGATTCCCATTATTTTCTATCCAACATTAACAAAAAAATTTCTAGAATAACTTGTCTTTTTGTTCCCGGCTCTCGGTATATCAAACAATAGCTGATTTCTTTTCAGTTATTGTATTAGCAATTTGCAAAAGACCGAACCTCATTAAAATCACCAAAAATGGATATTTAGTTGCGCGTAGTCTGGTTAGATTAGAGCAAAAAAAGCTTGAATGGTCACTTATCGTCTGAACGTGACGTATAAAATAAACTAGCTGTTGGAAACCCAGTATTGCGACAAAAAGTTGTATAAGTCAAAATGCTAATTAAGAACATTATTATAATAGGACATTTAAGGCAGAGATTTTTAAGTAGAAGTACCGAATTCAGATTTTTATTTTCTTCTTTAAATAAAATTAAAACATAGAATAGTGAAAAAAGAAAGATAACTTCTCACAAATAGTTTTTTTGGAGTATTTTTGGAGACAGACACTATGTGAGTATGGGCACAGTTTAAAGAATTATACTTTCGTATAATTCTGAGTATAATTCAGTATTGAAATCAGTTATCTATTTTCGGCGGAAATGCATCCTTTGCAAAGATATTTAAACTCAAGAGATACAATTGTTTACCTTTTTTCTTCATCGGCCATTATTCTGTCCTTATTTTCGTATCTCTCTTACGCCGAAAACATTTGCCAGATTTACCTGTATATTGGTATTAGTATTCGATTAAATACCACAACCAATTATTAAGTAATAAATAATTTCGTTATATTTCTATAATATATCAAGTACATTAATTTGCTAACGTCAATTTTTTCATTTAATGCTTAACTGCTTAACTATATTAAATTTTATAATGAAATAAAAATATCATGATCGTGTTTCTTTTAATAATAAAAAGCAGTTTGGCAACGTCAGTTTTAGAAATATACCGGCGTAGTACAACGGATTTCGAAAATGAATGAAAATTCCTAGATTCTCCTGTTGCGATGTTGCTATGCCGCCGATCAAGGTCCGTATTCTTTATTTGCAGTATTATAGTATTTTTGCGTTATTTTGTGGACTTCTGTGAATATTAATTTGAAAATATGGTGCATTCATATATTGTGTACAAGAGAGTGTATCATTTAAATTCAAATTTAACTTTTCACCGGTAAATAAAAATAAGTAGGGTTAGGTATATTATTATAACCTATTCTCTGTAGATCAGAGGCGGACCTAGACATAAAAAATAGCAGATTTCTAAATTATATTTATTTTTAGGTTTATTTTTTAAATTATATATTTATTATGTTTTTTAAATTATATATTTATTAATTAAATTATTTGCAGAAAAAAGGTACATGGTACGTACTAATTATTAATAATTTAATAACAATTTCTGTTTCCCTTTTAAGAAAGGGTATTGAATAAATATAATCTAGGTACCTACTTGGGTTTGACAAATCATTACCTACCTTTTGTGAAAATTTTATTGGGGTGTACCAAAAATGGAATTTTGCGACCTTACTTTTTTTGTTGCCGTTACAATTTAATACGGCTTTTGTTTTAAATTTTGGTTGCTATAATGTAAATGGACATCTTTTGACATACATTTCATTAATGTACTTATTACATGAATTTTATGACTTTACTACATTTTGTTGTATTTTTACATTTTATTGTATTGAAATTCTTTGCACATGCACTTTTTATTATTTATAAACAATATCAATTTTCCTTTGTAAACAAGAGAAAAAAAAACTAAATATTTTTTAAAACTAAGGGAAGAACCGTTTACTAAACAATCAACATTTTATTTTATTTATGATTTTCTAAAATTATCGCTAGACTTTTCTGATGACTGTATTATAATATCAAATAATTTTTTGTTTAGATTTGTAATAATTTCATTTAATGACATTCATTTATCGAATTTTAACTACAGAGCAGCCTCCCTATTTGTTCTCATTGTTTCACTACGTTGACCATGATCATTCGACTAGGCAAGTGCATTATTTTAAAATCCCTCAACACCGAACAGCTAACTTCCAAAAATCTTTCAGTTTCATAGCGCCACATTTGTGGAATAATATTTCTAATAACTTTAAATTTCAATTCTTTACAGGTTATAAAAAAAAACAAATTAAAAATCATTTACTAAATTCGTAAAAATTATAATTTCTTCGACTGATTTGTAAGGTTCTTGTTCTTCTGATATGCCCGTCGTTGGTTGCTGTTCCGGTTTTTACACTATTTCGTTATGCTTCTCTGCTTATCTCCGCGCATCCCTGATAAAATTATATTTTTACTTTTTTTATCTAATTTTTTTTTTTTTAATTCTGTTTATTTTTATAATTTAATTTATTTCTATTTTGTTTTTGGGGTCGCACCACTCTGGCACTTTGTGTCATTGTATCGGTTTTTCAATCGCGGTGCGATCCCTTTAGACACACATTTAGTAGTTGTAAAATTCATATAGGTATATAATAAATATACATATGTATAATAATCAAGTTTTTATCAAAAATATGTGAAGTCTACAAATATTAGTTTTTGGTAAAATATTGTGTTACTAGGTTAAAATAACTATTTTATTTTGTTATTGCTAATATAGGGAGTCTCATTCGCCGGAGATGAACAAGGTTTGGAACAAGATATTGAAACTGCATTTACTAATACACCCAAAATTTGATATTTTATTTAATAAAATAAAGTAAAAAACGCTTATTGATTTTTTTAATCCTTATTCTTATCTGAAAAGCCATCTTATAATAAAAAAATATGCCGGTTTTTATTTATTTCGCTATCCTCCCTCAACTTATTTTTTTCCTATTACTATCCTCCCTCAACTTTTTACAATGCGACAAATATGTAAGTGTTATTATTATTTTTTTAAATTTATTAAACAATTATTTGAATTTCCTTAAAATACTGTCGGTCGATCGGCACGCCACTGAAAATTGACCTCAACCGTCTAATCTTTGTAAACAACTACAATGTTGCCGTTGCGCCGATACCCTATTCCCTTCTTTGTCCATTCTCTCTCGCACTCGTTGATTTTTGCAAACCAATGTGTGATGAAGGTTTAGAGCGTTTTATGAATGGATCGTTGTATCTCCCGAGTTTAAATATCTTTGATCCTTTGTGAGTTTTTCAACTTTAAAATAGTTGAAATCAGCTAAATCAGGACTACTTTCGTTTAGCTGAAATCAATTATGTAAAAAATATTTGTTTATTTAGTATTTGGAAGCCCTTTTGAAGAGTTTGGCACAAATTTTTTTCTGCAAAATTGCATCATTTTCAGTTTTTCAACTTTAGATTTGCTGAAATCAGGCATACTTTAGTTTAGCTGAAACCAGTTATGTAAGAAATTTTTGTTGATTTAGTATCTGCAAGGCTTTCCAAATAGAAAGTCACGATAATTTTCTGCAGTAATGCATAATTCGGTTTTCAACTTTAGAATAGCTAACACCAGTTACATGAAAAAACGTTTCTGTTTTTCATTCAAATTTTTCTAAACATAGGCATGCAAAAAACTTCTTGCGGAAGTGTACCATTTTCATTTGAAAAGCACTCGGCAATTCAAATTTGTACACAGGCGCGTTTTAACTTACAGCGTGTTTTGATTGCTTTGGTTTGGTTTGTTGGTTCATTTTTGTTTATTATCGTTTATTCTCGGTACGGTATTGGTGTTTAAATTATTACATCTACTAGATTAAGTTCATACCTACACAAGAAAAGTGTTTAGAATGTAAAGCAGGAACATATTTTCATGTGACCGATTTCAGTTATTGTAAAGTCGAAAAAAAGAAAATGATACATTTCCGCAGAAATTTGTTTTATGATTTTTTGTCTAGGGAGGTTTCTTCTATATAGTGGATGTTTTGTTATTTCTTTTATAAGTGATTTCAACTAAAAAAGTTTACTTCTAGTATGTTTCCGGCAAAGCATAAATTTAAAGCATTCCCAGCGACATCGCTCGAAAAGCTTTAAAAATTACGCTTTTTATGAAGTCTTGGCCAACTATGGTTTCCAATTAAAAAAAATAGCTAAAGATATAAAAAATATGACAGGCTTTAGAAAAAACGGAGGACACAATATCATTAAGAATGTGATTATCTACAACTTTTATCTAAAAACTTTTTGTCTAAAATAGATTAAAATGGAATTAGGGAGCATTTTTAAAATAGCCGAAATTTGATTTTTTCGAAACATCTAGTAAGCCATAGACTTTGTCAAAAATCCGAAAGGTGCATATTTTTGACCTCACAGAACTGCAATTCTTTCCCCATTTAACCGACTCTCTATATATTCTCCAGTAGTTTCCAAGATACCCATAGAGAACATCGTAGAAAACTCACCCTGGATAATATAATTTATTTCATACAATGCATGCTAGTTTTTGGAAGGAATTGTATACATATGATCCGAACTGTATTCCGGAAACTTCGGCATTCGGCAGCATATTCTGCAGATAAAAATAAAACTTCGTATAGATGTATGTTCTAAAATGTTTTCAAGTTTAACAGAAACTATTTTATCGTCATTTTTTGCAGAAAAATTTATGATTAATTTAAAAAAATAAAAATTTTTCAAATTTATTATTTCAGTGAAATAACTATCTACTCATCGTGTTTATTTTTCGTCAATAATGACGTGTATTGACTATTTCCATTCTAAATATCTTTAGAACGGAAATTGCTTGTAGCGATTTTTACAAAGAGATATTTTTTACGTAAAAAGTCACAGAAATGTATATTTTTTCGCTCGGTAGTTTTATACAGCTACGGACAAAAAGTTATTGCGCTTCAAAACAGTCAAAACACATGTAGGTGGCGCCCTCTACTAGTAGGAGTCATATTGACATCAAAATCAAATTTCTCAAGTCAAAAAACTCTCAGACACCAATTTTCATCCAAATATTGATGTTACTTCAGAAATTATTTAGAAAAAATCAAAATAAAAATGAAAATTCTACACCCTGTATCTCTGAAACTAAGCATTTTAGGACATACATTTGTATCAACTTTTTTACTTATTTTTATCTGCAGAATATGCTTCCGAAGTTTCCGGAATACAGTTCGGACCACCCTGTATAAGTATAGGGAACGCCACCTTCATGTGTTTTAACTGTTTTCTTTACTGTTTTGAAGAGTAATAACTTTTCATCCGTACCTGTATAAAACTACTGAGTAAAAAAATAGACATTTCTGTTATTTTTTACGTAAAAAATGTCTCTTGTTCTGAAGATATTTAGAATGGAAATAGTAAATACATGTCATTATTGACAAAAAATAAACATGTTGAGTAGATAGTTATTTTACTGAAATAATAATTTTGGGAACTTTTTATTTTTTTTAAATTAATCATAATATTTTCTTGGAAAGATGATAAAACAGTTTCTGTTCATTCTGTTGAACTTTTGGCACAAAAACATTTCAAATTTATGATCTGTCTAATAACTATTTATTTAGTCAACATGTTTAATTTATGTGAATGATAAATGATGACAATTATTAATAATTTCGGTTCCAAATATCTAGAGAACCATTACTCATAGAGATTTTTACCAAGAGACCTTTTTTTACATAAAAACATCGTATATGTATATTTTTTTACTTAGTAGTTTTATACAAGGACAGACGAAAAGTTATTACTCTTCAATGCCTTCAGCCTTCTCCAAGTAGAAGACATATTGACATCGAAATCAAATTTTCTCATGTCAAAAAACTCCCGGACAACAATTTTCATCCAAATATTGACGTTACTTCAGAAATTATTTGGAAAAGATCGAAATAAAAAGAAACTTCTACACCCTGTATCTCCAAAACTGAGCATTTTAGGACATACATTTATACGAACTTTTTTACGTATTTTTATCTGCAGAATACGCCGCCGGAGTTTCCCGAATACAGTTCGGACCACCCTGTATAATACCAAGGATTTTTTTTCTAGACAATTTCGGATTTCGAACTTTGCCAGTAACATATACTCCCACAAGAAAGAATCTCGCCTAAGCAACACTAATCTTTTATCCTCACGCAGACAGTAAAATAATTACAAAATGGCGAAATTCTATTTAAAAATGAGCGAGTATGTGTGCAACCGAAACGTGCAATCCACTTCCAGCACGCAACGAAACCTCATGAAACTTTCATAGGTTAATTCCTACCAGCGGAAAAAATACTATATGCATCATACGCCGTGTATTGTTTTTAAGTGAGTCAGACTGGTTAAAATGTGAATAATAAATGAATTAAGTATGGTTTTGCTTATAAAAACAGCCGGGCATCGTGATTATTGTAATGCGCCAGCATAAATTTATGAATGTATAAATTTAACTCTCCATCTCTTTCTTTGTCTTGCTTTGTTTCGCTCTTTTCCCATACATTACGACCTACATGACTTTTGAAGTTATTCTAGTTTATAAGTTTATACCAACTATATATTTAGTTTGTATACGATTATAATATGTGTAGGTGTAGCGTATGAAATAAAATATTGTTCTCTTTTTGTATACTTAATTCAAAATATATTATTAAAATTAATTAATACTGCTATATTAAAAATAAAAGCAACTGTGATATCATCTACTCTTTCAAATGCTTCCATTTTATTATCTTATCCAATTTTTTTCATTTTCAACAAAAGATTAAAAAGCATAATATGATTCTAAAATCACAATTACTAAACCATATATTTAATAATATAGTGTACAAAATCTTAAATTATTTCTATATTATTCTATATTCTATACAGTATGCTACAAATTCGGGGTACGAGCGTTGGGTATATTGTAAACCGTAAAGGTGCGTATTCATTATCCGTAGGAACGAACGAACGAGCGAGCGAACGAATGGAATTCGGTATATTTGGACGGTGGACCGAACGCATGCGGTCGTTCGTTTGTTCGTTCGCTCGGCCATCCGTTTCGAGTCGGTACATCAAAGGCGTTCGCAAACGAATGGGTTAAGGTGTTTTCGTTTGGTTCTAAAATCCGGTTCCGTCCATACTACTACCGAACGAACGAATGAACATTCGTTCGTTCGTTCGGATAGTGAATACGCACCTTAATAGATACGAGCATGTTAAGTTGTGCCATGGGATGTTCGCCAACATGCTATCAAAAAAGTTTCAATATTTTCAAGGATTGCTGAGTTTTTTGAAAAAAAAACTGATTTTTGAAAAATCAAAATTTTATTTTTTCTTGTCGTTACTTTTGAGAAAATCGAAAAACTAATTGCACATTTTCACAACCACTTTATCAGGGCTATCTGATCCTATTTTTAATTAGCTAATAGTTTCTGAAATACATAGGCCAACTTATTTTTTTAAATACGGACCTGCATTTTTTGTTTCAAGGTTTTGAAAGAATTCAGACTGAATAGAACGATATACCACACTTAATATTTTCTTTTGGTTTTGACACTTTAAGAACTCTAAACTAATTTCCGGTCCGGCTCTAGTTTTCTAATTTAATTAATTTTATTATAATAATCGTAACAATATTGATGAGCGATAATTAATATTAAATAAGGAAAATTGAGCCAAATGGAAGATTCAAATAAGTAGATAATATTCCGCTCAGCATTTTAAAGATATTATTTTACCTTTTTGTATTTTTTTTATGTAATTTGAAATCTGAATCTAACGATCTCGTCGTCGTCTTAAGTCCGTACGTCGCGTACGACGTGTAGTGGTTCTGGCTCTAAGGACCTGACGGCCGCACGCACCGCCCGTCTCCAATTTTCTCCGTTTTCTGTTCTTCGAACGGCACCCTCCAGGTTGGTATACATAAGTTTTTCAACCATGTCCACTCACCTGGTTGGTGATCTTCCTCGGCGACGGGATCCTGCAGGTCTTCCCTGCTCTACAAGTTTCTCCATATGCCCGCTCCTGTTGACGTGACCGAAGAAGGAAAGGATGCGTTTAAAGACAGTGCTGGAAAGTCTTTGTGGTAATTGGATTGCATTAAGGACCGACACATTGGTACGATGTGCTGTCCATGGTATTCGCAACATCATCCTCCAGCACCACATCTCGAAGGCGTCAATGCGTCGTCTGTCGGCTGCCAACAATGTCCATGTCTCAGAAACATAAAGCATAACCGGAAAGACAAGACTATTTACAAGATTGATTTTTGTCGATTGTGTTATGTGACTGTTCGACCAAACTTTCGTGAGCTGAGTCATAGCGTTACGGCCCAGTTGAATTCTGCGGCGTATTTTCATTTCGCAACTACCGGTATTAGATTATAAGTGCACCTAAATAAATAAATTGTTGAATAACTTCGCAGCGATCTATGTTTGTGATGTCTGGGCAGTTGTTGTTTTCGCGATCTACGATCATCACCTTAGTCTTTCTGTAATTGATGCGAAGGCCGAACTCTCTACTGGTAGTTTCCAATCTTGTTAGAATTGTTCTCAGTTCCAGCTGGTTTGCGGTTACCATTACCGTGTCATCAGCAAAACGTTGGTTTGATATCTTGTAGCCATTCAATGATACACGTAAATGTTAAACAGCATCGGAGACAACACGCAACCCTGACGTACTCCTTTCCTTATTTGACAAATATCGGAAATACTTCCATCCAACTTCACGACTGCTTGGTTGCTATCGTATAGACCTTTCATTATCTCTACAAGATGTTGTGGTACTCCCATTTTAGACATTATACTCCATAACTGTCCCCAACATACGTTATCGAAGGTCTTTTCGTAATCCACAAAGCATAAATACATGGGTGTGTAGTATTTTCGAGATTTTTCTATTAGCTGGCGAAGGTTTAGTATTTGCTCTCGAGTTCCTCTCTACTTCACAAAGCCGGCTTGTTCGGGTGCAAGTTGCCAAGTTACGTAGTTCGATAGCCTTTGCATGTATAGCATAATTTTGCGGCCATGGGAGGGTAGTGCAGTCAGTCTGTAACTATTGCAATCTTTTGTGGAGCCTTTTTTGTCTAGTGGGATGATTACGGAAGTATACCAGTCACTTGGTCAATGTCCTTTGTGCCAAATAGTTTGACAAAGTTCGTGTAGTAATCTTACACCAGTGGGACCCATACTGGTTATATATTCTGCTGTTATTTTGTCGATACCTGGAGATTTTTGTAGGCCGAGATTTCGCATAGCTGCTTCTACTTCAGAAAGTAGGATGTCTGGTTCTGGTTCTTCTGTAATCGTGTTTTGGACGGCTGGTATATAGGTCGCGTCAGTATACAACTTTTCGCAGTATTTCCTCCATATCTCGATTACTTTTTCAATTTCTGTCAAAAGCTTGGTGTCAGCATCGTGAATTGCCCATGTTCTTGAAGCAAACTTACGCGTATTTTGCTTTATTTTGGAGAACAAATCTCTTGTCTCTAAGGTGTTTGCATGTGTTTGTATTTCGGAACAAATGTTGTTATAAAATTATTTTTATCTCTGCGACATTCTCTTTGAATAGCTCTAGAAAGGAGGTTAAAGGATTCGGAGTCCTTATAATTCTTTAGACCTTTTGTTTTCAGTTTGCGTCTTTCTTCGATAACTAGTAAGGTACCTTCTGAGATCCAATGTTGTTTGTTGCGTGTTGTCTTTGGTTGGGTTTCGTTTATCATAATAGCGTTATGTTTTTAAAATTGTCCCACATTTCTGTAGAGGTTTGTATGTTGCTAAGTATTTATCAGTGGTGGCACGACACGGGATACTTTCCTATTGGGTACTTTTAGTTTCAATCAAAATGTTGATTGTAGAAGTTGGTTATCGGATCCACAATCAGCTCCGGGTAGTGTTTTGGTTGACAGAATTGAACTCCTCCAACCGTTTTTAATAAGAATGTAATCAATTTGATTTCTGTGTATACCATTTGAAAATGTCCATCTATTGGCGTTTTGGTTGTTGAAAAAGAGAGTTACAGATAGATAAATTATTATCCAGGCAGAACTGTATAACCTTTCTCCTCTTTCATTACGTATTCCCAACCCGTACTTGCCAACCGTGCTGCGTATATGATTGTCCTGTGTTGTTTCGCCGATTTTTACATTAAAATTTCCTATAATTATTGTAACTTCTTTAGATGAAAAACGAGAAAAAACTGTTTATAATGAGGTAATAAACCCTTCTATCTCACCATCATCTGCATCTGTAGTTGGAGCATATATTTATATAAGATTCAGATTGCACGGTTTGCGGCTTAGACGCATTGTTATAATTTGTGAGCTTACTGCCTTGTAGCCGACTACATATTTGTTTACTTTGTCTGACAAAGCAAAAGCAACACCATTCCTGCTCTCTTCTTCTTGTCCTGAGTAGTATATAGTATAGTTCTCACTTTTATAATAACCGTTGCCTTTCCAGTGTGTTTCGGACAGCCCGCAAATATTAATAGTGCACCTAGAAATTTCGTTTAGGATAATTTTCAAATTGCCTACTCGTTGTGTACCTCGGATGTTCCATGGGGCAATCTGCATTTTATTTCTAGCTGGCATCACTTCTCTTCCTCGATCATGACCATGACTTCTGGTAGTACATTTCGCACGCGATGCCCAGAGATTCGCATCTACGTGCCCAGTCGCCAATTTCACACTGATGCTCGCCCTGAACGCGAGACAGCGCCGGTCGTCATCCGGGCCGCATCACAACCTCTCATTCCTATTTGCCATTTACATTGCTCTCTTGGGAAACATAATCAGGTGGTTTCCCGTTGCCTTCCTGACTCCAATGCCGTTGACCATACGTTTTGGTTCATCCGCCTTCGAGGACAATTTCTCATCCCCAGGCCGATAGAGTGCCCTAACTTAATCCGAAGATCAAGGTATTTGCTTATACCGGCGAATTTTCGGTTGGTGGTTCCCATTACTTTCCTGACCTATGCCGTTGGTCAATGTTCAACTCGTCCGCCTTTTTAGTCTGAGACTAATGGACAAAACGGTGCCCGTTGCCTCTTCCACTCTCGCCACCGTTCTGAAGGTCTCCTTCTCCACCGGGTCGACTAACGATCTAGTAATATACATAATATTAATCGTATTATAAATAAATCAACTTCTGCAAACCAGTTTCTAATGTTCTACATGTTCGAAAGGATGACCACTCTCCCTAATACACAAATTTATTTTTCGTTCAATTTTATGTATAGCCCTTTCAACAGATCATCTTATACTTCCGAATGCATTTTGTACTCTTTGTTGTAAATGTTGAGGCGTGTTGATTTTACTTTTACAAATGACGTCAAGTAATGCCTCTCAAATGAAAACATCCCTTGGCGACAGGTCCAGGAACCTCGCTGTCCATTATACTGCTTCACCATTATTTCCAATTCATCTTCCAGGGAAATGATTTGATTGTTTATATTATATTGAACGAATATTATACAAAATTATCAATATATTGAATTATTATTACTATAATGAACTCTCTTTATATCTGAAAATTAGATACCAATTGCGAGAAATTCGGTTTTTTTATTTTTGGCACCCTGTAGATTAGAAGGAAACTATTTTAGAACCCATGTTTATATAAACTTTTTTTAACATATGAGGCATCAACCTGACATTTTATGACTTTTTAGGAAACACCCTGTATATTTTAGATTTATTTATTTAGCATGGCGGCTGGTTTACTTTTACCCATCAAATAGGCAGAGTTTTCCAATACCTGGTAAATGTACCCGTGACGTACCGCCCGACAGGTTCAAAGGAAAACGGACCAATAATGATGTTAATAGAATTGTTAATTTCGAATTTGCATCGTTATTTGCTCTAACCTTCTATCGACTAAAATTCGGTCATTATTTACATAATAATTGAGATATAATTATCTTTCGCGTATAACAAAATTAGAGCAAAACATCAAACTGTCAGTGTATTTTCTACTTAAATTTTTAATATGTTTATATTTCGAATTTGCATTCTATACACAATAATTTTGTGCAAAATACAAATTTGTCTAGCATAACCCAAACTGACAACGTCCAAACATACAAGGTGGTCCATTGCAGTGTTATTAAAATGACCTATATCAGATTTCCTTTTTGATGTTTGCGATTCAATCTTTTTTGTAAAATATAGGGGCAATAGTAGAACGCATTTTGAGTGTTTTTGGGACTCTCTCTCTCTCTCTCTCTCTCTTTTCGCTCCTTGACCCTACGTGAGAGTATGGTGACATCATGTGTTGATTCCCCTCATTTCCTCGGACCAAGTTGTTCAACACTGCGCCATATGTGAGGATTCGGTGTATGTATATGTATGTATGTATATGTGAGGATTCGGGGAGGTTGTAGCCCACCAGAGTTTTAACTTGGTCTACCCACCTCTTGTGGTGACCTTCCACGTGACCGTTTTCCTTCTACGTTCCTCTCCACCATTAGTCTTTCCATTGAGGTGCAACTCCTGGCAATATGGCCAAAATATCGGAGACTGATATAATTTGTTAAACAGACGTGTCTCAATTTTTAAATCTTCAATAATGGAAATGTTTGTTCGATGAGCCGTCCATGATATTTGCAGCAGCCGTCGATATACCCACATCTCTAAGGCGTTTATTTTTTGCTTATCACTTTCCTCTAGTATCCATGTTTCAGAGCCATACTGTGTGATTGCTGTAGTCTTCCATATCTTAGTCAGCTTTGCTGTTGCATTCCTCGCCATTGCCACTCTGCGTCTGATTTCAGCCTCGCATCCAGAGTTTACTATCATGGAACCTAAATAGTTGAACTTGCTCAAAACTTCGTATCCAGCCACGGTTCGGACATCAGGTTGGTTGTTACGGAGGCAGTCAACAATCATCGTCTTGGTTTTCCGTTTGTCTAGTTCCAGGCCATATCCTTCACTAATAGAGCACAGTGCAGCCTTGACTTCCTGCAACTCTTCTTTGCTGGCGGCTATAATCGCGGTATCATCCGCGTATCTTAGGTTATTGATCCTCCTGCCCCACCGATATGCCACCGTTTCATTCTTCTATTACTCGATGCATGATATATTCAGTGTACATATTAAACAAATTTTGCGAGAACATACATCCCTGTCTCACACTTGCGTTACTCTTGAAACGTTACTTTAAATGTGGTAGACAATGATTCAGTATTAAAACTAAAAGAGTTTCGGCCTTCTATTGTCTATTTATTTTGCTTACACAACGTTTATTGAAGATACAAAACGTCCTCTATATGTACGACTTGACGAACATAAAAAACATACGCAAAGAGATGAAACAATGAAGTCGGGTATTGCAGATCATGTGTGGTCCAAGCACCACAACATAAAATGGTCGGAAGTCCGTGTTGTCCACAAAGAACCCCATTGGAAAAAGCGCAAATTTAAAGAAGCCGTATTCATTTCTAACAATAATAAAATCTTTAGCAAGTATGGAAATTTCAACAATATGGTAACCACTCATAAAACCCTCCAATGCAATGGAGGTGTTCTTAGTGGAAAACCTCATGCTTGACTGCGCCCAACAAGTTCACGGGTGAATGCTCGGCTCTAGTAAATAAGCTCAGTAGTTTTAGGATTTAGTTTAGTTCACACTTGATAAGTGTCACACGGTCAGTGATACTTCTGAACGAAACGTTGTGTAAGCAAAATAAATAAAGACAAACAGTCCGAAACTATTATAGTTTTAATACTCTTGAAACCACGCGATAACGTGTAGTAGCTCTGATTTTAGCATTTCTCATAGAGCTGTTTGACCAAATAAATGAGGTAAGGTGAAGTTCCCACTTCTAAAAAGTAAAATAGTGCAGAGTTTATTCCATTTAACTTTATCAAACGCCTTGGAGTAATCCACGAAGCACAGGTACATCTCGATGTTGTATTCTCTGGCTTTTTCTAGGATCTGTTCTCTAGTGCCTTTTCTGGGGATAAAGCCTGTTTGTTCATCTGATATCTGCGGGAGGAGAAAGGGTTTAAGACGCTCGTTGATGGATGGTTAAGAATATTTTACTGGCATGGGGAATCAGGGCAATTGTTCTGTAATTATTACAATCTAGTGGTGATCCTTTCTTAAAGATAGGTACGAAGATGGAATTGCACCATTCATCCGGTCATTTGCCGGTATCCCAAAGTTGTTTCCATAGCAAATGTATTAGATTATTCCTGCTTCTCCCATTGCCTTAAGTACCTCAGCGGTAATACCGCCAACTCCCAGAGTTTTGTTGTTCTTAAGTCTAGTTATAGCTCTTTGGACTTCTGTTCTTAATATGACAGGTTCTTTGATGACATCTCCAAGGTCAACACTATTGTCGGAAATACTGATGTTTTCGCATGATTTTTTGGGGGGATTACAATTAATAAAATTAAAACTATTATTAAGCTTAACAGTTGATGATATTTCTGATGTTCTTTCATCAAACACAGTAAGCTCTCTGCTTCGAATTTTGGCTTCAAATATAAGCAACTTATGACTTGTTTTAACCAATCTCGATGTTATATATGACGATGAGTTTTTGACTAACGAACCAAGAATCTCAAAAGTTTTTATCTGCTTTTTTGAGATGAGATATATAGACTATATTATGGGGGCAGCAAAGTATCAGATTTATCCGTGCTAGGTCGGAAAATAAGAAAATATGTGCAATTCTGGAAAAACGGGCAAGGAAATGTGTTAAACCTGCTCATCTTTCTGCCTACCTATTATAACCAAATTTACGCGGCGAAAATTTAATTGAAGCTGAAAATTTAATTGCAAGGGAGGTCATCTATGAAACTGCAAGGCATCATCCAAAGTATTTTTTACAAATTAAAACACTGACTGGCACAATAC
Organism: Sitophilus oryzae; assembly: GCF_002938485.1. Classification (NCBI taxonomy): domain Eukaryota; kingdom Metazoa; phylum Arthropoda; class Insecta; order Coleoptera; family Curculionidae; genus Sitophilus; species Sitophilus oryzae. The sequence goes on from NW_022147349.1 coordinate 593,147, forward strand.
AAAATTAGAGGTAATATTTCTGCTAAAGAGTTCGTCCTTTCCAGCGAAAAATCTATGTCTGGGCATATATAGTGAGTAGGAATTTGCTCCAGCTCTAAAATAAGTAAGTTGACTCTAGACAATTTTAAAAAAAAAAAAAAATTAAATTACCATCGTAAACAGTAGCAACCGAAACTTTACTACTCATGGATTTGTCAATCGGCCAACAAGAAACAAACTTATCGTGGAAAGGGCCCGAAAACTTACTTATATTACTCATAATTATAATTTACTAAATGGAGAAGAGCATCCTAGAATGGTAGTGGCCACTGAGAAAGAAATGCAAGAAGAAGATATCGATTTCAAAGTAATGGACTTGATTCAATTAACGGGGAAAGAGAAAGATGATCCATATGACAAGATTGAGGATAAATTACCATTGTTCACTCTATTACCTACTGTATCATAGGCCACTCTGGCTCTGTCTACCTTAAAAAACGTTCTTGTCTTTTTCTTGTAATGTTTTTACAGTTTTGAAATAAAAACATTATATTATTCAAAAAGCTGTTTTTTTTAAATTACCAATGTTAGTGTAATATTACCGGTAATGTTACCGATTTATAAATTACCGGTAATTTTACATCATTAAATATGACTATTTTTAGACTTAATTTTGTACACATTTAAATTTCTTTTAAAACTAAAAAATCGCAAATTATTACATGAGATTGGATATGTTAGGTACAAACTATTTCTATTTTTTCTTCATTGACTGTTAATTGATCATTACTTTTAGAATAAATGTATACCGTATATAAATAAATTATGCACTACCACTGAGAGGATGTGCTAAGATTTTTTATGGTTTTTATTAGTGATGGACTCACTCGATGTGAAAAATTCTTGGTCACTCGAGATCCTGGAAGATTACTCGGTATGCATAGATCGTTTTCGATACCATTACGCATACAGTAACCATGTGTGGCATACCTTAAATCGTTAAATAGAGAATACCCTTCAAACAACACTTGTTCCTTGTTCACATAACAATAATAATCAGTTTTCCATGTAGTAACCACCAGAATGCGATTCCATTTTTGGTAGCACTGCTTTTATGAATAAAACACATTACTTTTTTTTAAATACCAATTTCTAAAAAAAATATTAATAAATACAATAAATATTTATATACTAATATAATAATTCTAATTATTATATTAGTATATAAATATTTATTGTATTTATTAATATAACTCATTTTTTTTTCAAATGAAACTAAAGTGGTACAATTTAGGTACCACGTGCACATACTTAGTATTTCGAGTCAAATTGTTTTTACATTTTTTGTCGTGATACTAGTTTTTCAAGCGAAAATGTCAAAACTTGACATATGATATGTCATTCTTTTCAGAATATCATTTTCTATCAAATAACGTGAAAAAATACTGCTTAAGTGAAAAGAGTGTAGTTACTACTACTTTACTACCATTTTTACTACCGAGCCTTACTAACGTTACTTACTGCTACTTTTGAAAAACATCCTGTAACACGTACTGTAAAATATTATATTTTACAAAGTTTTTTTTATTTTTTCAATCTTGAAACCTGTAGGAAAATAAATGTATTTCAAAACTAATTAATATTTTTTTCTACTCATCGCGTAGAATCTGTTGACCTTGTTAGAAACTAGTTTCTTTGTGATGTTTTGTCTTTTACAAATAATAATATGTATTTTTTGTCTAAATGTAATACGTGTGAATGCGAATCCACTCTAAAAATCTGAAATGTATTTGCTATTGTTCTTCAAAATGTAAATTATCTCGTCTAATACCATTATGTGAAATAAAAATTAGGAATATAAAATTTAATATTTAATTAGGATAAATTTTAATAAACATAAATCTAAAAATCTATAATTATTTTCGTCTCAAAATCCTTGAGGCTCTATGTTGAGAAATAACTTCTTCTTGCGACTTTCTTTTAAAATCCCCAGATTTTTTTGGCAACATAGATCCGAGATTCTGCTTTGTTTTGTAGTTACAAGGAATTAAAGTCTTTAATTTATTATAATTTTTCTCCAATTGCTTTTAGCGATTTGAATGAAATTTTGAGGGCAGAAGTTATCTAATATAAGTGCGACATATTAGGTCTGTTCTCAGAAGAATCCCTGACTAGTCAGCACGTTTCTCATTGGTTAAAATACGTAGAAACCTGATTGTTAGTCTGGTTTCTACACATTTCAATCAATAAGAAACGCGCTGACTAGTCAGGGATTCTTCTGAGAACAGACCTATTGTCAGGGGTGGATGGGCCATATGGGAAAACGGGAAAATTCCCGGTGGGCCGGTGGCAAGATGGGCCGGTGGGCCGGTCCCGATCAGAGCTCAAAAAAGATTTTATTAGCAAAAATTAAATGGTTTATCTTCTAACTAAAGTGACGTAAGATCCTTAGTGACTCCATAACTAACTAATCAATTTGCATCAGTATAATCGTTAGTTGCTTTTAAACATAAACACCAATTTGTAAAATAACTATTGTAAAATGTCTTTCTCTGACGGAACGGACTAAAAGTGTGAGAACTAAACGCCAAGTCTAAATTGTTGTTTAAAATGAATTTGCTAAACATAATTTCTCTTTATCGAGTTTCAAATAAGTCCAATCGAGTTATTAAAGTTTGGAAATTTAAAAAAATATATTTATTTTTAAAAAAAATTGAGCTACCATTTTTCGGTATTTGCATCTCTTTTAGTGCCGTAATATCAGAGATTAAGAAACTCTACCGTGGGAAAATTTGTATCCTGTATTTTAAAATCCTGTATTTTAAAATATAAAGGAAAATTTAAAAGAAAATGCTCGATATTTAACATCTTTTTTGCAAAAAAAGCCCTCATAAACGTGTTTCTGGGGTCGAAATACACCACCCCTGAAAATATTTGCACTTATTTAAGGTTTACACTGATAGTTTTACCCAGTATTCTTTTATTAATAACTAATAAATATGACTGACTGGCAGCAAAAAAAAAAGAATGAATAGCATTAGGTAAATTTAAATAGTCGCAGAATCGGACCTATGCCGATATAAAAAATATATTTTTTTTATGACGTGAGGAGCCTCCTCACGCGACATGGCAGATGTTTTTTGAAATATTCTGTATATTCTATCAAATTTGACGGGCTCCCGAACCCTTAAACAGCTTCTGCACTATCCCCGAAATGTTTTACGAAATATTTCTGGGAATATTTCGTGAAACTTTTCACAAAACATTTCTGGAAACCCAGATTTCTTAACCTAGATTAACAATCAAAAACTCTCGATCAATTTCAGGAAACGTGGGAACTAATTTTTATAACACGGGCTTATACCCTATGATCGAATAAAAACGGCGTCAGCGATGGCTATGAAATAATCGCTGTCATTTTATATGTAAAATTATATGGGATATACGCAGAAAAAAAATCTTGGGTGTTTGGGAAGGTTAAAGGAAACATTGTCTTTGCGACTTTATTGTCGCTTCTTCAGGCACCAAAACATATTAATCCATATTATCATAAATTATGCCTACAAACATTCATGGCGATTCCAACCGCCAACTCTAAAACGCATACAAACGAATCGAACAGAAACTTAACGGGTATTTTTTGGCCCGATATACACCGATAGTAGTGGGAACTATCGAATGAATACTATCGAAACATTCGATAGTTGCAATTCATTCGAATAATTCGATAGCTAGTAAGAAAACATTCGTCGAAAACTATTCGAATAAAAATATCGAATAGATGCGTCATATGCTTCATCAATATATTAATTCGGCAGCAAAAACCATTCATTTATAAAATTCATTCATTTGTAAAATTCATTTATTCGTCAGGATCGATTATAATAAAATATAAACTGGATTTTAGTTGTCGCCCGGCGACGTAGGTTTCTTTCCTAGAAACCCGACAGCGGTCGGCCGGCGGTCAGTGGCAATGGTATGAAAAAAGCCGGAATCTTTGATTTTGAGTCAGATAAAGATAAGGACACATTATTTTTTTTATTGAGGTGCTAGTATTTACACAGAAAATACATTATGAACGGCGCTGTTGCCGTATATTCGTATTAGTTGGTATTAGCAAAGAATATTATTCTTTGGTATTATAGTTAGTTAGGGATAGTATAACTATATATTTTGCATGTTTTTTTATTAATATTCTGTTGTTACACTGCAATAATACTTTTTATTTTGGATATAGGAAAATGATTTTTAATGTTTTTAAGCAAAACTGGTTTAATAAATAATAATAACAGTAATAATTTGTTATACCTATTAACACCAAAATTTAAAATCATTTAATATAAACATTTTTTTAAGTAGTAGCAAAATAATAACAACAAATTAGAAGTCAAAATTATTTATATTAGATCCTATTTAAAAATAATATAGTCTCTAAATTTTTTGGCAACGTTGGTTTATTAAATAATAATAATTACAGAACTAATTCGTTATATTAACAACAAATTTTAAAATCATGAAATATAAACATTTATTAATTTTCTAAGCATGCAGTGTAATAGAAGAAAAATACAAATAAAAAATTAGAAATCAAAATTATATATGTGTATTACTTTTTATTACTTTGTATTAGTATTTAAAAATAATATTTGCTTTTACTGGCATTTACTTTAAAAAATAAATTAAATATTTCTCCACAAAAATCTACATGTAAGAGAATTAACATAAACAAAATACAAATATCGTTAATTTTTTTTTTAAATTGGCACATGTAAAACTTTAATCAATCAATTTAATTTTCTCATCCCAAAATTTGAGTTCGATAACCATTTACTTAACCACATTACCACATTACTTAAATATGATTATTAAGTTCAACTAATTCATATTACTAAAACATCTAAAATACAAATACATATGTATTTTTAAAATTAATTGTAAGTTCACCTCATCTCTCTTAAAAATTGTTACTTCTCAAAATTTTCCATTAAAAAAATAGACCATATACCGTATAAAATTAAATAATTGAAAGATCGGAAAATCACACAAATTTTCGGAAAAATTTTGACCACCTGCACACGTACACAATCGTCAATTGAAAAAACACTACTACTTTAGTATTTTAAATATTTTAATAAACGCAAAAATAGCACAGTATTTAGAAGGCAAGTTATAAAAATTTGGAAGAACTAATAATGCACTGACGCAGACAAAAATCAAACGAATACTAAATTTCATTTATCAAAAGCATTCGATAGTCGTGGCTTAACGATAACCATTTAGTCGCACGGCGAGGTTGTCACATATGCTTTAGTATACAACTGAATGAATGATTTTATTCGAATGAAACCATTCGATAGTTGAAATCATTCATTCAGTAACCATTCGATAGTCTAATTCATTCGATAGTTCCCATCGCTATACACCGATGCTCGGTTTGTGCGTGGCACGCAACTACTGGGAACTAACAATAATCATATATGGGAAATGTCATCGATCGTCATTTCATAGACATCGCTGATGCCGTTTTTATTCGATCATACGGTATTTATCGTACTATTTTGTGAAATAGCACGAAGCAATCAAGGTCAAACGTTGTGGTGGCTTCAGAAAAATAAGTAAACATGGAGCATGAATAAATATTATCATTAATTTGTAATAGAGTGCAAATGTAATACCACTATATTAAACTGATATGAAAAATCAAAAACTGTGCATTTAGAAAACAGTTACCAATGATAAATTAAATTGGCTATTCCTCTAAGGTTACACAAGAATATTTAGTTTTAATCATTGTCTAACCTTATTAATTACAATATAGTAAAAAAATATATTTCCAAAACTTAAAATCGTAAAACTGCTGGGCAATAGACAGTTACTAACTGTTCTGGCAGTCCGCCTTTTATAGGTTATAATCCACGGTATTAAACTATTTAAAAAATCGTCTAATTTTTTCTTATTTTTGAATGGATTTATATCAAACCATGTTATTATTATATATAAAAGTACCTTTTACATCGGGTCAATCCATAATTTTCCCAATCAGCTCGATATATTGATGATGTTGCCAGTATTGCTCATCAAGCAATGCTACTGTTATATTAATCAATTAAGGCCGCGTAAACAAACATAACATACAATTTTATATACTAATTCATTATAATATAATTAAATCATAAAAATATTGTAATTATATTCCTGCAAGTGAAAAGTTTTGTTCCCAAATATCTACTATACACGTGTTCAAATAATGGTGGAATATATATATCAACATAAAACAAGATGTAATTAATGAAATATCATCGTAACGACAGCTATTTTAGAAACGTCTAGGTTTACTTATTTTATTGAGATTTATAAAAAAAATCCTTTGCCTCGGGGACAGATACCTTCACGTTTTGGAAATAGCTCAAAACGTAACAAACTTGAAGGAGGTAACAGGAAACGCCAAAAAAATCACCCCACGCCCTCCTCACGAGTAGTTTTCAAACGCTTTTAAGAATCGAAAGTAGGTCGGGGCAAAGCGAAATGGGTCAAGACAACTGGAAATAAATCGAAATGCGACAAAGTTGGGCGACGAAATGCGACCTTGACCTGTTTCGAAAAGTTCTTCGCATAGTGTAGAGGCTGTTTTACTGCCGGCACTCTTTTATTCCATTTTTTTTCGAAATACATTGATATCATCCAAATTAGTTATTATTTGGAAAATAGTTTATGAATTATAAACAAAACGAATAAGGCTGCTTTCTAAAATATGGATTGGCAATATTAATTGGGCAGGTTAAATATGAACATTATTTTGTTAATCAAATACTGGAATTACAAGCAGTTGTATTATTTATTATTTATTAACAATCTTAATCAAGCACATGTAAATATCATTATTATATAATAAATAATCAATGTTAATGTTTAATTTGCAAACCAGTAAGAGTAAATATGCTGCGTCGCCATTTGTTTTTAATGAAAAATTTATTGATATTTCTAATGTGCGCGACTATGTTGGCTGTAATTCTACACATATACACGTGTATGCAAATACTATTAAACAATAATGACTTTATTATATTTATTAAACTACCTACGATATACAGAGAAATGTAATTTAATACCTCCAGCATAAGGTTCCTAATACTGTATACAGGGTGTTTCAAAAAGCATGCGCCATCTCTCGTGGGGAGATTTCTCAGGTAAAAATAAGATTTAATATTTATATTAACATATGTAGGTCCGATTCTGCTTTGTTTCGTATTTACAGGAGGTTAATGTTATATTTTTTAATTATTCACCACACTACACCAAATTTCATTCTTGAAAACACGAAGTAATGAACCATTTATTTTAAACCGATTATTTTTTTTTAACTTTTAACACTCTGTAGATCAAAAAGGAACAACTACTTTAGACCGCATGTGCATATAAATGTTTTTGCTTAAAAATATATGAGGAACACACCCTAATTTTTTTGACTACTTAAGAAACACCCTGTATATGGGCAATCTGCTACGATGGAAAAAAAAATAGGGTAAAAAAAGTTCAGCTTTGTCAGGCAGGTGTTACTCTGTGCTCTGAGCTCAACCCTAAATTTAACCTACGCAAACATAAAAAAGTACAGGTGGAACAATAATAATACAATGAATAAAACCAACTTTTCAGCCTTTTTTCTTCTTAACTTGATTGGTATTTTTTTTCTTAACTTATGGTTTCTAAATCAGACAAAAGTTTAAAAGTAGCATTAAATAAAGAATATAGTACGTTGATATTAGCATATTTAGAAAAAAAAATTATAAAGTTTTGATATGTTGAGGTTATACTACGTACTAAAGGAGACTTTTTAAAATCAAAAAAGATCCTAACTGTAAAGTGTGAGCTTCACCCCCAAAAACCACCCCCAATATGCACTGCGTTGGTTTTTCTCGTTTTTCTCGAAAACCATTAGTCGCAGAGAAAATTTTATTTCTTATAAAATTTGCTACAAAAAGTTTCTATTCATTATTTATATTTATCCAATGCATTTCAAGCAATAACCGTTTGAAAAATGGAGTACAAAAAATATTTCGGTTATTACTCGAAATTCATTGGACAAATATAAATAAAAAGTCTCCTTTTGGTGCGTCTAATCTCAACATATCAAAACTTTATAAATTTCTTCTTCTATTCGGCTATTTTAGGTCTAATTTATTTTATTTATTTATTTATTTATTTAATGTACTCCATTCAACAGCAAGCGCCAATTACAGAATGGGTCGTACTGTATCGATTACAAATTAAAATTAAGCAATTTATAGATCATAAAACAAATTAATTATAATAAAAGGTACAAAACAAAATATATACAAAGTAAAAAACAAGGATCAGATCAACAAAATTGACAAAAAAAAATTGATAAAAAAAGCCGATACTAGTAATTAAAGCTGAAAGCTGGACTGGAAAAAATTAGTAACTAACCGATCTCAACGGAAATGTGTAGATAATGATCTCCTATTTAAACTCTCAAAAGTCCCATTCGGTCCCAGTGGAGGAAGTTTGAAAAAAACCGCCGCCATCTTGGATTTTTTCGTTTTTTTCAAATATCTCCGTTTGCATAACTTTTTTCGAAAAAACTAAAGATATGTTTTTTGTAGAGAATTAAACTTAAAATATTTTATCTTCAATCATTTTCTTTCTAAAATTAATAGTAATAGAGATAACGCAATTTTTTACTATACGGTTTATAAATTTTCCATTGTTTTTAATCCAATGAATTGAAATCTGCTATGACGTCATCCTGAGCGTCATTTTCGTCCTCACCTAAAATACAAAAGTTTGTGCAACTGATTCCGTATCGCTAACCAGACTTTGAAGAACATTTAAGACCCAGTTTTCTATAAGAGCAATAATTATTAAAGCACTGACTCTTTTTGCGATTGCAAAAAAATAATTTTAGTAGGTCAGGAGGCGCCACATCTTCTGTTGATGGAATAGGTGTCAGATTGCCTTTTTGGTCTTTCTTCCATCCATATTGTAAAGGATCTAACTTGTTACCAATCCATTCTTGAATCTAAAAAATACAACTTATAACATTTCCTATAATAGTGTTACGTTTTTTTTTTGTCGGTTCCGTGTGGATAGAAAGTCACAATTTATTTAAACACTATTTATTTAACACTAATTAACAAAAATAATAACGATAAAAGACTTATAGAACTATTTACAAACGATTTATAACTAAGAATTTATTTTGAATTTTAGCGCGTCAACTGTATATTTATAACTGCCCTCTCTAGGCCACTGCCGCCGGCTTTTATACCTACAGCAAAAGAAATCTAGAATAGTCCATAGATCGTTAGGCGCATAGAGAAGGTTTTCGAATGTTCTCGTATGTACTAGTCCATTCTAGTGGGTCTCGATTCTTCTCGAACGAATGAATCATTGTGGTGTCTATGCGATGTTAAGGTCATCCGAGGGCGGGCCATATTGTGAGGTTAGGTCGAGTCCACACCGGCTCGACACTGCCCCCTTCTTAGGCACATGCTCGTCCCGAGATGTATACGGTGAATGAAGGTATTTGCAAAGCTGGCCCCTGGTACATTGCGAAGTCTGGTAGAAATAGCAGTCTACAGTTTTCTCTCCCGATCTCTTTGGGTTGTAGCAGCAAACGAGGATCTCGATTCCCGTAAATCTGAACAAGACTTCAATCATGTTCCGGACTGTACGCCAACTCAAACCATCGAGTCCACACGCCAGCTTCGGAATGGCTAATCGTGCAATGTTGTTGTTTAGCAGGGCTTCTCTCAGTTCAATCAGGGTCTTCCATAGATTGAGATAAGTCGGCTTACTCGGGGACCATTCCTTGGTGACCAGGTAGAAGATGTGCCTTGCTTGACCATGTGCATTGTCGGTTAGCCTCAAGACGCTTCCAACCTCTGGATCCTGTCGGCGTAGTTCTCCGACACGCCCAAACTTCTCATTGAACGTCGCAGCGATTCCTCTGGACATCCGCAAATCTCGAGCCACACAATGAGCGAGCGAATAATCAGGAGGCACGGAAAAGAGGTCTCGTTGATCTTCTTTGGTTACACCATAGCGAGCCTTCTCACTGCTGTTGTATCGGGCCATGAAATCGTCAAAGGACATCTCCGAATCAGGGGGATCAAAGCTGCAGGTTCTCACGGTCCCAGCACGATCTTCTATTTCGCCTTGGTAGGGGCTCAAACGGTTGAAATGGACTACCCTCGGTTTTCCTTTTGGCAATTTTCTGATACGGTATACGACGTCATTAATTCTATCCATGACTTCGTATGGCCCTTCCCACGAGGATTGTAGCTTCGGAGATAACCCACGACGTCTCTGCGGGTTATATAGCCACACCAACTTCCCTGGTTGGTATCCTCCATGCTCAGCTTGAATGTCGTAGTGTTCCTTCATTCGGTCACTAGCACTTTGAATATTTAGGCGGACTCTCTGATGAATGTCGTCCATCCTTTGACGTAGTGTGTGGACATAATCTTCTCCGGCGACTTCTTCTCCCGGTCGGCAACCAAATTTCAGATCACAGGGTAGGCGCACTTCCCGTCCCATAACGATGCTGGCTGGAGTTTGCCCTGTAGATTCTTGGACGGATGAACGGTAGGCCAACAGGAACAGGTGAAGAAATTTGTCCCAGTCTCTTTGGTGGTCAGAGACTACTTTGGCCAGATAACGGTTGATAGTTCTGTTCATGCGTTCAACCATCCCATCGGATTGTGGATGTAGAGCAGTCGTCCTGGTCTTGCGGATGTTCAGGACTTCACAGACGCCTTGGAACAGATTGGACTCAAAGTTTCTTCCCTGATCTGAATGAAGCTCCATGGGAACACCAAACCTGCAGATCCATTCTTTAACAAGGGCATCAGCAATCGTGGACGCTTCTTGATTTGGCAACGCGTAGGCCTCGACCCATTTGCTGAAGTAATCCATTACTACCACAATGTATTTGTTGCCATCGTTCGTCTCCGGGAAAGGACCAGCCACGTCGATCGCTATTCGTTCGAAGGGACTACCAACATTGTACTGGCGCATAGGGGCTTTACCACGCTTTTGTGGCCCATTAATGGCTGCGCAAATGTCACATTTCTTACACCAGGCCCTCACATCTTCTTTGCAGTTCACCCAGTAGAACCGTTCACGCAGCTTGCCAAGTGTCTTGGTAACACCAAGATGTCTCCGCTGGTTCCATTGTGAACTTCCTCCAAGACTTCTGGGACCCTCTTCTTTGGAATGACGATCTGCCTTCTCTCTTCTTGTCCCTCCGGTCTCTCTCGATCACACGGCGAAGTAGTCCGTTATCTATTACCAAGGAATTCCACTGGGCCCAGTACGACTTTACGTTCGGCGAATATCTGCAAACTTCTTCCCACGTTGGTCTTTGGCCTGTGTTTTTCCAGTTAATTACTAAACCTAATTCTGGGTCACTGGTTTGGTCATTTGCAAGATCTCCGAGTTGCCAACTATCATTAACCACAGTTGTTCTTAGGAGTTTCACTTCTTTCTCTTCTGCTCGGGAACAATGCTTACAGTCCTTAGCACAAGGTCTTCTGGAAAGTGCGTCGGCATTTCGATGGATTGCCCCAGCTCGATGTTCTGTGTCGAAGTCAAATTCTTGTAATCGTTCAATCCATCTAGCTACCTGCCCTTCCGGATTCTTAAACTGCAACAGCCATTTCAAAGCAGCATGGTCTGTTCTTAACAAGAACTTTCTTCCATAGAGATACTTGTAGAAGTGTTCCACTGCTTTAACTACTGCTAGTAATTCTCGTCTGGTTACACAGTAGTTCCTTTCCGGTTTTGACAAGGTCTTACTAAAATAACCAATGACTTTTTCTTGACCATCCTGGATCTGAGACAGAACAGCGCCTAATGCAACATTGCTAGCGTCGGTATCCAATATAAAGTTTCCGTTGCCAAGAGGGTAGCTAAGTATGTGCGCACTAGTCAGGGCCTTCTTCAATTTTCGGAATGCCTCGTCAGAATCTGAGTCCCAAGAGAAACGCCTCTCGCCTTCGGTAAGTCTGGTAAATGGTTTTGCGATGGTGGCGAAACCCTGTACATAGCGTCGATAGTATGTGCATAGTCCCAAAAAGCTTCGTAGTTCATGTTTATCTTTAGGTATCGGCCACTCTTCCACTGTCTTGGTCTTCTGTGGATCTACCGCAACTCCTTGGGAGGAGACTATATGGCCCAAGTAGTGTACCTTTTCTTGACACAGATGACATTTCTTGGGGCTAAGTTTCAAACCAGAACTCCCTAGTCGCTTGAAAACTTCTTCCAAATTCTTCAGATGATGGTCAAAGGATTTCCCAACCACTATGATGTCATCCAGGTACACTAAACAGGTAGTCCAGGATAGTCCCTTTAACACAGACTCCATTAGTCTCTCAAAGGTAGCTGGCGCGTTGCACAATCCAAAAGGCATGACGGTAAATTGCCACAGTCCGGAGCCCACCGAGAACGCTGTCTTCTCTCTGTCTTTCGGCGCCATGTCGACTTGCCAATATCCACTCTTCAGATCTAACGTAGAGAATATCGTTGACCCCGCCAGCGTGTCTAGAGTATCGTCTATCCTCGGCAGGGGATAACTATCCTTCTTGGTAACATTATTGAGCTGCCGATAATCAACACAGAACCTGGTGGTACCGTCTTTCTTCTTTACTAGTACTACCGGCGATGTCCACGGGCTGTTAGATGGTTCGATGACACCCTCTTCTTTCATTTCTCGAAGGATTTTATCAGCTTCTTCACGTTTGGCGAGCGGAAGTCTTCTCGGATTTTGTTTGATTGGTCGTGCATCTCCGGTATCAATTTTGTGTTGTACTAAATTGGTACGACCTCTCTGTCCTGCTTCTCCTTTATCAAACACATCTTGATACTTGATTATCAGGTTTCTCAATTTTCTTCTATTTTCGGGAGATAATCCTTTAACGTTTACTAACTCCTTCACCATTTTGTCCGGAATTTTTGAAGTCGAAACTTTGGAGGCTTCCACGCTTCGAACGACTGAGGAGACCGAACAACAGTACCCTAAGAGGGTTCCCTTCTTCAAGGATACAGAATAATAATTCGTGTTCATTACTCTCACCGGTACAGTTTTCTTCGCTCGTAGCAGGGCTTTTCCAACAGCGATCCCTCGTCCTATTTCGCTGTCATGGTTCCTTGGCTCCAACAGAATAATACTCCCATTATTCATTTTACCTTCTAGGCAACCATCCAAAAATATCTCACAGCGCTCAGGGATCGAAACATCTTCTGCTACCACCACGCGAAGCGTCTCCTCACATTTTCGATGCAGAACCACTTCTTCTTCATTTATTTTCAAAATTCCTTGTTTGAGGTTTAGCTCAAAACCTCTAGTGGTCATGATGTCCATTCCGAGAATAAGTTCATCTTCGATGTCTGCTACTAACACTCGATGATTAAAACAGGTGCTTCCGATAACAAAATTAAGATCTACCTCTCCATGGATGAGAGCGGAGCTTCCTGTAGCTGTACGTAGTCGCCATTGTGTTGTTTTAATCCTGTTTGATGTTTTAAGGATATCCGGTCTGATGATCGTTTTGGTCGCACCCGTATCCAAAAGCATGGTTCGTAACTCTCCATCCACGAAACCATCCACAAAAATGCTGTTGAACTTGTGTTGTAGCGATGCGACTTGAGCAGTTTTTGTTGAAACCTGTTGGGTACTGCTCGATATGTGTCCCTTTGATTCGACACTTGGCGAAACCGGGTCCACGTCCTTTTCTTTACAGTGACTTCTTACGTGTCCTGCCTGGCCGCAATTCCAGCAACAAGTCGGTCCTTTCTTGCCCATGTACTCCTCCATGACTTTCCGCACAATGCTTTCCACGGATTCGTCGGAACATTGGTTGACCGCCCGTACTCTCACTAGAGACCGAGAACTTTGTTTCGCGGCCTCAAATTCTAGGGCACGTGCTAAAGCATCCACCAAGTGCGTTGGGTGGGCTAGGAGAAGTGCTTGTCTTGTCTCGTTATCACGTAAGCCGTCGGAGAATGCCTGTACTGCCAACCGCTCCATAACATTCTCTGGCGTAGCAGGGTACGCAAGGCGAACGAGGCGGGCTACGTCGGCTTCAAACTCCTGCAGAGACTCATTTGACTTTTGAATGCGATTTTTTAGCTGGGAATGATAGACATGTTCCAAATGAGCTTGGCCGTACCTCATCTCTAAATGTCGTACCAATTGCTGATAATCTCCCTGTTCCGATGGTGACAATGTCTGCAGGATATCAGTCGCATCTCCTCGCAGTGCGACAGTCAAAGCGGTAGCCTTTTCAGCGATTGTCCATCCGTTCGCTCTCGCAGCGGCCTCAAACTGGCAAAAATAATTGGCCCAAGCGGTTTTCCGTCAAACTGTGGAGGCTTAATAACTGACTTTGAGATATACTTATTTTCGACTAGTTTCGGTGCCTCCGATGTTTCTTGACATTTTGGTGAATTGGCCTTTTCTATTTCTTGTTTTAAAATTTCGATTTTTCTGTTAACATCGTCCTCAATCTGTGCTATTTTGTCTTGTGTATCTATTATCTTTTCTTCTAATTCCCTGGAGTTTTCTGTTATCTTGTTGTATAAACTTTGTTCTAAATTCAATATTTTATTATTGAAGCTGGCCTGTATGTCTTTAGAATTTTCTGCGATCTTATCTTCTAAATTAACTTCCAAGTCAGTTATTTTACTATTCAAATTGTTCAAGTTGTCGTCTAATTTTCATTCAAACTGTCTTCTAATTTTTGTAAGGACGAGTCAAGGTCACCTTCCAGCTCAAAGCAAAATGTGTCAGGATCCTCACCTTCCTCAATCAAAACGTCTCTCAGTCTGGCTTGTAAAATGCTTTTCTTTCCATCTGTTTCGCATTCCCTCTCTTCCAGTACGCATTTTAATTCCGACACTTTCAAGTCTTTCAACAATTTTTTCGGAGCCATTGTCTGTCTTTTTATTTTCTTAATCTATCACACACGCCACACTTGACACCAATTGTTACGTTTTTTTTTTGTCGGTTCCGTGTGGATAGAAAGTCACAATTTATTTAAACACTATTTATTTAACACTAATTAACAAAAATAATAACGATAAAAGACTTATAGAACTATTTACAAACGATTTATAACTAAGAATTTATTTTGAATTTTAGCGCGTCAACTGTATATTTATAACTGCCCTCTCTAGGCCACTGCCGCCGGCTTTTATACCTACAGCAAAAGAAATCTAGAATAGTCCATAGATCGTTAGGCGCATAGAGAAGGTTTTCGAATGTTCTCGTATGTACTAGTCCATTCTAGTGGGTCTCGATTCTTCTCGAACGAATGAATCATTGTGGTGTCTATGCGATGTTAAGGTCATCCGAGGGCGGGCCATATTGTGAGGTTAGGTCGAGTCCACACCGGCTCGCAACAATAGATATATCTTTACAGTTACCTGAAAGTATGGCCTGAGTAAATGGAGTTTTACAGAGTTCTCAGTTGGAGGCAAATTAGCTAAATTGAAGGTAGTCTTAAGGGCTTGTCTTGATGTAATACTATTGTATAGATTGTATCTCAGATGGTTAATATGTTTAATATAGCTTGGGCAGTGATATAGCTTTAAAAGATAATTTAATCCTGACTGAAACAAGTCAAAAATGAAAAAAGATGACGATCTTTGTCAATACCTTGAAGTATTTTTAGGAAAAAATGCTAACAAAGATGACTTGTTTCAGTCAGGACAAAATTATCTTTTAAAGCTATATCACTGCCCAAGCTATATCAAACATATTAACCATTTGAGATACACTCTATACAATAGGATTACATCAAGACAAACCCTTAACTGAGAATTCTGCAAAACTCCATTTACTTAGGACATACTTTCAGGTAACTGTAAAGATATATCTATTATAAGAAATGTTATAAGTTGTATTTTTTAGAATCAAGAATGGATTGGTAACAAGTTAGATCCTTTACAATATGAACAGAAGAAAGATCAAAAAGGCAATCTGACACCTATTCAATCAACAGAAGGTATGGCGCCTCCTGACTTACTAAAATTATTTTTTTGCAATTGCAAAGACAGTGCTCTAAAAATTGCTCTTGTAGAAAACTGGGTCTTAAATGTTCTTCAAAGTGCGGTTAGTGCTACGGAATTAAGCTTGATTTTCATGCATCCGTTGTCCGACGTTGATACGATTTTAATTTCATTGGTTGTATTTAAAGGCTTCGATTGGATAACCGTTTCTAACCAATCGAAGTCTTTAAATTCAACCAATAAAATAATATCGTATCATCGTATCGTCGGACAACGGATGCATGAAAATCAAGCTTTAGTTGTACAAACTTTTGTATTTTAGTTGAGGACGAAAATGACGCTCTGGATGACGTCATAACAGATTTCATTTAATAACTTTAATTTAATAATTTTTTTAACAATAATTTTATTTAATAAATAATATTTAAGCGTTATTTTTCATTGTTTTAATGCTTAAATTTATACTTGGTTTATCTGTATTAACACTATACTGTTAACGCAAAAATTATAGCTTATTGGATTAAAAAACTGGAAAATTTATAAACCGTATAGTAAAAAATTGCGTTATCTCTATTACTATTAACTCTAGAAAGAAAATGATTAAAGATAAAATATTCTAAATTTAATTCTCTACAAAAAACATATCTTTAGTTTTTCCGAAAAAAGTTAAGCAAACGGATATATTTGAAAAAAACGAAAAAATCCAAGATGGCGGCGGTTTTTTTCAAACTTCCCCCACTGGGACCAAATGGGACTTTTGAGTGGTTAAATAGGAGATTAATATCTACATATTCCCGTTAAGATTGGTTGGTTACTAATTTTTTCCACCTTTATATATCATACTCGGCTACGTTTACTGGCCTATCTGGCGTTGATTGTAGGCTAGTTGCATTCTATTAACTGGAGAGTTTTTAACATTGAAAATGTTTCTGTTATCCTATATAAGGGAGCCCAAATCGAATTAAAATGCTACATTTGCCACACCATGACGTCATATATACAAGGGTATAGGAAATCTCAGCGCAGCGGCGGCAGTCGGCCCGCGCGCGCAAAAACCATTACATCGCTAATTGTTTATTGATATATCTTTATTAGTTTAAAAGCAAAAAATATGGGGTTTGCTTTGATACCTTGTCAAGACATAAGCGAAACTTTTAAATTGTTTCTTTTTTCCATTTAGGCCTTCGTTTTTCGTTAAATGAAAGTTATATTAAAAAAAATCTATTTTTAAACCAAATTTTCGCATGATTGAAATGATTATTCATGTTTAAAGTTTTTTTTTGGTCATAAGCGCTAATGGAAATCTTTTTTTGTAAATAATTATAAAAAATTACTCCCTACGAAGACTTTATTGTGTACTGGATCAAAAAAGTATTTGTTTTCTCTATACGGTGGTTTTAATATATCGATTTTTGATGATAGTGCCCTTTTACCCGGTCTTTTACCCTTAATTTTGTACTACAATAAGGGTCCCCATATCATGTACTGTACTTCCATCCCTGAAAAATTCAGCTTGTGACACCGAAGTGAGAGGTAAAGTCAAAATAAGCTTTAATCTACCTACATCATAGGTAGGTGTAGGTACTCTAGGTATATTCTACCTAGACAGTAGCTGAACTAGCTGACAGTAGTAATTAATTTGTTATCCGATAAGTAGTTGTCATTATATAAGTTTAATCATCTTATTACCTCCTGTAACGGTAGGTTTTGGATTTTTCCTGATTGTTTTGTTAAACAATAATATACTGGGCATATAAATGTCTGTTACAGGTTAATTCGTTAAAGAAATATGTTACACACATATTTATTTTAATAATAATAGTATAATAGTAATGGCTATATATTATGTTATAACACATACTCTGTATAAAATATATACATATATATATACATATATATATAATAAGAAGAAATTAGTCTTTTTTTGAAAGGAAAATATAGAAAAAACTCTTTCTATAGAAAAAGTCTTTATACTAACCAGAATCCGGTGACATATACGCGGTCTCACCGGAAACATTACTTATTACTTCGCATAACTTGAACAATATCTACTTTTAATAATGAACACTTCAGAAATACACCAGTAAAAACATTTATTATTTGATATTAAAACTCGAATTAAATTATAAATATTAGTTACCTATGTTGTTATAGCTTTTTATATGCCTGTTTAACGACTTAATAAGTTACCTAGCGAAAAATCTGTGCGCGTACCTACCACTATTGTTACAGGTTAATTCGTTAAGAAATATGTTACACAAATTAAAAACGCTAAAATTTTAATGGTATTACTTGTGCATTATTGGCCTTATAATGCAATTTGTTGGAATTATATCTTCTTTAAATATAATTAGACTTTTTAACGACTTTTAAGTTACCTAGGAAAAAATCTGTGCACGTACCTACCACTATTGTTACAGATTAATTCGTTAAACAAATGTGTTACATATTATTCGTGGTATTAGTGGTATTGTATTGGAATCAGCTTGGCATTAGTAGGGCATTATATGAGAAATTTTGGTATTTAATTTGTATTTTTGGCATTACTTTGGCATTAGTATACAGACATTTGTCAGCGGCTTACTCCTTGTAGATAATCAAAAAGTTTTTTGATAAAATTTGGTTTTTATGTCAGATCATTTCTATGAAAAATTACATTAGATTTTTATTAAAGACGCTGGGTAATTAAAACATTGACTAATAAAGCTTGTTCACTTTAAATAAGGGGTCACGAAATATCCTCCTTGGAGTGTTTGGGTTAAGGAGTGTATAATAAATTAATCCTTGTTTTATAATAAAAACCATAAAACATTTATTTGTGAGTAAAATAATGCAATGGTTGGATATCTCTCCTTTATAATTAGGTGACTAAAAATACACTAAAATAATTAGAAAAAAAATCTTGTGCTTATTTAGTAATTACGTCAATATTAATTAATTGACTTTCTAGTCTATTTTATTTTATGTACAAATATATTATTAAATTTTAATCTAAGCATTAAGTAACAAAACACTTTGTGCCCTCTTATATCGTAAGAGGTTACGAAATATACTCCTGGTTACACCCCTTACAGAAAACAGTGTAAGGGGTGTAAATAAATTGTATAATCACTGTTTTTTATAATAAAAACTATAAAATATTTCTTATTTGTGAGATTGAAAAAACAAAACAATGCATTGGTTAAAATAAGTATAACATATATATATATATTAATATATAGTATTATAATAATATATATGTATATATATATATATATATATATATATATATATATATATATATATATATATATTATATATATATATATATATATATATATATATATATATATTATATATATATATATATATATATATATATATATATATATATATATATATATATATATATATATATATATATATATATATATATATATATATATATATATATATATATATATATATATATATATATATGTATATATATATATACAGGGTGTCCCAGAAATGAGTGCAGATATTTTAACTGGTAGTATAGTTCAACCCCAGAAACACGCCTATGAGGTTTTTTTGCGAAAAAAAAATGTTGAAAATTTTATATTTTTCTTGACATTTTCCGGAAAATGTTGAAAAACTTTTGAGTGCCACTGTTCACTCCCCGGGAAATTCGTTTACCGGGCATAGAGAGTGTCGGAGAGAATGCAACGTTGCCACCTCCTACCATACCCACATTCTGCATGTTTATCTATAAATTCAATTATTTTAAGTTGCTACAGAAAAAAATACGTAAATTAATTTTATTCATATTAGTGTAGATTGCTCTACTAATTGTAGAGAAACGCGCAATATTTTAAGTACTTTTTACAGTGGAGTAAACTGAAAAAATAAATCTTAACAATTATAGCTTCTTTTTTCGCCATATTAGGAAATATTTTCAATCGTTTCAATAAACAATTATAACCTTTAATGTTTAGTTAGAGCTTACCCTTTTAATGAAAGTGTTTTTTATCCAGCACATACAGGGTGTCCCAGAAATAAGTGCAAATATTTTAACTGGTAGTATAGTTCAACCCCAGAAACACGCCTATAAGGTTTTTTTTTGCGAAAAAAAAATGTTGAAAATTTAAAATTTTTCTTGACATTTTCCGGGAAATTTGAAAAAACTTTTTAGTGCTTTGCAGTGTTGTAACCTCCTATGTTATCCACATTCTACATAGTTCTACATTTATAAATTCATAGAAAAATTTCTACACAAAAATTAAGAATGTTAAATTTTTATCAGTGCCTCATTATTAATAATTATTATAGAAAAAAACACATTAATTATTTTTAGTACTTACCCTTTCAATGAAAACTTAACAAAAACCACCGAAAATTAACTAAAACATTACGTTTATGACGTTTACGAAAATGATTCATCATATTATTCACAACCAGGTCACAAAAAAGAAATTCCTAAAATGTTTATCGTAATTTAGAATTCAATATTTGTTTTCTTTCATGTTTCTCTGTTTTATTTGAACCCTGATTTACAAAACACCTTGAAAAGCGCACATTACTTTGAATACCGTCTCTTATCGCCACTTTACGAACTACTTTCAATTTAAGACATGTTTCACTCAACAATTTTAAATATGTATTTTGTTTTTCGCTATTTTTCGATGTATTTTGACAGCCCGACCGTCACGTGTCGGCCAAGAGTGCCACGTGTGAACTGGTCCTTTGAGCCGCGCCGTCGTGGCAGGCTTGCGTCAGACGACGATGTTAAGCAACGTTGCCGTAGTTACAACAATTTCAAATTCAAGAGATTCGAAGCAATCAAATTTGTATTAAATTTTAAAAATAAAACAGAGAAACATGAAAGGAAACAAACAAAACGAAAATGAATTGATTATTCGTCGGGCTGTTTTCGATATATTCTGAATTACGATAAACAATTTAGAAATTTCTTTTTTGTGACCTTATCAATAATCAATTCATTTGTGTTTTGTTTGTTTCCTATCATGTTTTCTGTTTTATTTTTAAAATTTAATAAGAATTTGATTGCTTCGAGTGTCTTGAATTTGAAATTGTTGAAACTACGGCAACCTCGCATGACGCAAGCTCGACACGCCGGCGCGACAAAGAAGCACTGGGCAGTTACCAACCAGTGATGCGTGGCTGTCTTGGCCGACGGATGGTTGGGATGTTGACGGAATTGTCGAAATACATCGAAAAAATAGCGAAAAAGCAAAATACGTATTTAAAATTGTTGAGTGAAACATGTATTTTCTTAGATTGAAAGTAGTTCGTAAAGTGGCGGTAAGAGACAATAATTCTCAACATTTATTCATTCAGAAAGATATTCAAAGTAATGTGTAATGTGTGCTTTTCAAGTTGTTTTGTAAATCAGTGGTTCAAATTGTGATGAAGCCTATACGAAAATAATGTGTTAAGTTAAAAATGGGGACTGTTATTTTAGCAGTTTTTATAATAGCACGTACAAGTAAAGCAGCACAATGAAGTGTATTTTAGTTAAGTGTGTATCGAAAAAGAGAACTGTCGCAGTTACATCGATCTGTCATAAGTATCTTTTTTAATGTTGGGTAAGTTTTTTAATTTAACTTTTAAACATTTAACTTTTAATTTATTTTATGTAATAATATCACAATCTTAAAAATGTAATGCATCTCTGCAAACTCCTCAGGTGTTGTGATTTTATGACTTACTTGTAAACATATACTTTCTTGTCCATATGGCAACACAGTGCGTCGAATTAACTGAAATCCGGGCTTGATCCGGGTAATTGGATGTAGTTGGCAATATCTGCCGGCGGTTCTCAAAATGTTGCGAATATTTTTTTAAATTTTCAAAGTTAAATAACTCAGTTATTTTCAATTTATTTTAAAAATGGTAAAGAGAAAATATGTTTATTTTGACCAGATCTACCACCTCTTAAAATATCTGCACTCATTTCTGGGACACCCTGTATATATATGTATATATAAGCTTTGTATATATATATATATATATATATATATATATATATATATATATATATATATATATATATATATATATATATATATATATATATATATATATATATATATATATATATATATATATATATATATATATATATATATATATATATATATATATATATATATATATATATATATATATACTATATATATTACATATGTATTAAATGTACTTATTTTAACCAATGCATTGTTTTGTTTTTTCAATCTCACAAATAAGAAATATTTTATAGTTTTTATTATAAAAAACAGTGATTATACAATTTATTTACACCCCTTACACTGTTTTCTGTAAGGGGTGTAACCAGGAGTATATTTCGTAACCTCTTACGATATAAGAGGGCACAAAGTGTTTTGTTACTTAATGCTTAGATTAAAATTTAATAATATATTTGTACATAAAATAAAATAGACTAGAAAGTCAATTAATTAATATTGACGTAATTACTAAATAAGCACAAGATTTTTTTTCTAATTATTTTAGTGTATTTTTAGTCACCTAATTATAAAGGAGAGATATCCAACCATTGCATTATTTTACTCACAAATAAATGTTTTATGGTTTTTATTATAAAACAAGGATTAATTTATTATACACTCCTTAACCCAAACACTCCAAGGAGGATATTTCGTGACCCCTTATTTAAAGTGAACAAGCTTTATTAGTCAATGTTTTAATTACCCAGCGTCTTTAATAGAAATGATCTGACATAAAAACCAAATTTTATCAAAAAACTTTTTGATTATCTACAAGGAGTAAGCCGCTGACAAATGTCTGTATACTAATGCCAAAGTAAAGCCAAAAATAATGCCAAGCTGATTCCAATACAATACCACTAATACAACGAATAATATGTAACACATTTGTTTAACGAATTAATCTGTAACAATAGTGGTAGGTACGTGCACAGATTTTTTCCTAGGTAACTTAAAAGTCGTTAAAAAGTCTAATTATATTTAAAGAAGATATAATTCCAACAAATTGCATTATAAGGCCAATAATGCACAAGTAATACCATTAAAATTTTAGCGTTTTTAATTTGTGTAACATATTTCTTTAACGAATTAACCTGTAACAATAGTGGTAGGTACGCGCACAGATTTTTTCGCTAGGTAACTTATTAAGTCGTTAAACAGGCATATAAAAGCTATAACAACATAGGTAACTAATATTTATAATTTAATTCGAGTTTTAATATCAAATAATAAATGTTTTTACTGGTGTATTTCTGAAGTGTTCATTATTAAAAGTAGATATTGTTCAAGTTATGCGAAGTAATAAGTAATGTTTCCGGTGAGACCGCGTATATGTCACCGGATTCTGGTTAGTATAAAGACTTTTTCTATAGAAAGAGTTTTTTCTATATTTTCCTTTCAAAAAAAGACTAATTTCTTCTTATTGTTTTAAATATTACAGTGTTTCTTTTTCCTAAAATGTTATACTTAATTTTCGCTTAAAATTAAAAAATCACAAATGGAGGAAAATATACGTTATTGAATAAAGTTTATTCAAATCACTTTACCATAACAAAAAAGTAAAAACATGTCATAGCGGAAGATATTCAGGTGGCATTTTACACATTTATCTATTAAAATCGAGATTAAAATAATAAATTTGCGTAACATGTTATACACGTGATAGAAAGTTTCAGAATCGATTAATACGCAATACGCTACGCAGTCAACTTATTCCCATGCGCGGATGAGCGTCTTCAAGACTCTTCCATCGGCCCACGACACCGCCGAAGAGGAATCGGCCTATGTTTGGCTAAACAGGCTCGACACGGTGGACTACGATATTGGCGAGTCTGAATATTTATAAAAATTCGCAAAGTATATATAAAAGCTCAAAGGTTTTTTTTGTTGCATCCATCCCGCCGAAACCGCTTTACCAATCTTGATGATTCTTTTTTTAAATGAAAGGTATATATGTGTAGATTTGTTATGAAATATTTTTATAGTGCTTAATGGCTATTTCTTTGTGTAAAACGACTAAATACTAAAACATACCTGAAAAACACCTACACACAATACCTCCAGAAATAAATTATTTGTCATTGTCAGTGGTGTGTCAGTTAGATTATATATTAAGTTTTTAGATATTTTAGGAGTGAGTTCATACCGCCAGCTTTAGATACATAAATATTAGCACAAAGGTTCTTTTAAACGACATTAGTGAATTAGCTACACAAAGCGATTTTAGGAAATTCATCCTCTTAGAGAGTAAAATTATGTCGGAACAGTTTGTTATATGAAAATTCCTTACTATTTGGTCTAGAAGAATGAAATCCTACAAAAAGAATTAAAAGATTAATTAGAATTTTGAAATTCATCAACGAAATGGGTAAAGTTAGTAAAAATTTATATAAAACTTGGTGACCTCTGGATTATACACATAAAAATTGGCACAAAGGTAAAGCGAATTTATGAAATTTATACCCTTAGGGAGTAGAATAGGGAATGAAAGTTTGCTGTACGAAAATGCAATACTATAACATTATAAACCAGACAGTATAAAATTTTATACAAGGGTTTATTTAGTGACATCATAACGAAATATATCTTCCTCAATTATCCTTCAAAGAGAAAAAAAAAAGAACAGAAAGAGAAAAAAAATAAGAAAAAATAACCTATAAAGAGAGTATTAGTGCTCTTAATAAATAAAAAAAAGATGAATAATGAAAAACATCTATGCTCACTTAACTAGCTCTATAAAGAAGTAAAAAATCATTTAAATCAATGCATGAACGATTCGAGGTGTAACGCGAACGTAGTCGCGGAAAAAAGCTAGTAATTTATTAAATTATTTTATTTAACTCATTAATTTTCATTGAAAAGGAATTTTTTTAATTCGCCACTATATTAGTTAAAAACTAAGAAACTCATATCAAATTTAAGTTTTGCGATTTTGACTTATACTTTTTACAAAATCTGAACACATTTTAAAAGAAAAAAAGTTTTTGATAATATGTGTGTAGATTGACTACAAGTTGTATAACATAAATTTCTACGACCGGTCTACCTAGTGGTCTGCAGCATCGCCTTGTGGTGCAAACGTGGGCCTGTTAATCTGTGACGTGACGCACAACAGCCAAGAAAAACAGAAGCGTGGCTAAGAATTTAGTAATTTAAGAAAAAGTCTTTTAGATACAGTAGTAGGTATTAAACAGTTTTGTGTTTAAATGGGGTTTGCCTTTAATACTTAAAAAATTATATCGTAAAGTGTAACTTTCCGTAAGAATTCTTTATCTGTCATTGATCATGATCTGTCATCATGTTAACCTGATGTTCTGTATGTTATTTTGTTTTTTTTCGAGGTTTTTTTGCTTACTTGTTTTACGGATAGGTGCGATCGCATAATTATTATTGATAATGTTTTATTTTTAATGTTAACATTACTACTTTTTCAGTGAATCTTTAAATCTGTTGTTTTTGTTAAGTTCGTTATATAAACATATGTATGTAATACACTCATATTAACACTAATCATATTTTTACGTTTTTATTCATCATTTTCAATGCCCCCCCGGTTGCATCTTTGTAAAGGACTGTGAATTTCGTTAATGTTAGTCCTAGAAGCGTCGACATAAAATGTATTGAAGTGTCGAGCTGCTGCTCTCGGAACAAAAATATTCAGCCTATTGAGAATATCTGAGCATTTTTTTTATTATGAACAACACCATACAGCGTCTTAATGTCAAACATTCCGCGGCGATCCACTAAAGAAGAAAACGAATGACGTTCCAAGAGTTCATCATGAGGGTAGCCTATACAAGAATAGTTTCCATCTATTTTAAAACTAAGAAACTTCAGAAACCATCGCTGGACACCTTCGATGTTACTTATATGTGTCTGGTAACATGGTGACCATATAACAGATGCGTACTCCAGTTTAGATCTAACAAATGTAAAATATAATAGCTTAAGTGCGTCAGGGCTGGAAAATTCTTTTGCGTTTCTAATAATAAAGCCCAGGGCTCTAAAAGACCGCTGTACTATCTCCGATATGTGTGGTACAAAAGACAGCCTGCAATCAAACACAACTCCAAGATCACGAATAGTCACTTCACGTCGGATTTCTTCATTATATAATAAATATTTATGCAAAATTGGGTTTTGTTTTAAGCTGTAAGAAACGACAGAGCATTTTTCAATATTTAAGGGGAGTTATTTCCAGCGATTCCTGAGACTTACGACAATCATCAACAGAGCTCACCCGTGAATAAATCTTCATGTCATCCGCATACAATAAAATGTTGACATTCAAACGCTCAACAACACCATTCATAAAAATGTTGAATAAAAGAGGATCCAAAATTGACCCCTAGGGAACCCCAGAGGTCGCAGTCACTTCAAAAGACATTTGACCACAGCATTCCACAATTAATTTCCTGTCACTCAAATACGATTTAAAAAAAATTAATAAATTGAGGGAAAACCCCAAAGTTTCTAAATGAGAAATCAAAACGCTGTGATCCAGCTTGTCAAATGCCTTTGAGAAATCGGTATACACTACATCTACTTGATGTCGATGGTCAAAAGAGTCGGCAATAAACTGCGTGATGCACATGAGATTTGAGGTCGTCGATCTACCCCTAGTAAATCCATGCTGCTGAGATGCCAAACTACTCTTACATTCAAAAGTGAGTATGTCAAAAAGAACCATCTCCAAGCATTTGGCAAAATTTGACATTAACGAAATTCTGGGTTTTAATTTTATAAAAAGGGTTTCGGACGACTGCATAGTAAATACTCAGTTTAATACCGGGAATAGAAATTTACCAATATATATTAGGAATATTGTAGATATATTCCTGATATTACTGGTATATTTCTGGTATCATACCGGGTATTTATTATGCGGTCGTTGGAAATACTTTTTATAAAATTACACTGTTCATCTAAATGTACAGGTATATACCGGATACTCTGATTTTGTTTTGTTCTACCCATTGAGTACTTACCCACCGCCCGTGTCTCGTTTTTGAGGTAGAATGCAGTGACAAAACTAGTTCTTCGTTGGGAGCTGTCTATTTCGAAAAATGACTCAAACTTATTTTATTTGCCTTCTTGTGAGCTTTCTAAAATTATAATATACTCTATACTTATTTATTTAGGTACTGCTAAACGGCTCTTATTTTATTTAACTTAATTTTCCCAGATAATTTTGCTTTGCATCGTGATATTTTGATAAACTACACGGAAACTGATCTTGTGCTGCTTTTAAATAACATGCTCTCAATCAGAGTTATATTATAACTATACATAAAAATTAGCGTGGAATAACCAATAACCAACATTTTACGTCGAATAAATTAGTTGATTGTTTTGATTACCTAATTTAAACCCGCCGACTATGTAATAAAGTTAAATAATACATTTTTAACCCGTTTATGAAAACAAGTATTTTAGAAAGCCCGTAACAAGGAAAATATAATAATATACAAAATATCGCATTTAAAAAAAACATAGTTTTAGTCATATTTAAAAAAGACAGCTTCCAACGAAGAACTAGTTACGACACTGCATTCTACGTGAAAAACTGTACGGGATACCGTTTTCACCTTTTCGACAAGTTATAAGATAACCGAGATACAAAGGGGATCGAAAAATGCAATAGTTTCAGATTCGCCCTGTATTTTAGGAAGTAAGAGAAGTAGGACACATCTGTATGTAGCATCTTTACTTTTATAAAAAAATAACATCGTAATGTGAAAATCGCATTTTTGTATCTCGACTCATAAACGAAAAACCCTGCAAAACACACGAAAATGGGACACCCTGTACAGACGTACTGCCAAATCAAGAAATCAACTATGAATGAAATCTAAAATCGATTTATATATTTTAATATTTTTTTGTGTTCGTGATAATTCCTTTGCTACTTCGTCCAAAAACCGACAGTACGGGGAAGGAGCGTTTTGAGGAAGTAAACGGATGAAGGAGCGTTTTGACGAAGGAACGAAGGAACACACAGTCGCATAAAATCGACAATTTCCGATAGTAAATATAGGATTTTTAGACGAAGGGACGCGACGAAGGAAGTGAAGTAGCGAAGTGTGAGTATGGGGCTTAAGTATGCCCTTCTTAATTTTGTTATTCAGAGCCTCACGACGTGAAAATACTTACTCATAAACAGTGCATGTGAATTCGCGTTTTAGCCCAACTTGCAGGAAATTTCTGAAAAGAGAAATCATTGTTCAGCCTTGTATACATACAAAAAAATCTGTGTTTAAACATATGCAAGAACCTTGAGAGTATAAAATCTAAAAGCGGCAACCCGTACCGCCACGATTTCGAAAATATTTTCCCAATATTGTTGCATTTCGCTGCCGCAATCGCGAACCATTTTCTGCCAGTTCATGGTCGACACTGCCGCGCCGCGCCGTTTGGCAAACAACGAAAACTCTTCGGCCGTTTTATGTTTTTTCGGTTTTTACCGGTTTGCGTTTCGCGGTCCAACGAATGCTTATGCGCAAAATGATAAATATTGAACTTACGTATTTGCTTTCCGTAAAATAATAATTAATATTGTGTACTTTTAGCATATTTTCCGAGACGAGGCCTGTTTATTTTGCGTCTCGAAAGAGGACAACTTTTTTCCATTAGGGGCCCATCTTGCAAACGGTGTTCTATAATCGAACGACCTCTTGACGAACTGACGAACGTATTTTAAAACAACCGCAAATTATTTAGAAAACGTTTTTAGAAAATATACCATATAATCGAAAAAAAAACGGCGTCATGTTGACTTGCAAATAACGATTGATGACATTCAACTAGTAATGAGAATTTTATAAAATTGGTGCAATAGAACATAAAATTTTATTACTAAAATAATAATTATTATTGATCTATACCGGCTGTGTCTCAAAAGTGGCAAACCCCTATAACTATTTTGACATAAATTAGGATTAATTGACGTATTCATTTATTTTCTGTCACTTCCTGTTTTACCGGAAATGACTACAACTTTTGATTTTTAAATGGCGTCCTCGGTATTTTTTTTTTTAATTTAATCGATAGAAAATAATATTCTGAATAGAATGACATGTCATATGTCAATTTTTGACATTATGGCTTAATAAAAAATCGTATTTTAAATTTCAATCTAGAGTGCCATGGCTATGTTAAAAACACTAAAGCTTCATTCGAAACACCCTGTATACTTTTTTAAAAAATCTTAAAATATGTAAAAAAACAAAATAAAATACGTGTTTAAGCGTTTTTTCGGAAACCTGACCGCTTTTAAATAAAAAAATATTGTAATATTTGAGGACTGGTTTCACGCCCTTGGAACTGGAATTTCGAAAAATCCCTTCTTATCGAACCTCTCTACAATCAACCTGTATGCCAAAATTGAGCTTCTTACGTTGAGTGGTTTGAGCAGGATCGTGATTAATCAGTGAGACAGATCTGTAGATACCCTGAATTTTTACATTTCCAGAATTTAAAAATAAAAAGGCCAAAAAAGAAGAAACAATAAAACACATTTTATGTAAATATGCGGTACTTTGTTTTGGTCAATGAAAAGTCAATGACAAAGATCTATATGGAGTCGAAGTCTTCAAGTTATTATTAATACCGGTGTTAATACCTACAATTCCGGTGAAACAGGAAGTGACCAAAAACAATGGGCTCTTTCACAAAAAATAAAATACCCAATTCAAGGACAAAATCTGAAATAGAAGACTATTTTCAGTATATTTATCCAAAAAAAAATAGTTCCATGACATTAAATAATTTTTTATAGGTCCTCAAAATTGCTTTAAGATTGTGATTTGATTTGACCAGCACCACCTCAACTCAAGGCGAATCAACATTATATGGGCAAGGCAAATATGGCGGCGAAGGCAGCGCATTATTAAATTGTTTACCTTTAACCTGAAAAGCCG
Organism: Sitophilus oryzae; assembly: GCF_002938485.1. Classification (NCBI taxonomy): domain Eukaryota; kingdom Metazoa; phylum Arthropoda; class Insecta; order Coleoptera; family Curculionidae; genus Sitophilus; species Sitophilus oryzae. The sequence continues at coordinate 623,058 of NW_022147349.1, forward strand.
GTAGTGGTTTCTCGTTCCGATTGCATACCAGAAATAATTAATTATCTCTAGTTTGTTGTGCTTCTGCAACACGTTTGTTTAGTTCTTAGTGTTCAGTGCATGGTGTGATCAGAAAATTGTGATGAAATAACAGTGTAATAAAAATCCAAACCAAACATTCCACATAGGGAACTTCAAACTTTTGTGCTTGTCGTACTCCTCTAGTATTAATTATTTAAAGGTAAGAACTAGAAGTATTTACCAAGATATTACACCTAAATGAGTAAAAATCCTTCACCGCCAGTCTGCATAGTACTTTATAATGGTTACTTACAATAATCAAAAGATAGGTATTAACATTTTATTGTAGCATACCTTTTACATGCTCTGTTCCAAATTGTCACGAGAATTATAGAGGGGGTCCCAAGGTTTCTGCTTTTATATTCCCCAAAAATGACGAGCTTCGTAAAAAATGGTTGACAGCTATTAAAAGAGATAATTTCACTCCTACTAGTAGTTCTCGGGTAAGAAGTGCATTAAATATGCTTCAAAAAGGCCAAAGGCCCCAAAGCCTCTGTTACCCTAGTGAGGATGTAGTTATGACTACTGCTTACACTTACCTCACTATAAGTAAAATATTGGAAGAATAATCAAGCTTTTTACATCAAAAAGATCACAGAAAGATATTGACAACATTCACATTTGAAAATATTAATGGCCTGCCTGGATGTAAGTCTTTTTTTAAGTCACAATTGCCCCTCACATACGTCAGAATTTATTATTAAATCCATCTTGTTCAGAATATCCAATATTTTATTGAAGAGCTATGCAATAAAAAGGAATGACGTTATAAAAAGGTATTAAGTTTTTTTTCTATATAAAATCTTGAAACACATATTATATTTTTTAGTTAACCTCACCTATTATAGTTTAAATTTATTCCCATTTGTGTAATGCTGCTAAACATAGGAAAAATATTCCATATTTTTGACCCAAACCAGTGTAGTTTATAATTCCCAGAGCATTTACCAAGGCTTTTACTAAGACAAGTAACTTCCTATACTGTCCATAATAGTATATATTTATCAAACGTGCAGTAAATTCTAAACTATGGTAGGTAAGTGTTTGCAATTGAATATTTAGTTTATATTGCTATTTTCTGTCATATATTTCTGGTTATTTCTTTTTCCGATGATTTTGAACACCCTATATATGCTACTTCAAGTTTGAATATTTGCACACTAGTACACTACCTACCCATTTTCTGAGAAAACAGACCTTTTTATAAAAAGTAACTAACTGATGTTTTCATAAAAGTAATAATACAAAAAATTCCATACTTATGTGGAGAGCTTTAGACTCCCTGTATATTAAAAAATTAGTGAAATATTACGTAATCTAACCCGACATTTGTGTGAAAAATGTCTATTTGGAAATAAAACAGGTTTTAAAATACGCGCCAAAAAAGCACTTCTATCTCCGCCATATTGGAAAAGGCTGAATGGCCTTGTATGGAGGTGGTTGTGGGTCAGCATGGTGGCCCGGCCGTGTTGCCGCTTTGCAACATGCCAAGTGTGACGTATTAAAAATAAAGTGCGAATTTTTATTCTCGGCTTTTTTGTTTTTATTTATTTTCTTAAGAACGACTTCAAATTTTTCGAAAGTGAGATAGCAGAAAATTCTAGAATTAATTGCTTTATTCAATTATGCTAATTCCAAAATATAGTGAAAGAGCCCATTAAATACGTCAATCAATCCTAATTTATGTCATATACTAACATACCAAATTTCCTTATTTTATCTAAAAAAATAAAAGTTATCGGTGTGAGCCACTTTTGAGACGCACTCGGTATTTATATCATTGCTATTACCTATAGATATTACAGATGTTTGGGTACTCAAGCTCATAGTACCGCATGATAGAAAAAACAGTGTCCAGTTGACTTGGAAATGAGGATCGATGACAATCTCCATATAATTTTGCATATAAAATGACAACCCGTTCAATCTTTGCCCACCAGGGTCGGACTAGCCATATAGTCAGGGTGGTGATTGCCAGCCGGGCCCCAGCCTTTGCGGGCCCCCCTGTCTTAGGACCTATACATAAAATAGTTCGTTATTTATTCTGAAATACACGGACAAAATAAATTGTAATAAACCTCACAATTGTATGCATTTTGCGTCTAAAATGGTACTAAGTACTAGGCATCACCAGATCTTCAAAATGGTTAAATATGCATGATTTTATACGAAAATAGCGAATAAGTGTAGTAGTAATTCTCACAATTTGTATCGGAGAATATTTAGATTGTTCTCGTTGAAATTTAAATGAAAATAATTATTACTTTATTACAAATTATAGCACTACTAACCATATTTTTTTGACACAATTTGCTGTTACAAGGCACTCTATTTTAAACTGAGTTGGGGAAGAATAATAACTTAGCTAATACAACAATTATGTATCATATTTTTACAAAAATGTAAGTACTATCTCTAGTGCAATGTTGTCGTTTTTTCTTTTCATATGTTTCTTTCAGTGTAGAAATGAAACAGAAAAAAGTGACTTGAATGTTCTGAGGTTATCCCTAAAACTTTTTTTGGATTAACAATATTTACATTTGTATTACATTTAGTTTACATTAAACGTAAAGCAAAAAATACACAAAAAAAATCCCCTTCTGGCTATATACCGGAATATACCGGATATTCCATTTAAAATGTCAAAAGAGCTACCACTTTTATATTGAAGCGGCAACACTGTAAGGCTGTAAATAACATAGACAGATGCGTATGGAGCAGATGCATTTATGCAAAAATCCAAATTATCAAAAAAATCCTGTCACCGGTTCTTAACAAATGTCAAACCTACCATGGCCGTGAATCATCCTGTATACTATATGATCGAAAAAGAAACGGTGTCATGTTGACTTTGAAATAACGATTGGTGACATTCAACTATATTCAAAATATTTAGTTACATCTCCCTTTTATCTACTTTAATTAACAATCTGTGCAAAACGCTAATCTATTTTCTGTTAAATTAGTTTATACATGTCACAATATTCTATATTAATTAACTTTATGCATATTGATTTACATAAAAGTTATTAGGAATGGTGTTGTCGAAGATAAATGGCAGTACCATCCATCGGTAACTAAATTGCATTTGTGCTTTCTCATCTAATATTATTTCCGATGTATTTATTTTAGCCTACTGTACAGAAAATAATATATAGGGCCTCTCTCAGATATTACATGGATTCAGATAGTCATTCTTTTAAAAGAATGTATTCTTTACTTATGATTTATTTTTTTATAACTCAAAAGATGAGAATGAATGAAACGAACACCGCGTTTTTTATACTTGAATAAAACCTTATAGTTTTTGTTATTAACGGTTATATGCCGTTCTCATTTGCTAATCTAATAAAAGAAATCTAGAACAACTTTAGACATTTTAACAGAACTTTTTTGAGGGTGTCAGTAGGGTTCCCAGAACCGGAGCTGTTTTTCGGAACCGGGAATTTCGGTACCGCGCCTCTTACGAACCGGGATTTTCCGTTTTATTTTCGGTACATTCGGTACTGACTAATTTGTGTCCAATGGTGGTGCAGTTCATCAATCAGAAAGCAAGGGATGCTTTTTCAAAGTACAATGGATAAAAAATTGAGATATTTAATGAAAATAATATCAAATTATTAAGCAATCCATCATGAAAAAATTAATATGAACACAAGTAAAGAAAAAAGTATAGATATCTAACTTAAATTTCACATAAAACAACATACACCGACTTAACTGAATTTGAGACAAAAGCCGTAAAATATTGAATAAAATGCAAGTATCTATTAAAACATAACATAATAAATATTATAGGAACTTCAAAAGAGAAAAGAAGCAAGAACAATAAGAAATAGCTTCATTACTTATTTAGAAGAGTTTGATTTCGACCGCTAGAAAGTATCAAAGGACTTTCTCACGTAACAATTTTTTTTTTTTTTTAATAATCGAGGCCCGATTCTGTGATGGCCAAAAAGATCTGAACCCTAATTGGTACTATTAATTAGAGTTTCCAGAACCGTACTAAAATATTTTCGTTCGACCATTGTGGAGTTCGTCAATTAGCAAGCAAGGGATGGTTCTCAAAAGTAAAACCGACAAAAAATTGAGTTTCAAATGAAAATAATATCAAATTATTAAGTCATGAGAAAGTAAACATGAACACAAGCGAACAAAAAAGGAAACACCATAGGTACATCAACAGCAACCATCCTCGAAACCAACTTAACTAAATTAGAAAAAAAAACATTTCCAATTAAAGATGCAAATGCCTATAAAAACATAACACAAAAAAAATATAATTGATACATTCAGCAATATTATACTAAATAATAAAATAACATATTTAAACTTCAATATAATTGCTAATAGACATTATAGAAACTTCAAAATAACTTCAGAAGTAAGAACAGTAAGAGATAGCATCACTACTTATTTAGAAGAGTTTTATTTCGACCGCTAGAAAGTATCAAAAGTCTTTTGCACGTAACAAAAAATATGTTTTTAATTATTTATTATCACCGAGTCCCGAAAGTATCGAAAGAACCGGGAATTAATAATTTCGAGTCCCGGTTCTTTGATGTCTTAAAAGAATCGGGAATTCCCGGTACTTTCGGTACCTTAGTACCATGCCGCTACTAAAAATATTGTTTGTCAGTGCTTTAATATTAAATTTCACACTAATGACTTTAATTTCTGATGCTCATTTATAATATCGATAAGAGCATGTTGCTTAATGAAATCCAATTAAAAGTAATTGCACTCCACATATATAGAAGCATGTTATAAAATCAAATATTATTTATAATAAATAATTAATAACTGGAAGTTTAGTTTTCTAGTTGGATTAGATTTATCAACAAAGAAGATATTATTGTTTCTTTCCTAAAAATGTGTAATAAATGAATGTACAATAATAAAGTATATTTTATCATAATTACTTTACGATTCTTTATGTATACAGGGTGTTCGTATACAAATTCGAGGTACGAGCATTGGTAATAGATACGAACATGGTTAAATTGGGGTAAAGTTGCGCCTTGGGATGTTCACCAAGTTGCCATCAAAAAAGTTTTAAAAATTTCAAGGATTGCTGAATTATTTGCAAAAAAATGGATTATTTTGAAAATCAATTTTATTTTTTCCTATTGTTACTTTTTAGAAAATCCAAAAACTAATAATTGCGCATCCTCATAGCCAATTTATCACGGTTATCTGATAGTATTTTTAGATTTTCAAATTAGGTAGTAATCTACATACAGAGGCCAACTTAATTTTTTTTAAATACGAACGAAATATACACAAGGCAAGTAAAAATTATTAAACTAATTGTCTGACAAAAATTTATATTTTTCCTCAACTTGAGCCTGTTGAAAGATCACAGATCTCATCTGTTCGATGAAATCTTTATCGCAGCCGCCACATTGATTTTTGGACTAAATTAAAGGACCGTAGAAAAGTTCAAATCTCTCAGAAATCGTTTGGTCCGTCCTTATAAATGGCACAATCCTAGCCACCACAGTATAGTAGTTTATTTATTACAAGTTCGCTTCTTTTTGAGTAGGTATCCGCGGTTCACCTGCTGCACCTGTTCTCGTACACAGAATACTAAAAGTCAGGAAACCTTCAATAGAGCTCAGCATCCGACTTTTTGAAGTAAAACTTCTTTACGCGCGATGGGAGTAAAAATTGAAGGCCTTGACATTCAAGACGCGAGAGGAAAAGTGGTGACGTTACTTTTTAGCCGACCATACCAATAGGTATGGTAGGCTATTAAGATCGGCAAAAAAAGTTATTTTAATTTCACTCAAAATTAGTTATTTGGGTCATAAATGACCTAAATACAAAACATTTTCATGGTGTCTGTCTGTCTGTCCGTCTGTCCGTCTGCCGTCTGTAACATGATAACTCAAAAACCGCTGAACCGATTTTAACCAAATTTGCCCCAAAAAACTGTGGCACCCAAGAATCTGGCCATTAGTTTTTGGTGGGGGTGGGGGGTTAGTAAGGGGGTATGGGAGGGGGTTAAAAATTTAAAAAATTGTAACTCCAAAATTACAGTAGCAAGCGAAACGCGGTTTTCAAATTGAGATTAGGAATAATATTTGCAATAAAATTTATAATAACATCAAAATCAGTCAAAGTCGCAGTTTTCGAGATATTAACATATTTTAGTACGGGCGGCTATACGTGCCTCCCGGCGCCAATTTTTGATCTTGGAGCGTCGTAATTCGGGCCCTATGATGTGAACTAGGGAATGTGCTGAAACACGGAATGTAGATGGGGCTTGAATGGCCCCATCTTTTCATGATATTTTGACGACGTTTCGAGCATTACGAAACCCCATCATCAATGAATCAAATCAAAAAATAGTCCGATTTAAATGAAAATTGGTATGTCGATAGAATGAACCAAGGCCAACTTGACCGTGTACGACACGTGTCATTGTGACAGTTACTTTTGACGTAATAAACGTCAAAAGTTGATGTCGTCCGATCGCGACCAAATTTGGTGGGTAGGCTTTGGTAGGGTGTGGGCGATGGTGCACACGGTCCCACCCTGCAAAGTTGGATACGACGTTTCGTTTACATCAGGTTTGAATCACGATTTGATATTGAAGAAAAATGTGGGTCGATTTCGGTATTATTAAAGAAGGGGCTACAGGATGACGCCCTCAAAGTTTCGAACCGATATGTGTCATGGACGAAATTATCAGAATTTTTCTTAATTACCTATGGGTCGATTGGAACCAAACTCGGCACGTGGATAGAGGTACCCGAATGGAGTCCTCGGACGGACAGACGGGCAGACGCAAGTAAGGAGAAGCTTCACATCAAATATGCGCACATAGTGCACACACAATTTTTTTTTACTAACAAGAAGTTCAAAGAAGATTCATTTTACAAAACCGTAACTAGTTTAGCCTTTTTATATTATCTAAAATATGCAATATTAAACCACAATAGCATTGTTGTCGCTGTCGCTACAGGGGCGCGCCGACCGCTGGCAGCGCCTGTGTGCGAAACCTATGAAGCGCCTTTTTTGTCGTCGTTATTCGACATGACTATTTTTTTATTTTTAAAATTTGGACTGAAACATGTTCTCCAGTTTTATATAATTTTTAGATATAGTATTTTCCTAAATAAGTTAAAAATGGTTCGCTTCTGCGTGTCAATTACTACCATTTATAGTACATATTGCCATCGTTTCATAATCAACACTTGTTGGAGTTTTACGACCTCTTAGGGGTTTAGTTCAGGAAGTTTAAAATTCAGCTTCGAAATCTGATTTTTTGGCAATTTTCATGGCATCATTTACAAAATTTGTCAAAATTTTTGTCAGTTCTAATTTCTGTCAAAAACTTTAATTCTATTTAAAGCATCTAAAGCTACTTGCATGTTCATATCGATGGACTGTTGACTTGTTTTCACAAAATTTACTTTTGCCAATACTATATGCCATACCTACATTTGGTGAACAAATAAATGAAAAAGTACATATTTTTTCTGCTACACATTTATCAGCAGAATAAAAGACTAATTCACCACAATACATACCACATTCTACATTTACACTGGACGAGCGTTTCGCTAACCATGTTAACATCATCAGCAGATGATTAAAACTGACGCGTCCAGTGCAAAAGTAAACTGTGTTTTGGTGTATTGTGTAGTGTTTGATTTTGCTGTTGTAACACCAAAGGCTCTAACCCCCAACTATAATAAACATTTAGCATCATATTTTTCCTTCTGATCGAATGATGTAGGTACCATTTCAAATCTCATAACTGTTAAACATAAATTTGGGATAAATTTGTATATCAATTTTTGTTTTATTTTCATTTAGCTTGACCATTTGTTTTCGAATAATGGTTTTAAGGTTAGATTTAGAATATATATTTTTGTTAATAAATACCACCCATACAGCCACGGTACGTACTATGTACGTACCTGGTACGTAGTGTTGGGACGAACGTCAGGTCCCTGGTACGTACAAGTACGTACAGGTATGTACTATGTACGTACTAGAGGCGTACATTTTCCAACGCTTTGTACGTCCCCGATACGTCCCTGGGATGTGGTAAAGTACGTACTATGTACGTCGCACGTACGTACTTTCCAGATACGTACATTTTATGTTTTGTTCCGCACCAAAACTGGATGTAAAATGATCAAAAGTACGGACAATGTACGTACTATGGATATACAATGTACGTACTATGGACGTACATTTTTCAACGACGTATACGACGTAGGAATTTAATTAGAAATAATTCAATAGAAGTCAGCTTAAAATATTTATTAATATAAAAACTCAGGTACAGGGTCATCCCTTATGTCTTGATACACCCGTGAGTCTGGCTTCGGTCCGGCAACTACACCCTTACCGCACTCTGTCTTTTATTGGATATTGATAGATATTTCATTTTTTTTATTCTCGAACTGCTTCTAACTAAAAAATACAAAAAGAAAACTAAGTATTCAAATATCTGCATAATTCTTGCCTCTGTTTTGAAAAAATTGAATGAGTCGATTCTCAAATCATTCGAGGTTGTGACTGTGCTAGGTGAAATAGTCACATTAGATGTGGCAGTGTCATGTAATTCATCTGATGATTCCCCACTTTGAGATACACAACATAAGTTATCTCGAGGGTTATCTGTTTCAGTTTCGCTAATGTTAAGATGTGGCAGAGAATCTTCAGACTGTAAATCAAGAACTGAAACATCTGATGTGCTATATTGATCATTACAAAATTGAAGGAAAGATGCCTGATTAAATGAAGCAGGCTGTCTATTTAGATTAGGGTATGGAGCCTCTCTCTCTTGAAGAGCTCTTTCAAACCGCTTAATTTGAACATTTGCCCTTTTGTAATATTTGTTGGAAGTATCTTTGCGGCACATTATATTATTAAACCTTAACTTGCCTTGAAACAACGAGCAACGAAGGCAACGACAAAAGAAAACAAGCCGGAAGCCGAACAACCTACGGCCACTATGACACCCACTCACACAACACAATCCACAATCGAAAACTGGATCGGAGTAGGTGCGCACTCAGTATATTGTTGTTTTTATTTTTTACGTTGATTAATAAAAGATGGAAATACACTGCCAATCGAAAACGCCATCAGAAAACTCCCGACTTCCGATTCCGACAAGACTCGAATGTGAACGAATAACTTAGCGGGAAATTTAAACATAGGACTGCATAATTTTCCTGTTAGGCTTGATTGCATAATATATTGCATTTTTAACCCATCAGATTTCTTCAAAGGCTGTCATGCATTATGGTCATTGGATAATTTAGGAAATAATTTTTTTTATAGCGGTCGGGTTAGATTTATTAATAAAAGAAGTAGAGGTAGGTTAGAGTGACTTGAATTAACGTTAGCCTAGAAAAGATCCACTAATCCAGTTCATTCATTATTATTGGGTATATCTGACCAAAATAATCCAGTCATGATATTAAAATTTAATAACATTTTGTAATGCGTTGTCAAAAATTTTGAATAATACTTGCATGTACGTCCGTAGTGAAGTCCTACAATGTACGTAAATAGTACATACATGGGGCACGTACTATGTACGTACACTTTTGTACGTACATAGTACGTCCCTAATTGGTCCCGGGACGTACCGACATAAAATGGACATAAAATGTACGTCCCTGGGACGAAGTGTGCTGTATGGGCATCTTTTGGTAGAGGACGAAAAATATTTATATAATTCTTGCACAATGCTAAAAAATCCAGTTATGTAATAATTAAGGTTGGCAGCGTCTTTTACTGCTAGGACACGGAAAGCGCGAGATTTAGATCCAGTAAATTTTTTTTGAAGACCATTGTCCTTATCAAGCATATTTTACCCTCCATTATCGAAACGTCTTTGTCTCCTTTAATTGTTTAGGCCCACATTAATTTTGTCTAGTTTTTCTACAATTATAAATGAAGTTAAGCCAGCGCGCCACTTGTATAGATAATCGTACAGAAGGCTAGAAAATGCCTATTTTAAACTATTAAGTTTCTGTGTTAAAGTTGACAAATCTTATGATGTTGCAAATTTGCTCTAGGTAAATTTGAAAAATATTTATTAATTCGAAATACATATGTTCGAAATATAATTTTGAATTACTGAGTTTACTGAGTAAATTAATTATTTTGTTTTGGATTTTAGTAGTTAATTTTGGAATTAATAGCGCCGCACACTTCGCACACATGGGCGGCTCGGCCCATAAAATAATTAACTAGAAAGAAGTGTCAACTCTGTGTTAAATCGTGGAAACACGATACGCCACCGAAAGCCTTCATTGTCGTCTGGAGAACTAATTTTCCAATTGACAGGTTGACATGATAAGGACATGATGGCTTCAATTTCATTTCCGTTTCCGGTTATTCAATGGCGGGCCCTCTTTCAGTTCAAATGTATTTTGTATTTTTTCTTTTCATAAATAAAACCAAAAAATAATTTATTCACATATATTTATTTGAAATATGGAACAACGTGACTAAATAAATATAAAAATATAGAGGATTGTATTGCTTCAATACCAATTAGTTAATTATATGCACTTTTAACGTAAATAATTAGTTAAGGTATAAGCATGACTTACAGTAATTTGTAAATAAACACACGTATTCGCAGACTTCAAGGACAGAAAACGGACACAGGAACATGAAAACGGGAGGCTTATACAAAAACCTGAAAACAGAAAAACAAATTTTTTTATACTAAAATTAACAATGTAAAAATATCAATAGGTATAAAATATAAATATACTGTTTAAAAAAGCGTCCATTATTCCCAAAGAGACCTGGCTTATAAATCAAAAAGAAGCAAAAAGAGACTTTTAGTCGAATAACATAATCAGATTCATCAGTCCGATTTATTGCATTATTGACAATAAATGCTAAATGTTGGCTATAGTTAAAAATGATCTTACCTTGCTGTAAATTGTTTCCATTTTCAAAAAAATCGCCGATCAAAGAGATTATAACACCATTTTCTTGCATCTAAAAAATGTAAAAACCGTGTTTATTTACTACCTATTTTTCATATACATGGGACATACCTACTACTGCAGAAACGTCATTTTCTCCGGGATTCTTCATGTAATATATATTTTATATACTTTATTACCTTTATATTTATAAATTTCAGCCGAAATATTAAATTGAACTTCCAAAACGAAACTAAACGGAATGAATTAATATGGCGCTGTGTTAAAGTTGACAAATCTTATGATGTTTCTAATTTGTTCTAGAACAAATTTGAAAATGTTCTATTAATTCTGTCAAATAAATACTGTGAAGAAATACAATAGTTAGAATTACTGAGTGTTACTTGTCTCGGCGGCCATACTTGTCGTGAGGAGAATGTAGGAATGACACTAATTACTGCGCCGCAATTTTCGCACACATGGGCTGGCTCGGCCCTATGTCGCTATCAATATGGTAGTGTACTTCGATACACCATGCAACAATGGTTTTTAGGTGTATCTTTCGGACATCTTAAACCAAATACGCCGTATCGTTTGTAAGGTGTAAGTAAAAAATGGTTATAATGTAAGCAATATTCCGAGTATCTGAAAAGCATTATATTCATATAGTTATAATATGGATTCTCTAATGGCGTTACTTTTAAGATATTTATAGTCTGTCCAACGAGAAGATCCTTGACAATGATAGATGTGTCTGTCATTTTAATTTCAAAGTAGTTTATTTTATTTTACAAAGAAATAAGTTGGTACAACTGGAACGCATAGCAGGAAATTATTATATTTAAAATTTGACTGACAAGTGATTACTTCAAAATATTGTGAAAAAAACTTTATAAAACTGAAAAGATGTAATGGAGTTATTTAATTTAATAAAAAAACGGTATGTGTTAATATAAAACAAACAAGAACAAGACACCACATACCAAAAAAATATAAAAAAAACTATTTCTCACTTTCAAGCTTTATGAAGCTTCCCGCATTTATGATTATATTTATCAATATAACTTATGTACAAATACAAATTTGTAATAGTCCGCAGGAATAAATAAAACAACATAAATAAAACAAACTATTTTATTATTAATAACACTTACCAAATTTTATGGGTACCTTATAGGTTGATTAATTAACTTTAATCTTAATTTTTTAAACCAGTACCTTTGGCATTATTTTTCTTGTGCAGTACTAAAATCCATTATTTACGTATCGTGCGATGTCGATATTTTACAGCTACTCCATTTTTTAGTATGTGTTTAGTATGGTCCTTCTACCATATTCGATATGCACTTATCTACGACGAGATGGTATACGAACTTTAATAATGGTAACTTTATTGGTATATAAGACTTTTTGCCTGGGCAGCGAGTATTAACCATAAACTGTGCTCTGGGTCTGGGTCTACAGTTAATTTTCACTCGATTTTTCCTTCACTTGACTTCAAAAGACACAAAACACACGTCATAACACGAATCAAAATGCATCATCTTCAAAAACGCAGGGTATTTGACAAAACTGACAAAAGTTGACACAAAATTATAACCTCTAATTTGGCAAGACTTTGACAAGCGTCAAAACTAAAGGCGAGTTCATACGCATCGGCGTCCGTTTGTCGTTCATCGTTCCGTCAAACCAATAAAATTGAAATACGATCTGTCATTTTTGAAATAAACCAATAAAACGGTTAAAAACAACAAGAGACGACGCATGACGGATTTATATTTAAACCCATCCATAGTTAACTTAAAAATTATTAGAAACTTTTTTTAGTAAAATAAATAGATTGGTATGGGACATCATCTGCTTTTTTTCTGTCATCGTCTGTCGAAATCTTACCTGAGAAAAAAAACAGAGTATATTAGGTACGCACACAAGTCTGTTGAGACCTTTGCGCAAACACAATTTTTATGAAAATATCCTTATCAGATAAAATATATGAGGAATACATTAACGTAATCTGAAGCAATTTAAAATAACGTATTTATACATTCAAATTGTCCATGAATATGTAAGGCACCATCATCGTCTAGAGTTGCCAGATTTTTTTGGGAAAAATAACGTATCAAATTCTATAAATAAGAAAAAATAAAGTATTTGAAAAACAATAAGAGTATTTTTGAAATATGGAATATATTTTTATCGCTCAAAAATATATTTTTGGGTGTTTTTAGCTATGTTAAAAAATTATACACAGTAAATATAAGATAATATAAAGTATTTTGTATTTTTTATTCGTATGCAAAAATACTGGATAATAATTTTGGCGAGGTCAAGCCTTAGACATCATTTACTTGGCCCGTACTCTTCTTTATTTTTAATGACGTTTACTACCTAGTTGGCCTTAGGAAGGTTATAATTGTTTGTTATATTGAGTAAAAATAATTATATTAAATGGCAGTTTAAAATTCGAGAAAAAAATATATATGTTGCCTCGAAACGTTCTATCGTTTTTTTAATTTTTCTATATTTTTCTTTCTTTTCTATTTTTTTTAATTTTTAACAAGTTTTATATCAATTTTTAGTAAATGATGTCTAGAGATTGTCTTATCGGCAAAATTATAATCGATTGTCATTCCCCAGCGGTCTTTGACGCCATTTTTTTTTTCGGCACCCGGTATAAAGTATACCGGGTGCGTCTCAAAAGTGACTCACCCCTATAATTTTTTTATTTTTTCACTTAAAAAAACAAGATTTGGTAATTTAGTATATGACATACATTAGGATTGATTGACATATTAAATTATTTTCGTTCACTTCCTGTTTCACCGGAAATGACTACAATTTATGATTTTTAAATGCCACCCTCGGATTTTTTTTACTTTATTCGATAGAGAAAAACACTCTCAATAGAGTGACATATCATATGTCAACTTTTGACATTTTCGCATATGGTTTATTTGAAATTATAACTTGTGGTTCGTAACGAAAATTTGACTCGAAATACCAAGTGTGTGGTATCGAATTATTCGTAAAAAAATACTTTTTCGAAATATGCTAATGAGCCATTGTTCCATTTAAAAAAATTGAGATATGATTAAAAATGCGGTTTGAGCATTTTCTAACAGGCCAGGACAAGAAACTCAAAACATCAGACGATCAAATCTATTTTTCCAAGGCTCCTTGATTAAGAATTAGTGTTTTTAACACAGCCATGGCACTCTAGATTAAATTTTAAAATACGATTTTTTATTAAGCAAGAATATCCAAATTTGACATATGATTTTGGTTTAAATGAATTGTGTTGTGATACTTTAAGATTAAAAATTTTTACTAGCAGAACTTGCAGTCGAACATTATTCTTTTTAGAACCTCTTTTAGCGCGAAGTGTAGAAGATAGCTTAATAGCCGTAAAAAACTCATCGCAACTTTATTAGAATATTTTGAATGGGAAAGCGCTAGTAATGTCTCGCCTTTATGTCCCTTAAGTCCTGTTAAAGAGGTGAGTTTTGTTGATGTAAATAATAACTGTTTATATATTTATAATTAATTTATCTTTGCTTCCTAAAATATTTTGATTAAAAAAAAATATGCAAAACTAGCCAACGTTGTGCCCGTCAAGCTTAATCACGTGACTAAAAGTTTATTTGATATGAACTATATATTATTTACTAATATACACTAAAGCTGTAAGAATTTGTTAATTTTCATATATTAAAATATTTATCCAAATATAAAGTAGAATCTGAAAAATATATTCAAATTAAAAATAGTTCGCAACAGAAAAAGAGTAACAAACAAATACGAATCTCTAGAAAGACTTTCAGCAATTTCGAGCTTCAACATGGCCACTCTGAAAAATACTGCAGGATAGCATAAAATTCCGTAATGCACAGAACTGAGTTGGTCCGCTGTAACATGTCACTGCATTGACTGCATTGTGAAGTCAGCCAGACGTGGCCACCAGATATAGGATATAGGATATCTTACGATGGACATATTCAGCCAGACTCAATATACTTTAGAATTCGAAATAGATATTTTTTCAGGAAAAATTGTTTTACAAAATTAATATTTATTATTATACTATTAAACTACAGCCCTTAAAACAGTAAATAAATAATATATTTTCTTTTATTTTAAAGAACAGAGACAAACTACTTTGAAATTTACCAGATTTTAGGTAAGTAGCGACGGACGGTATAAATGATAGTATAAAAATAGCTGTAACAGTTTTGAAACGGTACGTTCCGTAAAAGTAGGGTAGGGGGTAATTTCTCACAAAACTTTTTTATAGTAGACACAATAATTTCAACATAGTTATATGATATACCAGGTGGTGGATAGTCGTTGGAAACATAGAAAATCAGCATGCAAATTTTGAACTCTCCAGATATTGGCTCCTCTTTGATTTTACAGGAAAGTTGTAAATAAGTTTTTTAAAGGTTGTAGACATGGTTTGGCTTGAAAAATTTGAACAATTTGGCTCATGTATTCAGCCATACGCAGACCTTTAAAAAACTACTTAAGACATACATATGTTACTGTAAATGTCCGAAATGCGGTAAAACCTAGGATAAACGCGCTAAACCTAGGATTTACCAAAAACATGTGGTAAAAGCCCGAAAACTATTTATTTTGCTTCCATTTCGGATTTTTACCGGACCCAAACAGTAAATCTTAGGATTTACCACACCGCATTGGTAAAAGTACGAATAAGCAAGTGGTAGTAAAAACCAACCAACCCCACCAAATAATCACCTAACCAATGCATTAACACCCCCCAAATAACCAGGCTAAGCAATGCATTAACACCCTCCAAATAACCAGGCTAACCTATGCATTAACACCCTCCAAATAACCAGGCTAACCTAATTAGTTAATGGTTTTGGTAAATCTTAGGTTTAGCGCGCTTATCCTAGGTTTTACCGCATTTCGGACATTTACAGTGACATATATATAATAGCTCCCGTATATAGCGTTTAACGCCTTGGGAGTAGCAAGGTACAGCTTGCCATGCTATTATTTGACAAACGAATCTAAAACAGCGGAACTAAATAGAAAAGCAAAGTTGCTCGATATTACCTATAAATTGAATATATTTTAGTTCATTTCAGCATACATAATTATATATATGCTAATATGTTGACGTAGTTCTTATTGTAATAATGTATATTTATCTAATTAACTGATTTCGTTTATTCTGCCTATTATAAAAGGTAAAGTCAAAGACATTATAAAGATAGACCGAACATCTCATTCATAAATACTCGTTGGAAGTGTATCAAACATTCCAATGTGTCAAACAAGGACGGAAGAGACAGAGAAGTCTAAAATTTCCGACCCCGGCAACTAGGCGCATTTGGATTGTTCTAATGGCCAGTGGCGTATCGTTTTTTGGAAGGAATTTAATTAGTAAAGTAAATGTAAAGTAATTAGTAAAATTTTTACTCCATATTAATATACTACGTTAACACTTTTCGTCAGATGAGTTTTGCTATAAGGTCTAATATAATAATATAATTAATATCCCATATATACTTATGTTGAAACGTTAGTAGGTAGTTTTCGAAAATCGCTCCAACGTCGATTTTCAATTTAAACTTTCAGTTACTTCTATATAAACACTCAGTTACTTTTGAATACTTACAGGGTGACTCAGGCTTCCGAAACAGTTCTATATTAGGTTTGTGGTTGGTGACTTTTCTTTCAATTTTTTTTTCAGAATATGGAGGCAATGGTAAAGCACATTTTAGACATTTTTGTAAACATAGGTGGCCGGAACATATTTTCAAACTAAAGTTGTAGATTTGCCGTTAAATTTCCATTCCAGAAATACCTAGGGTTGGCACCTGTCCTTTTTTGAAAAGGACAGTCCTTTTTGGAATAACTTGTCCTTTTGACTTTTTTTGACTTAAAAAGATGAACTTGTAATAACAGAAATCTTGTAAAATGTAACAGTTATTTAATCTTGTATTATTAATAACTTCCTATACCTAAAATCAATATTTAATGAGAAAATTGTGTTTTTTTGAAAATATAAGACAAGATTTGACTTTCGGTCTTCTTCTTGTATTATGATGGCTCTGATACGAGGCAATTACCTTTTAGTCTCTCAATAGAAGGCATTTATCATTAAAAGTATCAAATCTGTGTGCTACAGTATGGGATTTCTGTCGCATAATAATGAATATTACGTTTATTTACAAACCCATTACTTTTAAAGGTAGCTTCAACAGACAATCAAATTTTAGTTAAATGTCTCAATCTTTATGAACTGTATTAAGCATATGTATTGCGGTTTGAATCACCCTGTATGTTGACAAAAATATTTTGAAAATGTGCGTTACAATGGCCCCCATCTTATGTAAAAAATTGAAATAAAAATCACAAACCAAAAACGTAATAGGTAAAAAGCTTTTTTGGAGGCCTGGGTCACTCTGTATATAGGTATGTATAAAACTAGTAGCCTAAAAATTATTTACAGTTCGTCCCATTCTAAAAAAAAGGTAAACATACCGTACAAATAACTCTAGGAAGAGGTATTTGTACGGTGGTAAAAAATTGTCTAAACAAGGCCGAAAGGGCAGATATAATAAAGCAGTAAAATGTAAAAAATGTCGGGTAAACACCTTTGTTTATTTGTTGAGCAAAATTCCTTTATTTACAATATTTAGAATATCGTATATAATGACCAAAATATGACGCAATTTTAAGAAAAAATATGTCACTTTCTGGCTTATAATAAAGTTTTAAATGCAACGTTTATATTCAAATTTGTTATGATCTACAACAGTTAGGTAGTAATTGAGACGAATTATAATTCAATTACCGGCTACTACGTTCTTGTTTTAGTAAATCAAAATTCAACAAATATAATTAGAAATTATTTTAATTGTAAGGGTATCCCTTGTGGGACGCCTATGTACAATTACGACGGAAATTTGTACCTACCTGTGAAAAGACAAATTCGGGTAATTTGAGCTTATTTTTCCACACACTTGACACTGTCGTACCATATTGAAAATTCGCAGATTCAAAAGTACGTTAAACAAAAACAAAAACAAAAACTACTGAAAAACACTGAAAAGTTCACTTCGGACTTGATTCCGACTTCAAACACACCGTAAGCTAAACGTAGTACGCTATAACGGACCAAGGGCCGTCGCGAGGGGTGGTGGGACGGACGGCTCATTTTCATTCTGGAAGACTAGCAGCGACGTTGCCAATAGTTCTAGATGTTTCAGCACATTAAACAGTAAACATGTCCTTTAATAGTAATGTATATATGTTCTGGTTAATAACATATTATTACGCATGCTTCTTTAAAAATAAACTATTAATTTAATTAAGAAATTGAGATTTATTGATATCCGGTGAAGGTTTTAAAGTCACCTTTTCTGCAAATCAAACTAAGTAGATAGGCGCAAATTTGAGATGTGGCAATGTCGCCTTCTCTATCTCAGTTGGTTTTTACAGTACGTAGTCAACCTCCAATTGTTTGATCGGGTTAAAATGCCCAATGTGATATCTGTTCTTCCTAAATCTATGGGTAAAGTATTTCCTTAAGATAACGTCCGCTTAGGGTAAGCTGGCAACGCTGACAAAATTCATAATGGCTTCCCGGATTCAACCAGTCTGATTGGTCGAGATTCTCGCACGTCTTGCTGCCATTACCCCCAACTTTATGCCCCTCTCTAGGAATAGTAGAAACAGTCACTACTATTGAAAAATCCAGTGGCGGTGTTATTGTATTGTGTTTTATATCTTTAACTTGATTTGTGTTTATTGTAATTAGTACACGCGTTTTAACAAATATTACCATATTTGGCAAATGCCTAAACAAAATGTAGGTACATTTAAAGTAAAATAATATTATAAACTTTACTGGAAAATATTATAAAAATTCCTGATATATTTTTATGAAACACCGCACGCTCGTGGATATTTTATGAATGAAATCGGTTATGATTTTAGAAAATTGCGATCCCCTTGCCGTTGCCCCGTTGTTTCAGATCCGTTTGTCAGACTGTAGAGCCGTTCTGTATACAAGGAAGGTAATGTGGCTAGCTTTACGCTTCAACCGCCTATTATTACCTCAGGATTATGAATCCCAAGTTTTTTAATTTAAGGCTGAGTCGACCTAGGTACCCAAACTATTTTTATTTTAATAAAAATAATCGGCTGATGAAATGCCGGGTGTAGGATTCGAACCCGCTACCTTGAGATTGGTAGACGAGACCTCTACGCTACCGAGCACCTTATTTAAGACATAGTTGGAAAATTAATAGGAGAGCCAACATAGGCCAACAAATAGGATGTTTCCAACGACGATGCACCACCATCAACATAGTTGTACAATAACTATGTTGTAATTGTATCTATGTTGCACTTTTTATGTAATAAAGGTACCCTTTGTTTGTGATAGATCGATTTTTAATATTAGCAACGTCGGGAGATTTAATAAATTTCTGAACGAATCTGAACGTGAAAAATATGTCAAAAATAGTTTGAATATTCATTATTATTATCGCTGGGGTGGGTCCTCTCACTAAATCTCACGTGGGGGAGACAAGAGGTTTTGGGAAATATCACGTAATTTTTTAGGGAAAAAAAGGTGTAAAATTTGAGAGAATCAAATTACTTTAAAGTAAAACACATGGTCACATGGTTCTAGATTAACATATGAAATCTGACACAATTCTTCTAGAGGTATATTAAAATCAATGAATAGATGTAAAGTTATTTAGTATTGATACATCGAAAATGTGATCTCCGATTCCTTAATGGTTGAAAAGTTTTGGCGCGCAATTTAAATTATTGTTATTGCAATTTAAATTATTGTGTATTTGGAAACAGTGCTTTCGCTACTCCCACTCATTCGTACAGTCACAGATTAGGTATACTATATACAGATAAAAATCTTATCCCTAATTCGTGGTACAAAAATTGTTTTTTATGACGCTGTGCAAACGAGTAAAATTTCTTGTGCGCAAAAATAAACTTGCGTAAAATAACAATAAACAGCGTAATAGAGAGATATCGCTAAACCGAATAGCGTGCATGGACGTTAATAAGGCCAGGTATTATTTCCTTTACGTGAGGTGGTATTAACTCTCTTCATTTATAGTTATCGGATCGGAAAGAATTCTGTTCGCGTCGCGTCCATTATTTAAACTTAACCTAACTTTGAAAATGTTTTGTTTACTAGGTATTTTAAAACTAAAGGTCTAAAGTGCTTATATCCAGTGCTTTATTGTTCAACGTCTGCCAGTGGGTTTAGTAGGTATAAGCAAGGTAAAAGCAACAAATTCTCTCAGAAGGGCTAAGTCGTCATCTGCTGTAAACCTAAGCCTCTTTATAGGTTCTTTAATATTGGAAGAGGTGGAACCCATATTTTGGGCCATATTTATTTAATTAAAACTAATCCCAGCTACTTAAATATCAAATTACCTAATAAAACTAAAGTAATAATTCAAAACAATTCAAACATAACCTTAAATAAAAGATCTCGCCGGCCGGCCCGGGTTGTCAAATACCTGCACATGCCCATTTAAGCAATTTTTAAACGTTATTTAGAAATAGGGCTTGGTGTAATTGATCCGCAAATTACGTCAGCCGGTAACGTTATAAGTGGGTGTTGCGTTAAAAATTGACTCGCGCATATCGTAACCATGATAAGGTACGCGTAAATACTGCATGACGCTATTCGGTTTTCCGATATCTCTCTAATAACTGTGCCGGCCAGGCGCTGTGCACAATTTCAGAGGCCATAAGTGGGCGTGCTATGTGCGCAAAGTAGTAACCTAACTAGTGCCCGATTCCGAAAATTGGAACCACGGGAAACAATAAAGAAAAAACAAAGTTTATAATCTGTATAATCTGTGGTACCGTAAAGCAATACTTATAGGCAAAAAAAAAATTTTGTGCTATGCATATTTAGCTTTTTTATACTTACTTATTCTTAGCTTGTATTGATATAAAAAGTTTTGTAGATAATCGCTTGTTTTATTTTAACAACTTTTGAGTATCAATATTTTTAAGAAAGTACGAAAGCACATCAACCGCATAACGTTTACATAACTTCCGGGTAAATTCTTGACAACATTTGGGCGAATTTCAAAAAATGTTAAGCCTGAGGCGCTTTTTTACACTCTTGTCCTCTATTTTTTTTATTTTGAAAGTTGGCAACCCTACAGGCTACAGGAAATTCACAGAACTTATTATTGCGTATTAAATCCTTGTATTACTGAAGACCGTCACAGTAAATTTACAGAATATAACAGTGAATTATGTCAGAACACATTCTCTGTAAATTTACGGTATTTTACGTTGGGCGTTATGTAGCAAACGTAATATTATTGAATTTTAAATGGGTGTTTTGGAATGTATGCAGGATTCGAACCCATCTCAGATTTAATCTTAGAATCAGAATACAATGAAAATTGAGCTTTGAAATTTTATAGTCGGTATAATATGCTGTCGTGACATTGGTGCAGGCAACGATGTCCGCCCTATAAAAAAATAAGTCACATGCCCGCTACGCTAGGCTCCACACTGGCACTATACACAAATGTACGTCTGATAAGAGCGAAACCGTGAAAAGACGAATAGAAATGGTATCAGTGGCCGATATGGTCCGATAAAATCCCGTACGAGGAAATAGTTGATAAGACAAACATACAAATTCGATTGATAGAAAAATTATAATAACGAAGCCAGTGTAGCGTTTGGTAGCGTTTGGCGGCGTAGCTCTGCATTTCCCGGAACACTCACTGAACCGGTTTCATAAATTTTTACAAAATGAGGCGCTGGGACGTGTTTCACATAAATTATATGTTTAGTTTTAAGTCTGGCAACGTCGCAATCCTACACGCCTTCGATTTTTGATTCGACTTTTTTAATTTGAAGGCGTCATGGAAATATTATATTTTTAGAAAGAAAAAGGAAGTTTCTTATAAGATAAACTTCACGAAATCTTAACACAACCAAAATATTTCCAAAATCTTTATTTCCTTTTCTTCTAATTTGTACACTTTATAAAACCCCATCTACACATAACGTTTTACCGGACAGTAGGGGCGACGGCTTTTAGAAATACTCGTGAATGTAACAAATTTCCAGATTGTCACTTTTGTTGTATTTATTACATTTTTTCACATGCACATACATAACTAAATAAGAAAAATTCCATATCAATTTACGTCATATTTGCAATTCTATTGTAATAGTACAAGGGTATGCCATAAAGCCGTTCACTCGAGTACTCGATTATTGAAATAACCGACATCGCTCGATTATGAACGAGCGATGCAAGTGACGAGTTACGAGCGACAAACGCAAGCGATCCTAGAATAAAATAAATTGAAATCCGATTTTAATGTGACATACTCGATAAAAAGCCGAGCGAATTTTCTGCATACATTGCAGGTAGCAAATTTATACGACGTTATCCGTTGCGTATGGAGTGAGAAAATTCTACACCCTACATTGACAATGGTTTGAAATAAACTAAATCAAGCGAATTACTCGTCGCTTGCTACTTGCCATTCATCAAAGAATATGCGGCCCGCGCACGCAACTACTGCTGTACTTACAACAAGCGACGGGCGAAAAACAGTATTTTTAAATACGAGCGATATTTCGCTCGAGCGATCGCTCGATTATTGGTATCGCTTGAAACTCGAGTACTCGATTATTGAAATTACTCGGTTTTTTCCCATCACTAATAGTGATGGGATAACTCGAGCGAAAATTCTGTTAGTCTATTATTGAAATAAACGACATCGCTCGATTATGAACGAGCGATGCAAGTGACGAGTACCAAGCGACGAACGCAAGCGATCCTAGAATGAAATAAATTGAAATCCGATTTTAATGTGACATACTCAATAAAAAGCCGAGCGAATTTTCTACATACATTGCAGGTGGTAAATTTATACAACGCCGTATATACCGGGCGCGTCTCAAAAGTGGCACACCCCTATTACTTTTTTATTTTTTTAGATAAAAAAATGAGATTTGGTATGTTAGTATATGACATAAATTAGGATTGATTGACGTATTCAATTGTTTTCTGTCACTTCCTGTTTCACCGGAAATGACTACAATTTTTGATTTTTAAATGGCACCGTCATTCATATGTCAACTTTTGACATATTCGCTTAAAAACAAATTGTATTTTAAATTTCACGTTAGAGTGCCATGGCTGTGTTAAAAACACTAATTTTTAATCGTTTGATTGTTTAATGTTTTTAGCGTCTTGCCCTGGCCGGTTAAAAGATGCCCAAATGGAATTTTGATCATATCTCAATTTTTTTCAAATGGAACGAGGGTGGATTATTAGCGTATTTCGAAAAGATTTTTTTTACGAATAATTTGATACCACACACTTGGTACTTCGAGTCAAATTGTCGTTATGAACCGCATGTTACAATTTCAAATAAACCATATGCGAAAATGTCAAAAGTTGGCATGTGATATGTCATTCTATTCAGAGTATCATTTTCTACCGAATAAAGTAAAAAAATACCGAGGGTGCGATTTAAAAATCAAAAGTTGCAGTCATTTCCGGTGAAACCGGAAGTGACCGAAAACAATTGAATATGTCAATCAATCCAAATTTACGTCACCAAATTTCGTGGTTTTATCTGTAAAAAAATAAAAAAGCTTCGAAATAAACTAAATCAGGCGATCAAGCGAATCGCTCGCCGCTTACTACTTGCCGTTCATTACCGAAAGAATATGTGTCCTGCGCACGCAGCTTACTGCTTGGCGCTTGGCATTAACGAGTACTTACAACATGCGACGGAAAAAAAACGTATTTTTAAATACGAGCGATATTTCGCTCGAGTGATCACTCGGTTATTGCAATCGCTTGATACTCGAGTACTCGATTGTTGAAATTAATCGGTTTTTCCCATCACTAATTTAAATATCAAAAGTTGTAGACATTTCCGGTGCAACAGGAAGTGACCGAAATGAATACGTCAATCGATTCTAATTTATGTCATATTTTTATTTGTCATATTTATTTCATTCTCATGCCTCCGTTTATCGGTTAATATACGAATAGCTTAAATAAATAAATAAAATAAATGCCTTTATTGTCAAAAAAATTTACAATTTGTAGACAAAGGTAAAGTAAACAAAGAAAGTAAACAAACAAAAGATAATACAAAACATTATACAAATAATATTGTCAGTCTTATTGTTTAAAATAAACATTTATATAAATGTTTTAAACAATAAGACTGACAATATTATTTGTATAATGTTTTGTATTATCTTTTGTTTGTTTGTTTATGATTGGTAAAAATATTTAACAATGACATTTTACAATTTACAATAGATACGTACAATTCCAAATTCTATTTTTTATTCATTTTGTTTGGGTTAGTTTTACTTATCAATTATTAATTTTTTATCCCCTGTTTCGTAAAAAATATATTTATGCCTCGGCTACTTGGTATGCTTAAACCGTACAACGTCTACAACTGTCATTGAACTCTACAATAGTGTATATATTAAAGGTATTATTTCCCTTTTATATTCCAACGATGTTGGAAACCAACAACCAAAACCAAACGAAATATACCTAATATACATAACACCATACGCGGTAAAAAAATCACAAGACTGTCTCATTTTGATATTTCACATTCTGTATGGCTATAATCTCGTTTAGACTCAAACATAAAATTGCCCATCGGATCGTCGGCTTTGTCGACTTTTTCAATAGCGACCAGCTCATCCAAAGGTCTCGCTACTCTCTTTAGAGCGGGCTCCGAACAATCGGTATTCAAAGGATTGAAGTCGATGGTGGTGCTGGTAGAAAAACTGGGTTTCGGTTGAATAGGGACAAACTGAAGGAATGGGTCGGTTCTTGAACAGATTCGGCTGAGGTGACGGCGCAAATAGGTTTTGTGTCTTCCACTGCGTAAAGTGTATAGTAGCTGTCCCAGCTGTCGTTCATAAAAAAACAAAAAAAATAACCCCAGAGATTAACCAACGCAATCAAATCACGCCTACAGCAACTTTTAAAAAAATGATACAATTTATTTCAATTTTATTAATATTTTTCTCAAGGAGAGGAATTAAAATTTGTAAGTTAACGTGCACAGTTTTAATAAAAACCAAAAATACCGTTTCATACGTTAAATGCCTCGCTTTCATGAAAATTATTTTTCGGATAAGGTAAATTAAAAATACTCTAACATTACTTATTACCAGTATTTATTAATTTATTGTTTATTAGATAGTAAATTATGAATTAAATAACAATTTAGAACGTTTTTCCACTAGTATACGTCTGCAACACACTCATCAATTGCAATCTAACTTCCAAATTGACATCGTCGGGCAGTTTTTTGAGAAACGGCAACAGCGACAATAAAAATTTTTTGTTGCCCATTGGATCGTCGGCTTTGTCGTCTTTTTCAATAGCGACCAGCTCATCCACTTTCTTTAGAGCGGGCTCCGAACAATCGGTATTCAAAGTATTGAAGTCGATGGTGGTGCTGGTAGAAAAACTGGGTTTCGGTTGAATAGGGACAAATTGAACGGATTGGGTCGGTTCTTGAACAGATTCGGCTGAGCTGACGGCGCAAATAGGTTTTGTGTCATCCAGTGCGTTAAGTGTGCGTTGCTGTCCCTGCTGGCGTCCAAAACAAACAAAAATAATAACCCCAGAAATTAACCAACGCAATCAGATATGCCTACGGCAACTTTAAATAGATTGATAAAGTTTATTTCAATAATATTTTTCTCAAGGAGAGGAATTAAAATGTGTAAGTTAACGTGCACAGTTTTTATAAAAAATAAAAAATACCGTTTCATACGTTAAATGCCTCGCTTTCATGAAAATTATTTTTCGGTTAAGGTAAATTAAAAATACTTTAACATTACTTATTACCAGTATTTATTAATTTATTGTTTATTAGATAGTAAATTATGAATTAAATATCAATTTAGAACGTTTTTCCACTAGTATACGTCTGCAGTACGCTCATCAATTGCAATCTAACTTCCAAATTGACATCGTCGGGCAGTTTTTTGAGAAACGGCAACAGCGACAATAGGAATTTTTTGTTGCCCATCGGATCGTCGGCTTTGTCGTCTTTTTCAATAGCAACCAGCTCATCCAAAGATCTCGCCACTCTCTTTAGAGCGGGCTCCGAACAATCGGTATTCAAAGGATTGAAGTCGATGGTGGTGCTGGTAGAAAAACTGGGTTTCGGTTGAATAGGGACAAATTGAACGGATTGGGTCGGTTCTTGAACAGATTCGGCTGAGCTGACAGCGCAAATAGGTTTTGTGTCATCCAGTGCATAAACTGTATCGCTGCTGTCCCTGCTGTCGTCCAAAGTTAGCTGGATCCTTTCCCTGAAATAAAAATATAAATCTTTTACTGAAAAAAACAACAGGACATTTTTATTTAGATAGTAGATGTAGATTATATCGGAGGAGAGAAGTTAATCACCGCGACCTCATAGATCTATGAGCTTTTTATACCCCTCTATCTCTATTGCCTCCTTGGATTTGAAGTCAGTTACACCGCAAATGTTAGTCAGTTCACTTCTACAAGCCCCACATGTAGAAGTAAGGGAAACTAGAATACAATGGGTTGCCCCCTGGTTCCTCACGGTTGAAATTATCCCTTTGACCTGGTCCCGTCATCATAGAATTTCTATTTTTGGTGAGGTTGTCTCCTCTTGGTCCGGACGGTTAAGCTAAAACTTCCCCACACCTTCTGCCCGTAATACATGATCACAGACAATAGAGGGTGCCTGGTATATTGACGGACAAAGTAGTCCCATCCGCCATCGTTATAGGCCTTGGTGCAATTCCCTAGCCACGACACACGACACTACAGCCAGGGACAAGACAATGAGATGCTCTTTAGACCCAGTAAAAGTACCAGAGGGGATTCCCCTATTACCTGACTAGGAAGTTCCCCACCAACAACAAAGTCTCACATCTCCTAGGGGAATATTCGTGCCATAAACTGATTAGTAAAGTTACTTTTCACTTCCTATAAACTGTGTAACATTGCAATATCATTTCGAACATTTCTAATGTAGTTTAATAGGTTTAGTCTCTGGATTTAGCTTCATCGGCTTCTGGTGTTGGATGTTATTGCTTATTGGATGTTAATATGATATATATCAAGGCTATCTGTACATCGACGTACCTAGATCGCATTGTGTTTAGGTGACCAAGGGTTTAATCTTTTTCATGTTCTTGATCTAGATCTAAGTTTTGAATATCTCTTTTCAAGTATCCCCGTATTCTGAGCAAAATATACATAAATTTCTTTCACAAAATCGAAAAAGTAGCTAATTTCAGAAACGCTTCGTATACTACCATTTGAGACCAGATTCCAAGCAGTACAATTTTTTTATTTGGTAAGAAGTAAGACAAGCTGTGAAAAGCACAGAGGGCTAAATCCGAACCATGGAAGGGTGTATACCCTCATTTCCCAAAATCGAGCAAATTGAAAGATTCAAATAAATAATATTCAGGTCCGCAATTTAAAGATATTATTTTTAACTTTTTATTTTGAATTTGAACTCTCTATGTACGATTTAATATTAAGCATAATATTAATCGTAGTTATTATAAATAAATCAACTTCTACAAACCAGTTTCTAATCCTCTACATGTTCGAAAGGGTTACCACCCTTTCGCAATTGCACAAATTTATTTTTCGTTCAATTTTATGCCCTTTCAACAGATCTTATACTTCCAAATGACCAAATATTGAGGTGTATTGATTTCACTTTTACAAATGACGTTAAATAATGCCCCCCGCCGGACTTCAAATTAGTTTAAATAAATGTGTTTAAATGCCCGAAACAGGAAAAATATTAAGTGTTGCATATCATCGTACTGAAGAGACCGAATTCTTTCAAAACCTGAAATAAAAAGTGCAGGTCTGTAATTGAAAAAATTATGTTGGTTTGTGTATCTCACAAATTACCAGCTAGTTTGAAAATCTAAAAACACTATCAGATAGCCATGATAAAGTGGCTATGAGAATGAACAATGAACAACAGAAAAAAAAATAAAATTGATTTTCAAAAAAATCCTTTTTTCCAAAAAAATCAGCATTCCTTGAACTTTTTAAAACTTTTCTGATGGCATCATGGTCGCAACAAGGCGCAACATCACAAGGCGCAACTTTGCCCCAATTTAACAATGTTCATATCTATTACGGTTACAATACGGATACCAATGCTCGTACCCCGAATTTGTGGCACCCTGAGTAATATCAAAAACGTTGTTCAAATAATTAAGTACCAACTATGAAAGACTTGTGATAGGTACTTTTATGGGAGGAGTTACCAGTAGGAAAGAAGCCTCTAGGATGTGATGGAAGGAAAACATCAGGAGTGGATCAGCATTGAACAGGCAAAGAAAAAAAAATATAAGTGGACATAAAAAAACATGGACGCATATTGTTCGGTAGGCCAAGACTAACCAGACTTTTAGAGTACTACCGAAACAAAACTGTGTATAGAATCCGAGGGGTGTCTCACTCGGGTAAAAAAATGTACACGTACTGCCAAAATATCCTTCCACTGCTAAGCGACTGCCAATGACTATGAAGAAGACTGCCTATGACTGCCATGTAATTATTATAGGTGCCTGCCATAAGACTGCCAATGACTGCCAGCGACTGCCAAGGAAATGTACATGTAATTCCAATAGTGAGACACCCCTCGATAGAATCCTACGGAAACCCATTTGTGGCTCTTAACTTGTGATAAATTTTCCTAGTCAACAAAAAACACTACTTAAAGTTGTTAAGTGTTTTTGTTGATTTCATAAAGTTCCTTCATAAGAAGAAGGAACACAAAAATAAACAATTTAAATCCAATTGTATATACCAATAACAATTTAGAGCTATCTCACAGAGCCTCTATTAACCATTGATATTTTGACTGTCATAAGCTCAGTTTTGAAACTAATATTACTTACTATTTAATAACAATTGCTTAATGAGATGCATCAACGTTGACATGTAGTTACAGTATATCTGGAAGTATTGCAACTTGAAATTATTTGTAACTAAACGCCTACAAATATTTTCAAGACCAGAGAGGCAACCTATAAATTTCAAGTTTTCAAAATATCAAAGTACTAAAAATCAAAAAAAAAAATGTGTAAAATCTCTCTTTATCGTCGTTTGGGGTGAAATTGATATCCGGGGGTGAGATTGATCACTAGATTGCATTTTTATTAATTCAAATGTTCGTTTAATGTAAAACCGCCAAGTGTCTTTAGTAGAAACACGGTCGAAGGGAATGTGTAAAAGTCACATCGTTAAATCGCTGTTTTTTGTTTAAAAATCCATTCAAATTGTTTAACTGTTTTTGCTTTCATTTACAACTTCTAGAACTTTGATTGGTAAGTCAAATTGTGATATAACGAACACACTGATTGCATGGCGCTATTTGTTGATGTTTCTGCAAGTTATATTCCGAAATTTAGTTATTTTGGATTGTGGATTGTGAGGTTATACTTTAATTTGTTCAAAGGGGTCAGATTAATCTTAAGTACGGGTGAGATTGATTGACTCCATTAAAAAACTCTGCAGCACCAACCCTTAGACGTGGGATTTTTCCGCTCATTCAAAAATGCATGGAGAAGAGTGTTGACGAATTGGAAGGCGGCAAATAAACAGCAAACGTCAATAGATAAGAAGGACTTTCTGCACCTGCTTGCCTCTACTTTGGCCGAAATGGAAAATATATCCGATAATGCCATTAAGAATGACCCCATCAGCTCATTTCAAGCAACTGCAATTATACCAATTGATCCAAAGCGTGCTTTTTGCAAAATTCCAGCAAATGATAATAACCCTGGACCGATATCAGTGATACCCTTTTAAACTATTTACAACAACAACGATTCTCAGCAGCACCGACAAGAAGAAACATAAAACGCCAGAAGCTAACGGTGGAGCCTGGCAGAAGTGTTACAGCAAACAATGATAGCTCTAGCGAATCATATGTCAATGGACCAGTAACTAACGACAATTTAGATGACGAACCTTTAGAAGAAGACGCTGAAGAGGCTATCCGACATGAATCTGAATATTTTGTGTCCCGAATTGAAGATATCGAAGTTTGAAAATTCGTGTTAGTAAAAGTTTTTTTTAAATTTTTAATTTTAATAAAATTTTTCATTGATAAATCTCACCCCAAATGATAAAGAATCCTATAAAATTTAAACCATGACTTTAAAATAGACTGGGGTTAGATTAATCAGTTTCTATGTAGGTATACGGCTTATTCAATGCATTAAATAAAACGCAATCAATCACACCCCACACGTAGTATGAGATTGTTCAGGACATTTTGTTCGTTCCAGGCCTTTAGTATATTTTTTTCAAATTTTCTGATTATTTGGTGTTGTTCCCATCACTAACATCTAACATCTTTAATTTCTAATAATTTAAAACCTCATATTAACTGAAGCTTATTATTGAGCGCTAAAAAACCCTCGCTGTTTGCCACGCCCTTTCTAATTTGAAGTTCAATAAAACACAAGTTTACTTAATGCAGAATGAGTTACATAGAGGCCACTAGCTTTTTAATTTTAACAGCCGGGTGGTCGAGGTTCAAAGATATTAATAAAAGGGCGCCACAAGATGATACTCTTCGGACTCGGCATAAAAGATGTTACTATTAAGTAGACTTCAACAATAACCTCGAACTGTTGAGTGTAACTACCATGAACTTCAAATATACTATAATTACTTGAACTTAAGTGACTCTAACTTAACTATGAAACTAGACTGTAAATAATACTAGTAAAAATATTTAAGCAATTTATTAAAATATTAAAAGTTTATAAAGAAATGAATGAATGTTAAGAAATTTAAATCAATAAGAATTACTAGTTATGAATGCAAAATGAAAATGTTCTTAACTATACTAAAACTAAGACGTCAAGCCCCCTTATCTAACTTAACACTAGATACAACCAGGGTGGTTTACATATAGCAAATCTAAATCTAAACAGTCTTACTCTAATCGATGTACAATCTTGAAACAACTCGGAAATTCCTCCGGCTGAGCTACGGTGTATAGCTATGGGGTGGCTACAGCAGAGTACAGCAGCTCGGTGTACCGTCACTGGAGCCCACGGATGTCAGCAGACGTACAGATGAAAGGCAAGGAGTTGAGGTTTCAAATGGTGAACATAAAAAACCCTAAATAACATTGGTTGTCTTAGAAAAGAGCCTCAATTATAGAACAAGGACTAGCACAACGTGTAGGAGTTAATAAAGGTAATAAAGAAGAACTAATCAAATCTGAACTTTACCTCGACGAGGGTTTATGATGTCCAACGGGTAACTCTACACACGGGCAGCAGGAACGGATGGAATTCTGGACTGTTCTGTGCTGTACGGTCTGGATCGGTCTTCTTGCTCTACAATTACGAACAACCAAATAAGACTTAAGAAAGATAACACTCAACTAATCTTTCTACACCACGTGGGCGTGGAAAAGTCGAAAACCAGTCAACAATACGAATAAAAATCAGTTGAGCATTGACTTAGAATAGGCAGAAGAATTATAGCATACCTTGGAACTATTCGGGGACTTCTTGGGCACGTGGAATCGGAATATCGGGCGGAAAATTTGGCTATTTTAATCCCATTGCGGAAATTGGTCGGCGGTCCATAAACATCAACAAATCCAACCACGTCTCTGACCAAATATGCTTCGGAAGCCTTAATCCTTTTCTACGAAGACCTGCTATTCACCAACAGGGAATGCTTCACGAAACGGCAGCCAGTTCTTCACGACGACATTCGGACGGTGGGTACACAAGAAGTGATGCAAGGATTCGATTTCCTTCACAAAATCAGATTTCAACCGGAAATCTCCCTCCAGGATATAGATAGAGAACTATATATCTTGACTAGTCCTACTCACAAAAAGGCATAAATAAAAAATGATGTTCTAGAATATTTTCTCCTCAGCCATATTCCATATCCGGTCAATGAACGAACTAAACTCATAAATTCCCACAATTAAATGAACCAATTGCACACTGCGATTCACATCAAAGATAACCAATTTAACTGCGAAATTTTATCTGATAATTATAAAATTTCAATAACCAAAACAAAGGATAAATAAATCCAAAAACATCTGATTTGATTTGACAGTGACAAGTGACGGACAAAAGTGATGATCAAAGATATAGAGAGATGGACAAAAAGCCTACTACTGCTGGTCGGCATCAGTGACAATAATGTGCAGCTGCAGCGCGGTGTATATCGGGTTGCATAATTGTAAAATTTAAATAAAATAATATTTAACAATAAAATTATAGTAAACATGATGCAAAAATAATAGCTATTTGCGATATATTATGAGCTAGCACACAGAGGTCGTTGCGAGGAAATTTGACTGTTACATGTTGACGTGCTCTATAAACCAATACCCATAGATAAATGAAACAAGTTTAGATTGGAAAGTGCCCATAAGGACAATGTAAACACTATTTGGCGCTATTCTTGCAACTGTCGCGACCCAAAACTTTTGAAAATTTCGGAGCGGTTCGGCTTTTTCCGGAATTATATCGCCAAATATTGTTAATTCAAATTTATTATTATTTTCGTTTAATTTTATAAATAAAAGACAGTGTGTTGCATACAAGAAACTTTATTTTATATAAGGACGCATGTATGAAATACCTATGAAACATTGGAAACCGACGTTATACCACGATCCACAATGGTTTTTGCAGTTCACAGTTCACAGCACAGCTTTTTAAGTTTTTAATGCCACTTTTTCACAATTATCACCGGTTGGAGTAAATAAAACTTGAATTAAACTAACAAGATAGCAATTATTACTTTGAAAATGGACGCTATAAACACTTTTCGGAATTTCTTTAATGAGAGCGGTTTGGATTTT
This sequence comes from Sitophilus oryzae, assembly GCF_002938485.1. Taxonomy (NCBI): domain Eukaryota; kingdom Metazoa; phylum Arthropoda; class Insecta; order Coleoptera; family Curculionidae; genus Sitophilus; species Sitophilus oryzae. Next base: position 655,972 of record NW_022147349.1, read on the forward strand.
GAAAGATTATTATGATTCATAGATAAATGAAACAAGTTTAGATTGGAAAGTGCCCATAAGGACAATGTAAACACTATTTGGCGCTATTCTTGCAACGGTCGCGACCCAAAACTTTTGAAAATTTCGGAGCGGTTCGGCTTTTTCCGGAATTATATCGCAAAATATTGTTTATTCAAATTTATTATTAATTTCGTTTAATTATAAATAAAAGACAGTGTGTTGCATACAAAAAACTTTATTTTATATAAGGACGCATGTATGAAATACCTATAAAACATTGGAAACCGACGTTATGCCACGATCCACGATGGTTTTTGCAGTTCACAGCACGGCTTTTTAAGTTTTTAATGCCACTTTTTCACAATTATCACCGGTTGGAGTAAATAAAACTTGAATTAAACTCACAAGATAGCAATTATTACTTTGAAAATGGACGCTATAAACACTTTTCGGAATTTCTTTAATGAGAGCGGTTTAGATTTTGAAAGATTATTATGATTTTTGAAGATTCTGACTTTGACAAGAGAAAATTATTTCTGTTTTTGTTTGCCGTTGTTCTTAGCGACCGCTATAGCAGCGCCAGATCGCGTATAACGGTCGCGACCCAAAATAATTTCGCGACCTAAAATTTTTACGGGCTTTCCAATCTAAACTTGTTGCATTTATCTATGTTATGATTTTTGAAAATTCTGACTTTGACAAAAGAAAATTATTTCTGTTTTTGTTTGTCGTTGTTCTTAGCGACCGCTATAGCAGCGCCAGATCGCGTATAATGGTCGCGACCCAAAATAATTTCGCGACCCAAAATTTTTACGGGCTTTCCAATCTAAACTTGTTGCATTTATCTATGCCAATACCTCTCTCTCTCACGAACATCTACCGAAAAAACTTATTTACAAAAATAAAATTTTGTACAAATACCAAATCCCGGCTAAAAACTTTTTCTTATGATCAATTTCACCCCAAACGACGACGGTACCTAATATTATTATATTGATTTTTAGCCAAACAGAAGTCTTTGTAAAAAAGATTGTTTAAAGTTAAGTTAAAGAAATCTTTAAGTTATAGATTTCTTTAGGGTTATTTTGTCGGAAAAAAATATTTGCAAAATGATCTGAAAAACTATAACTAAAGTTCCACAGCCATAAACATTGTTGAAATCTCGTTTTCAAAGGTAATTTAAAACCACTGAACCAAAATAAAACAAGTAAAGGTCAGCTTAAGAAACTCAACTTCAGCTTAAGTAGAAATGAACATATAAAACCCAAATTTAAAGAAATTGCGACCAAAAAAAAAACAGTTGCTATGGTTTTAACTGTTTCTTCCACTTAACCTCTCATATTACGGTATATAATGGTGTAATAAATATAAATCTTATTTTAAATACATTAGACCAGTAGTTCTTATATGTAGTGCCGGAAAACTTACTAAACATACTAAAAATATAGTCCAAATTTTATATTTAATTATTTAAAACAGACTAGATACAAAATACTAAATTAAAGAATCCTAAAACCAAATTAAGCTGCCTTAGTTTTCTTGTATGTATCGTAATTTCATCAAATACAGTAATAACAACCTTAAATTTCTAATCAAAAGTTTAATAACTATAGTCAGCCATCAAATTCACATATTTATAATTAGTTAAAATAGTATTATTACCTTTTGTGTATGAGACCTATTAAGAAGGAAAGTTGATCCATATAAACATATTTCTTGCTCGGTTCTGACAAAACGCCAGCTTTTACTTGCTCCTGGATTCTCAATTGCCTTGAGAAGTTATCTCTTATGGATTTCCACTTGGTTTGCATGTCTCTTACTGTAAGGCAAAAGGAGTCATATTAATATTCACAAATGTAAAACAATAATTTTTATTACTTAAAGCTGATTAAAGCAAACAAAAAAAAGGTGCTAAATCAGTTCACTTCACAGGATAAAATTTGATAAGTTCTAAAATTCTTAATCTGAAAACTTTTCCAATTACGTTTTATTTTATAATTGCTATAATTTAAAGATCCCTTTCTGTGCTCCCAATCAATCAGAATCCCCTTAGTCTAGAGTTAGTAACTGGAAAATGTATTAACTGAAACGGGCATTATATTCATTCGGTCTTTTTCATATCTAAAGAAACATTAGCCAGCGTCAATTAATAATTTAGGGAAAGTATGAGATTCTCGAGAAGATCACAATAACCTAATACACTTAAAATATACAGGGATGCCACTGAACAGTAAAGCATGGTAAAGCCGGTCCTACACGATGCTTCCAACGTTGGACGCATCAATATCGTAATTCACAAGAGTCTCGTACATGGTGTGGCAAATGTTTATGTCTCCAACGTTTTAAGGTGTTTGATGCATCGTGTGGGACCGGCTTAAGCAGCATGTGTAAACCATATCTGAAGCGAAATGTAAACCATTTCCCTCCCCTGAAGAAGCCCCTTATAAAACGAGTCCTAAATCAAAATGAAAAGATTTAAATCTGATAAAAATTACTTATAAACTGCATAATGCTCTAAATACGGAGCGATCTACAATGATTTAAATAGTTGGCCAAACTGTGTTTTAAGAGGATTTTTGGATTAGTGATTGGTACAAATTATCTATCCAAAAATATCATCAAAGTATGTCAATTCAATTTAAATTTTGGAAAATTTAAAGTTTGGACTTTGTTAGTTTTGTATATAAAACTATAGTGTTCAATTCGGTGTTCAACATACAAAAGGAGTACTTAGATACTCATAGTAGGTGGCTTACTTTCGTCCCAGCTTTTAAAAGAAAGATATTGAACGCAATCAGCAAAATGATAATATAACATAATTCTAACAGACATTTTTTTGGTTTGGGTTGTAAAACCAGTTTAAAAATCCTTAATATAGGTTTTATTGACTAAGCTATATAACCCAACCTATAAACCTTCTTGGACATATTGCAAGGGGAGTTTGACAATATACCCCACAAGGTGGTCAAGCGATATCTGGAAACAAGAGGGGTGAACAGTACGATAATTCGCTGGTTTTGGTAAATGCTCTCAACCTAACCTAACCTAACGGACAGCAGAGGCTGAGATAGGTACCAAAACTGTAGTTGTTAAAACAACGCAAGGAACTCCTCAAGATGGAGCTTGGTAGTGAATTAACTACTAAACGAATTAACTCTAGCGGGAATACACTGCATAGTGTATGCAGATAATATAGTCATGATTGCACGGGGGAAACATGAAGGTACCCTGTGTGATATTATGCAAAGAGGACTACGCATCGCTGAGAGATGATGCAGGACTGTCTGGCTGAGCATCAACTCAGACAAAACCGCGGTAGTGCAATTCACCACAAAACGAAGTCTGAAAAACTTGAAAAAAATCCATCTAGATGGAAAGGAAATACTGCTATCACAGGAAGTCAAATATCTGGGAATAACCCTGGACAGTAAACTTTTATGGAACAGGCATATTAAGAATATTTCCAGCAAAGCCCCAAGGCTCTCATGATATGGCTGGATGTATACCATGATAGTATAAGATCCATGATTACCTATGGTGCAGTTCCTTGTTACACACAACTAGAGCAATGTACAGCAAGGCAAAACCTGTGCAAAGTACAGAGACTGGCATGCATCTGCATCACATGTGCCATGAGAATATGTCCAATAGCAGCAATGCACAAAACCTAAACCACTGCACACTGTCGTCAGTCGTTATGCCACTGCGACAATAATTAGAATGTTCATTGACGGAAACACTATACTTGAAGAATTTTCAAGTCAGGGGCTTGGAACACCCTCAAAAACAAAATTCCACTTCTCCCAACTCCCAGTGGATGACATACCACCAAGAATCGAAAACTTTGAGAATTATTTCACTGTATTGAGTAATAAAAAGGGTTGGAAGGGAGAAACGTTTGCTCAACAGAAAATGTAAAAGGACCATACCATAACGTAGAATACTGATGCTTCCAAAACCAAATCAGAGACAGGAATAGGAGTATTTGAGCCGAAAACTAAATACTCCGAGTCAATGGGCACCTACCCCAGCATCCTTCAGGTGGAAACTACGCCCTCGAAAGATACGTACAATTTATCTTAGATAAGAACTAGCGAAAACAGGAAATAATAACCATCTTATCCGATAGTCAGGCAGCACTAAACGCGATCAACTCAGTAACCATCAATTCGTACAAAGTAGTGCAAAGTTGGTCAAAGAATACCTAGAGAAGCTGAACAAATTAGACAAAAAAATAAAGTTCTACTATTCTGGGTATCCGCTCATCAAGGAATACTCGTAGAAAGTAATGAAAAAGCAAATGATCTAGCTATATAGAAAAGGAGCGAACACTCCCACTAACTGGACCAGAACCGTTCTGTTTTTCAAGCGGAAACCAACTAAAGGCGGAGCTGAGGAACCTGGAAGACTCCATCCGTAACGTGGAATGGGAGTCCTCCAACGGTCTAAGACACTCGAAAAAGTTTCTAAGAACTTATGACCGAGAAAAATAAAACATTTTCCTTGATTTAAGTAAAAACAATTTTCGAATTGTCACGGGGTTTCTAACAGGACACTGTCTCCTCAACGAACACCTCAGTAGGCTGAAGCTGAGAAACAACGGCGAATGCAGATTCTGTGGAGAAACTGAGAAAACACCAGAACACCTTATCACTGAGTGCGCCGAGACTACGACCGTTCATGCCATGTACTTTGGCTATGGCTGATGTCGAGGATGAAGAGCTGGCCTCTGTGGAGCCGTCTCAGATACTGACTTTTGTTAAAGCCCAGAGACTGTATGATGAGTTATAACTCGTTGTAACTCAAGATAGGAGAAGGCGGAGTATAATACAAACTGTGATAATGCCATACATGTATTCATGCATGGTGGACGGAATTGACATTGTAAGTCCCCATCCTTGATAGTTCTGTTTGACGTTTCAATTGAAATTTTGTGTGTTTGTTGGACGTTTCATTTGATTTCAAATTTTGTGTGTTTGTTTATATTTAATGAGCTTATTATATGTTATTTATATTATTTATTCTACAACTGCTTTTATGTTTATAGGTAGTAAATCTAAAAGAAAATTTTTGTGTCAGAACTGAACAGTGATATTATTGCGATTTATCGAGAAATGACTGCAAAATAGTTGGTTATGCTGAGTGCAGTAGATTTCAGCCAAAAACTGACGGAAATAATGGAATAACTTTTTACTGGTAGGTGACAATAATCATGGTATACAATATAATCGAAAAAAAACGGCGTCAGCGATGGCTACGAAATGAAGATCGTTGTCATTTTATATGTAAAATTAAACGGAGAATGTCATCGGTCGTCATTTCCAAGTCATCTGGACGCCGTTTTTTCGATCATACGGTACATGTGTAGTAAACCGATCATTTATGAAATTGGCTTAGAATTAAGTTATTATATATTTTTTCTTGCATTTTCGCTTTTATTTACTACTTCCACAAACTCTACTTCTCAAAAATCAAATCAAAAATAATTAAGATACTTCAATTTGGCTTACGTACCTCAGTAGCGTATTTAATGTTTGTGTTATTAAACATTTATTATAACTTATTTATTTTTATTAGAAATATATATTTTTATAACAATTTTAATATAATTACCTACTAAAATTTATTAACAACGTAAAAAAATAACAAATTAATGCACCACGTTAGAGTACCTACTTGCATTATACTTTTTGTACACATTTTTAATAAAATTAGAACGGTACGTCAGCCATATTAGGTCCCCAACGTGCTCAACCAAACAAACTCAAGTTTTTTGATTTGCTTCAAAGCATATGTATCTGCATTCAAAGGAATTTCTTAAATTTATTGCCTAACTAAGGAAATATCAATCAAATATCAAGGAATCAAATGATCAAAATCAGAATAGCCAACTATATCAATCGTTTTAGTTCACTTTGTGAATCCTGCTTATTTTTAAATAATAAGTACTAATTCTAGACCATAGATAAAATAAAATCATCTTCTATTTTCTAGACATAATATAATAACCTAAAAGATAAATTAAAACATCTTTCGTTGCACGTCATCAATGACACCATGCGTCGTCTTATGGAGTTTGCTGGTGATAGTATTATGATGTGCATCGAAAGTTATTTTAATTTCCCCAGAAGGAATGTATTTTACATGTATTTTGACATTAAACATTATATGAAATACTAGAAAAGAGTAAAATATAGTTTTAATTCTTACTTATTCCCTCCTTCTCCGTCGAACTGTAACCTGACCAATTCTTAAACAAAGCCACACCAATATCTCTCCACGCCTGCATCTTCATTTCTTGATTTCCATGTGCAGCTTTCTGATCGTAAATACACGGTCTCTTTTTTACCTCTTCGATCAAAGAAGAGGCATTTATTACGGGTTTCAATGACATATTTTTACGCTAGAACTTGGCGTCGTTACAGCAGCGCTCTGCGTTTGTCGCACTACAACGCGTATTCCACGTTTCGCCTGACAACAGCACGAATCGGACGATTTCGTTGCGCATTCGGCAGAACGCGCGTTGTCGGGCGTTTTCCGCAGACGTGACGCAGGGACGAACAAGGCCTCGCGCGTTTGAAGGCTCGAACCTGTAGTAGAGATGGGCGGTTATTGGTAAAAAACCGGTTATAGGTTAACCGGAATTATCTTTAAAAAATAATAACTTGACAAAATTAACCGGTTATTCAAATAACCTAACCTAGCAAAACTAAATATCTAGTTTTCCTGTAGGTTTACTTACCTCTGCACTCCATAGGTTACTTCAAATTTAGATAATAAATAGTGTTAAATCGCATGATTAAATAAAGATTGTAGCAATGTAAGTATGTATATGTACAAAATGAATTTAAATAAAAATGCTAACCTCACTTTTTTGAGTAGACATGGATATGATATTAAAACTAGTAATTACTTAACGTTCAAATAAACCACACAACTCACAAGTTCTACAATCTACAACCAAGTTATTTTAATCAAATACCAAAGAAAAATAAGGAGACTGAATGAATAGATAATGAAAGATTATCTTCATTCATTACTTGAACTTCAATTTTGTATTCTTTAGTCTAAGCTTCAATAGAGACTTCAAACTACAAATAAAATATATTTACGGTGAAACGTGGGTGAAACTGGGCGAAACCATGGAAAACTTTTGAAGAACCGTTGAAAATCCGTTAAAGTGGGTTAAAATTTAAATATAAAATTTAGAGAATCTATTTGAAGTTAGGTTCGTAGCACTTGGCTAGCTGGTGGCTAGTAGTAGTCTATGCCATTAGTACTTTGTTTTACGGCCTGACCTGTCAGGGCCATTCGGCTGTTGTTTTGATTATTATCATCAGGGTTCGCCTGATGCCTGATTTAATTTTGACATTTGATGTTTGATGTCATATATTTTCGTTTTGGGAGCGGGAGCGGGATCTTCCGTTATCGTCGTAATATCTGGAAGATCCGTGCCATTCGCTCCTTCGAAATTTACGATTCAAACAGCTAATATTTAATTGTTACTTGTTTTAAACAAGTACGATTTTTTTAAAAATAACCGGCTATAAGTTATTGAACGTAATGCAAGGTTATTAGGTTAACAGGTGAAAAAAAACTACCTTTAAATAACCGGTTATTTTAGAGGAAAATACCGGTTATTCAAAAAACCGGTTACTTTTGCCCATCTCTAACCTGTAGCTTCGTACAGATCTGAACTATCCTAAATATTACGCCGAACAACGAACTGAACGACAATAGGCACAGATTTGCAAACATGTGTTACTAGGCTTTGTACAGACCTGAACATTGCGCCCAACTAGAACAGAATAATAAAAATCAAATTGGATTTTAAATATGTATATAAAAAGGCGTTTACTATAACTGGGTATCCCATTATTCCTTGGACATAAGACTACTACGTATTTTTTGAATCAAAATAAGCTCACTGGACACAATTTACCTCTATACAAAAATTTTTGTCCGTTATAGGGTATAAATATAAACTTTAAAGAAACAGACGCATTTTTTCAGATATTTTATGACCCGTTATTCCGATTTGAATGAAATTTTGGGTGTCTATAAACCAAAGTCGTAACAACACCCAGTGTCTATAAATTATTGTATATTTTCCAACTCAACACACGACCGATTTTTTTTCGTAAAATGGTCTGTCTAATATTTATTACATTTTTAGTCTCTTATAAAAAACGCCCCTGCGCATACTTTTTGAGGAAAAACATATTTTTCCAAAGCTGATTTCCAAAAAATTTTTTTTTACATCAAGCTATTGAGGCGCATAAAATCCATTATGCTCTAATAATATAGTTGGCCGAAATATGGAATTTTTTATTAGTATTTCCAGGGGCGGACACAGGAATTTATTTCAGAGGGGGCCCAAATAAAAAAAATGTAGAATATGCTTTTTAAGGCACCTTTGGCCCCATGGGGCCCCCTGTATCTTGTGTATACAGAGGTAAATTCCATTGTAAATGTGTTTATTTTTTAAAGTTTGTCACCCACTAACGGACAAACGAAGCACTTTTGTATAGATGTAAATTTTGTCGAATGACATTATTTTGTTTCTAAAACACATAGTAGTTCTATATACACGGAATATTGGAACACCCTGTATATGCACACTTCGTTGAACTTCCAATTGCTGCCAGCACTGCATGACAGCATACTTCCTATCCGCGACTTCATAGCGCGGTGACGCATAAAGGCGAATATTTTAAAATCACACTAAACATAGAAGCACACTACAAAAATTTCTGAAATCTGATGTAAAACCAAGTATTTTATTTAGTTTCTATTTAAGTACATATTCAACAATTTCATTATAAATTGTTACTATCAATATATGAGATATATTTATTTCTGTAAGAATTGTAATAACTTGGTAATTGCACGATATGATATTCTACTAGTTAATGAAAATACTTTATTCTTAAGTGCACTGTTTTTATTTACGTAGTAATGGAAATGGTAGATGGTAGATTATTCTTTTTTTACAATTATGGTGCCGTGCAATTGGCCAGACTTGGCATTTTTTTACATTCTATGTTTTTCATCTCATTTTTTTTGTAGGGCATCCTCCTATTTTTTTCTTGGGCAATATATCTTACAGAATAATATTAATTAAAGCATTAAAATTAAGTTTGTCTAACGTTTAGCGATTATTCATAAACTTGTTGTATTGATATGCAAATAAAATCAGACAATATTAAATCGATTAATTCTAAGTCTTTGCCGACAGGAAAATCAGTTACCGGTATACCGTCTAGACACCTAACTTATCATAGACACCTAACTAATACATAAGGATATTTTGAGATTTTTAAATTTTCCTTCCCTTATAATCTAATAAAAACTACCAAAAATTCACAATTTAAAATTTGTGAAACATTTAGAAGTACTTTAGAATTTTTATGATCTGTGAATGAGTCACTGTCGAAATTATAGAAATTTGATAAGCGGTAATTCATAAACTATGGGGTATAATTACTAGATATATTGCCAATATAGCCAGCTATAGTATGTCCTCATAGTTACAGGGGGGTCAATGGTCGGCTCAATAAGTTGCCTGAATGGCATTATATGGCTGAAGACTGGAGTTCGGAATCCGTATAAACAAAGTAGATCCCCTCTAGATTAGCCCTGGTAGCAAAAAAGAGACATTAACTTTAAACGTACTTATCTTTTAATGTACCAATTGTGCTGTGTACTGAGCTGAGAATTGGTTTTGACATATTATGTCCCAAAAAAAATTTCGATGGTTTAAGTCGCATGGACACACCATATCGATTATTGTTATAAGAAAAGAAAAATCCTTTGAATAGTCGATCTCGTCCTTATTCATAAGCACAGTCACTTGAGTGACAGCCCCCAACCCCTAAGTATTCTTCAAGTCGCGACTGGCAGAGGTATCCAATGTATATCTTCCCTGGTCAATGTAGACGGTATACAATTTTAAGCTCTAAAAATTCCGAATACAGGTTCTATAATTCTAAATTATACAGGGTGGAATATAATTTCAGCAGCATATTAGGCCGATGAAAATAAGGAAAAAAGTTTGTATAAACTTGTCCTAAACTAACTAACATGTATATTTTTCCCCTATAACTTTTTTATTTTTCCAGTTAAAAAGACGAGATTTTGTATGTTAGTATATAACATAAATTAGGATTGATTGACGTATTCAGTTGTTTTCGGTCACTTCCTGTTTCACCAGAAATGACTACAACTTTGATTTTTAAATGACACCCTCGGTATTTTTTTTTTACTTTATTCAATAGAAAATAACACACTGAATAGAATGAAATATCATATGTCAACTTTTGACATTTCGCATATGGTTTATTTGAAATTATAACTTGCGGTTCGTAACGAAAATTTGACTCGAAATACCAAATGTGTGGTATCAAATTATTCATAAAAAAATGCTTTTTCGAAATACGCTAATGAGCCATCCTCGTTCCGTTTGAAAAAATTGAGATATGATTAAAAATACGATTTGTGCATTTTCTAACTGGTCAAGACAAGACACTAAAAATATTAGACGACCAAATCTATTTTCCCAAGGCTCCTTGATTAAGAATTATTGTTTTTAACATAGCCATGGCACTCTAGATTGAATTTTAAAATACGATTTTTTATTAAGCGAGACTGTCAAAAGTTGACATATGATATATCATTCTATTCAGAATGTCATTTTCTATCGAATAAAGTAAAAAAAATACTGAGGGTGCCATTTAAAAATCAAAAGTTGTAGTCATTTCTGGTGAAACAGGAAGTGACCAAAATCAATTGAATACGTCAATCAATCCTAATTTATGTCATATACTAACATACCAAATCTCGTTTTTGTATTTAAAAAAATAAAAAAGTTATAGGGGTGAGCCACTTTTGAGACGCACCTGGTATAGCCGGGTCTCCACCAAAGCAACATTGTTGCCGACTAGTGTTGTCGACAATGTTGCTGAAAATTTAGTAAAGTCGTCGACATTTTATGTCGCAGATTTAAGTCACCGACTTTGTTCCATGTTTTGCTTGAGGAGGGGTACATCAAATGAAAAATCGTGTCGACGACAATGTTTACAAACATGACGAAAGACGTCTCCACCAAATCAACTCATATCAGTAACTTTATCGGGTATATTTTGCCATTTGTACTCGTGTAGTTCACAAGGCCAGAAGTTTGTTTTTGATTCCGTTGCTAAAAATAAATTTGGTATGGAGTGGAGCAATGATAAAACAAGAAATCTGATTGAAAAATATCAAGCCCACACCGAATTTTGGAACACGAAGCATACTTGGTATAAGAACAGAAATAGAAAGTATGATAACCAAGGCTAGTATATAGGAGGCCAAAAATCTAAGCGTAATAGCAAGACGCTCCTGAACAGGAATTGCATCTCGATAATTTGTGCCCATTTTACAAATCCTGGAACCAATCATTTGGAGCAATCATTCAAAGTCAGCTGAACTCATTCTTAGAAAATTCTTGAAACTACTCCTTATTTCATTGTGGAGCGGATTTAAGTCATCTGTACAAAGATCAGTGAGCCAAGTCACTACCACTATAAATTTCTCTTCCGGAGGCTAGGACGTATCCAAAAACAACGTTGCCGTCTGGCTTGACGACGCTCATTTCGCGAAATATTAAGGAATGCGGCTGAGATTATAATTACATCTGCGTCGTTCCACATGTTGATAAGAACTAAATAAACTTTCGCTCTTTAGTCGAAAAATGAAGTCGAGCTTATTACTTATATTTCTTTGGTAGGTACGATCTACATTTCTCGACAATATTTATAAAAATAGTAACAAAAGTTGATGACATTGTCGCCGACATGTGTTGCTTTCCTAGAGAGCCGGCTTATGACGGGTCGCTGAACGCTTACCATATTGACTATATTTCATATCAATTAAACTTTCAGTTATGTAATCGAGTGTGCGATTTTTAAATTAATTGTTGCCAACCGTGGACATATTCGGCGCCGTGCTGACTAACTAAAATTTAAATTTCACGCTGGGGATTCAGGTGGTAGCTCTGCTATAAAAAATTAGTGATGGGCAAAACTGTTATTTTTAGATAACAGTTGAAACTGTTATAGTTATTTATAAAAAACAGCTTAAAATAACAGCTTAAAAATAACAGGTTTCTTTATTTTACTGCTAAATATCTGAAAGATTATGAGGCGGTCACCGCCAGGCGTATTAACGCAGTTGCAAGTTGCAACAATGACGTGCTCGGTGGTAGTATTTCAAGGGTGTTAAAACATTTCTAAATATCGATTGTTATCTAAAATACCTCTCTAAAACGGTGGTTGTTTACAAATAAGCGCTGTTTACAAATTGCGATATAAAAAGCCAAAATTCCGCCACTCGTCTATACCTATACATTCCGATCTACCTACGCCCTGCCCCTCGATCCGCGTAGATCTTGAATTGCGTAGCAGTGTACAGGGTGCATCTCACTCGACAGACGAGAAGCTCTTAGTTATGATTTTACCATTTGCGGTCAAAAAATAGCAATATAAGAAAATGTGTAGTATATTCTTCATAAGTAAACCAACTACACACTAGAGTTCGAATTAATTTTACACTTAAACTAGCGCTGTACCCGCGACTTCGTTCGCGTCGAATTAATAATTTCTAATGGTGATGATAAAGCAAAACAAGAATTTCCATTAACATACAAACTGGATAAAATTTTCTCACATTTGCCAAAAATAAGCTTTAAACGTCAAGCAGTTTAAGCAGAATCGTGGTTAATCAATTACTCAACGTTTTGGAACACCCTGCATGATTTTTTAAAAATTTCAAAATATGTAAAAACAAAATAAATTATGCGTGTCCAGGCGTTTTCCCGAAAGACTAATCGTTTTTAAATAACAAATATTGTAATATTTGAGGGGCGTTTTCACCCTGTTGGAATTTGAGATTCGAGAAACCCCTCCTTATCGAACCTCAAACCCACAGTCAATCCGTTTGCCAAAAATCAGCTCTAAACGTCAAGCAGTTTAAGCAGAATAGTGATTACTCAATGGTCATATTTTATGAAACACTCTGTATATATTTTTAAAAAATCTTAAAATATGTAAAACAACATAATAAAATTTACGTGTTTTAAGAGTTTTTCCGAAAAACTCACCGGTTTTTAAATAACAAAATATTTTAATATTTGAGGGTAGTTTCACCCCCTTAGAATTCTAGTTTCGAAAAATCCCTTCTTATCGAACCTCTACACGCTAAAGTCAATCCGTTTTCCAAAAATCAGCTTTTTACGTCAAGGGCTTTAAGCAGGATCGTGTTTAATCAATGACCAGATTTTTCATAACACCCTGTATACATTTTTAAAAAATCTTAAAATATTATTCTGAAAAATTTTCAGAATAAATAAATACCTAAATATTGAAACTTAATAAGTAAGTATTGAAACATACAGCGCCATAATATCTCGACCTCCGCCCGTTATGCTCGTAACAGGTTGAAAAACAATGTATCTAAAACAACTGATGCGATATTCTCCAACCTGTTTCGAACCTCCATCGATAATCGACCGATGCAGCAGCGTTACTTTCCCACTCCTGTTGTCTCGACCGCCAGGCGTTATGCCCGCAACTGTTTCAAAAAACCTGCTTCTTTTATATCCTATTATTTTTAAGCGGTATCGACCGAAGCAGCTACGTTCGCCGTAGCGCATTCCCCACTCCGTTGTCCGTTGTCTCGCCGCCTGTATCGATGGTTGACGAAATAACAGGTTTTAAATCCATACTAGTTGTTTTTGGAATTGCTTCGAGCAGCATAGAATTTCGTGGCGGTGCAGAGCGCTGACTTCGTTTTTCGTTTCACGAGCGGCCGATCTCTACGTGTCGTTATTTTATATCTGTTATTTTTTAGAAGTAGTAACGGTTGCGTTATGTTATTTATAAATAATTGTTATAAAATAACAGATAGTTAAATAACAACCCACCACTATAAAAAATGTCAAGTTGCCGCATTTATTTATTTATTTCCTGACATTGTCATTCGTTTTGACACTTTAGTTTTGTATTACGAGTTTTTGGTTCAAATAAATAGAATTGTGATACTGAAAATGTTTACTAGCAGACCTTGAAGTAGAATATTGTTCTTTTAAGAACCTCTTTTAATGCGAATTGAGTGGGGGTACAAGATAGCTTAAGAGCCGTAAAAAAACTCATCGTAATTTTAGTAGAATATTTTGAACGGGGGTTATGGTTATAACTAGTAATGTAATATAACCGGCAATATTACGGTTACATTGGTAGTTTAAAAAAAACAGCTTTTTAAATAATATTCTTATTTTCTACTATGTTTTCGTAATGTTTTTACAGTTTGAAACTGTAAAAACATTACGAAAAAGAAACGAACATTTTTTAAACTCCTCAGAGACAGAGTGGCCTATGTTAAGCCTGTCCTACACGATGTGGCAAACACCTTTCATCGTTGGACACATGAACATTTGCCACATCGTGTTGGAGACACACTTGTCAATTATAATATTGTCGAAACCTGTCGCAAATGTTGGTTACAACGTTGGAACCAACGTTGGACGCATCGTGTGTGACCGGCTTTATAGTATCCTTATAGTAAATATAGAGTGGATAATGGTAAATCATCCTCATCCGTCATCTGGTTCTTCTTTCTCTTTCGTTTATTGAATCAACTTTATAGGCACTTCGAAATCGATATCTTCTTCTACCATTCTTGGATGTTCTCCTCCATTTGGTAATGATGATGGTAAATTGGAAATGTCTACAGCCAACATACTTATTTTAGAGCTGGGCACATGAAAAAGAGTAGAGCGGAAAAAAATCAATATTTCCCACGTTACCGATCATGAAGTAATATTAAGTAATATTACCAAAATTACCGGTAATATTACCCATTACATCACTAGTTATATAACCCTTTAAAACGGTTAAAAAATATATAAGTTGTGTCTCCTTCATCCAAATATCTCCGTTAGTTCAGAAATTATTGCGAAAAAATCGAAATAAAAATGAAATTCCTACACCCTGCATCTCTGAAATGAAGCATTTTAGGACATAGTTTATACGAACTTTTTTAAATATTTTTATCAGCAGAATATATGCTGCCGAAGTTACAATTCGGACCACCCTGTATATCGTGTGAGGCTGTCTGCGTACGGGGGCCTTCATTTTGGCGTTTTTGTTATTTCGACACAAAGACGACGGACGTTCGCAGGTATAAAATACGAGGTGCAATCTAGGTTCTTTTGTAAATTTAATTCTAAGAATGGCGTAGCTGGCACATAATGGAACCATGAAATATTGTTGGAAGAGTGGACGGGATTCACGAAATTTATAAGTAAAGCCGCCCCTTATCTGGCGTTTTTCTCCTCTCTCAGGTGTGCAAAATATTTTATTTCTAAAGAAACAGGTTTGTTCATAATATATAATATTAAGGGGTAGGTATATCGTTATTTATAATTTACTGATTGAAGAAAGGTACAGAATATTCGTTATTGTAGAAAAAAAAGGAAAATGGAAACCACTAGCACGAAATTCTTCTTGATAGAAATTTCCTCCCCTAGACCAATGAGGATGTTTCAAAAAATAAAATTAAAACTAAAATGATCTAATATTTAAAAATATACCTACAAGCACAGAACCCGTCTTATGCCAAAAACGTTGTTTCGAGATAATATATGCTAAAACTGTTTTAGCAAATGTTTGAAGCGTTATTTTACAAAAACGTGTCCATTGAGTGGAATCATTATTTTGTATCTGGTTTCTCTAGAAATAAAAATTAATATTTAATGTTTTAAGAGAACAACACAAAAATAATTCGAATAAGGCGGGTTTTGTTGCAGTATGATGCATAGGTATTGCGGGGTTTGCAACAGCAAAATACAATATGATCGAAAAAAACGGCGTCAGCAATGGCTATGAAATGAAGATCGCTGTCATTTTATATGTAAAATTATATATATAGGGAATGTCATCGATGTTCATTTCCAAGCCAACTGGACGCCGTTTTTTTTCGATCATATGGTATTTGCATCCTAACTTGATTTATTTGATATATATGTTATTTTATTAAAATTAGGTAAGGATTTGAAATGGATTAAACGTCAGTAGTAATATTTTACTTGTGTAAAAAGCCTATGAAAAAATCGGGATTTGCAACAATAATGACAATAAAACATAAAAAGCAAATATATGTGGATTTTGCTGCAGTAATGTAATTTGTAGTGAATTTTATATAGGTAAGTGCGACTTTTGCTGCAGTTTGGGACTATATTTATGTAGATTTCAGGGTCCCACTATTAATATATGTCATTAGGCCATTTAAAAAAAATGGATAACGCTATATCATTCTATGACACAGAGGATTATATCAATTAATTAACTAAAAATACAGAATAAATTTAAAAACAAGATTTATCTTTTGAAAAATAAACTAAAAACTGGATTATACATTCTAATTTAGTAATAATTAAAATTTATAGTCTGTGTCTGTATCTGAATAGTCATCTATATAAATAAACTCTCGATAATGGAGAAACTTTTATAAATCTTTATTGTTTCTATAGTAGTGATGGGAATACCGGTTCCACATGAGTCGCGTTACAATAGCGACCGTTCCAGAAAAATACCGCGATAAAATACCGCGATTTTGTAACCGAGGTTCCGACTTCCAAAGTGTTGCGTCGCGTTACAATAGCGACCGTTCCAGAAAAATACCGCGATAAAATACCTCGATTTTGTAACCGAGAGTCAGACTTCCAAAGTGTTGCGATCCTCGCTAAAAATATATCTAATTTATCTATATTTGTAGATTAATGGAACTTTTATCCGCCACTCATTTTCCAAATATCGAGTTTATAATTGTGTATAGCCAATCTATCTCATTTTTAGAAAAACGATGACATTCCTTGTTATTTTTTTTCTTTATCAATTTTCGATTAAATAAAATGAACGGCTCATATTTATGTGTATTGCAATATAATAATAATAATAATATGCCTGGAACCTGCTTGGAACCTGCTTGCAGGAGGGGTAGTGTAGGACCTCTCCCAGGCGCCTCCCCAGGTGGCGGATAGAATGCCTCCCAGATATGGGTGGTACCGGGGAAATCAAATACCCGGGGTTTTGACACGACGGATCTCCATGTAAGGAGCGGTAGTCCGATAGCCTCTGTACTCCATGTTAGGAGCGGCTAAATACTACCTGGCAGAAGGTATAAAATGCACTTACCATGTTAAAATGAGAAGAGTACAATGAGCCTCGGAAGCAGAAGGTGCGGGGGCAGCACCTGCAAGCGGACAGTCCCAGCCCCTAGGAGGAACGAGTGAGACGGGCGACGCTCACCTCCGAACCGGAAAAGCCCGGCCTGAAGATGGACTTGAAAATCAAAATCGAACCGATAGCTTGGGCAACCATACAGGAAGCCCCGCTAATTGACGACAAACACGAAACAGGCGTATGCGCTGGTCAAGAGAAGTTAATATCAATCTCATACGTGCATACTATATTGCCACGAAAAATGAAAACGAAATGACAGGTTACAGGACACAAATAGTTAGGATATGGAACGATACTTACCCCCACAACCCAAAAACATCTCAACAACTGTCAGGCCAAATAAGATCAGTTCTTAATAGAAAAGTATTTTCCCAAGCAGAGTTACAAGCCTTAAAAGAAGAAGTGGCACCACACAAAGAACCGCATTCCGCCATACAGGAAGTTGTAGAGGAAAGCGCTGAAGACAAACGAGAAACCGTGACAACTCTTCTCACGGAGGACAAAACCGTCCCAGCGGTTAACAGAAATTCACTTCCAATTTGAAGAAAACTGTTTAAAATACGAAGGTATCCCGCTACAGTTAAGAGACAAAATCCCAAACCAAACCAAACCAAACCAAATACAATGTAAAAACTCTTCAAACTGTTAGACTGGTTAACAATATACTTGCTCAGAAGCTACACTCTAGCTCCAACCTAGAGGAAACCTGCCACCTAATTTACAGTGCCGCAATAACTGTTTGTAATGCAACAGGATGTAGTACCTAACACAGAATATCACGAGAGATCAAGACAGATAGCAACCCACCGGGGAAAAGAAGACTGGAATCAAAAATAATGAAATTAAGGGAAATGATAGGGCCAATTAACACATACCCAAAATCCTGCTGGCTCTAGCGTTAGATTAAGGCATAGAGTTAACAACATAGCCAAAGCACACGATCTTAATATCAATGAACCAGCTTACCAACAGAACCTAAGAACGCTCCTTGAGAACCTCAAACAAAAAATTTCCGCCTTAGGGGCTAGACTAAGAAGATACAACAAAAGGGTTAAGCGATACAAACAAAATCGT
Organism: Sitophilus oryzae; assembly: GCF_002938485.1. Lineage (NCBI taxonomy): Eukaryota > Metazoa > Arthropoda > Insecta > Coleoptera > Curculionidae > Sitophilus > Sitophilus oryzae. The sequence goes on from NW_022147349.1 coordinate 674,325, forward strand.
GATTTCCAACTGAACCAGAAACTCTTCTACCGCAACCTTTCAACAGATTCCCAACAACAGCAAGGAAAACCCCCAGAGAAGGCGCATATGATGGAATATTGGAGTGAAATATGGTCTCAGGAAGAAAATCATAATAAGGATGCCTATTGGCTGAGAAACGAAGAACAGAGAAACCAATGTATACCGGAAATGGAAAGAATAATAGTAACGGCAGAGTTGGTGAGAAAAGCTCTTACAAGGTTGAGCAACTAGAAGACCCCAGGGAATGATAAGATCCAAGCATACTGGTGGAAAAACTTTCCTGCTACCCACCCAATCTTGTCCAGACAGTTTCAGCAAGCCCTTGTCGACCCTGAAAAGATGCCGCCCTTCTTCACGCAAGGAGTAACTTACATGCCCCCCAAGAATCAGGAACCTGAAAATCCAAATAATTTTAGACCAATAACCTGCTTACCGGTAATCTATAAAATACTTACATCTATAATAAACGCCCAAATAACTCAACATCTAAAGAAAAATTAAATTCTAGCCATGGAACAAAATGGAAGCCGGGAGGGATCGCAGGGTAGTAGAGAGTGGACCGTAGTTGACGCCATCGTAACAAAACAGGCCATGGTTAAAAAAAGAAATATAGCAATGGCATGGATCGACTACCAGAAGGCGTTTGACTCCGTCCCCCATTCAGGGTTAGTAAAAACATTAGAAATATATAAAATTAATACAGAAGTAATATACTTCCTACGGCAAACCATGGATAGATGGAGAACGCAACTAGCGGTGAACCTGAATGGTGTTTCATACCTTACTGACACCTTAAAAATCCGGAGAGTCATTTTCCAGGGGGATAGCCTGGGCCCAATATGGTTTTGCTTGGCACTTAACCCACTTAGCTCTATGCTAAAGACTGGAAACTACGGGTACCAGATAACGAAAAACCCAAGTGTTCGACTAACGCACTTGTTCTACGTAGACAACTTGAAGCTCTACGCTACAAATAGGGACCAACTACACAGCCTGCTAGAACTAGTGTCATGTTTTAGCGAGGATATTAAAATGAAATTTGGTATCAGTAAGTGCGCATACGTGAACGTGATAAAAGGAAAAATCATAGAATCCGAAGGCATCGACTTGAGGGGAGGACAACACATCGCAGGACTCGAACTAGGTGCAAAGTACAAATATCTTGGTGTGCAACATTCCGCTATTATAGACCACACTGAAATGAAAAAGGCCGTCGAATCATCTTTTCTCCAACGCGTGACCAAAATACTTAAAACGGAATTATACTCTGGGGCAAAAGTCACGGCAATTAATTCTTGGGCAATACCAACTATATCCCACACATTTGGTATATTGAAATGGAGCAAAACAAACCTGGAAAGCATTGACAGGAAAGTAAGGGTGCTTCTAACAAAATTCAGGTCCCACCACCCACAAGATTCGACTGCCAGATTATACCTTCCGCGGGCAAATGGAGGACGAGGTTTACAAAATCTAGTCGTACAACACCACCAACCGCAGAGACTACTTTCTCCGTACCGATCAGCCATTGCATCGAGCGCTAATACAGGTTGACGACGGATACTCACAGCTTAAACTTGCAGATAAGAATTCCCCACCAATCCCAGTTACAATCAGCCAATTCGAGGAAGAATGGAAAGCGAAACCATTAGATGGACGGTATGCAGCCAACCTCAGAGGAGGTGAGGTCGATAAGAAGCTTTCAACGTCTTATCTTTCTGATGGCCAGCTAATGTTCGAAACTGAAGGATTCATAAACGGACAGGTAATACCTACGAGAAACCGGAGAAAATTCATCCTAAAAGAGGACTTACCATCTGATAAGTGTCGACTATGCCAGACAACTACTGAATCTATTCAACGCCTAACTGCTGGTTGCACATATCTTGCCCCGAGGGACTACCTAAACAGGCACAACCAAGTTGCAGGCGTAATACATCAGGAACTCTGTGTACAAACGGGGCTCCTTACTGCAAAAGTCCCATACTACAAATACCAGCCTCAGACGGTACTAGAAAACGAATCGTGGAAGATCCTATGGGACCTAGCTATAACAACGGATAGGACGGTGAGTTACAATCGACCAGACATCTTAGTTTTTGATAAGAAGCAAAGAAAGGCGCAAGTAATAGATATACAAATTCCAGCAGACGAAAATGTAGGAAAATCAAGAATGGAGAAAGTCCTGAAATATCAAGAACTGGCGGATGAGATAAAGAGAATGTATCAGTTGGAAAAGGTGGAAATATATCCTATAATAATATCGTGTAATGGGTTAGTAGATAAGTACTTACCTCGAAATCTTAAGGCTATCGGCATACGCAACCCGAAGCAAATTGTAGCAATCTCACAAAAAGCTGTCATTCTGGCAACCTGTCACACCGTGAGACGTATACTGGCAACAGATGGTCGCGTGTGTCTATAAAGACCCCGCAAACATTGGCCGTACCCAGCAAAAGTGCTGTGAAAAAAAAATAATAATAATATATAATATATTTAATGTTAAAATCAAGAACAAAGTCCAAACCACTGTCAAAAAAAATTGTTTATTGGTCTAACCTAACCTTAAAAATAGATAAACAATAAAACTTATATAAATCTATAAAAGCAAATAAAATATTTTTATCTTATTTCATTTGCTTTTGCGTTTCATCTTTCAAACAACACTATTTTATACCATGCCTAGTACATACCAAAAATCGCTATTTCGAAAGTAACGTAGCGACGGGAGCACCAACGCTAATAGTAACCGACCAAATCGGGACAGGCAAAACCGAAACCCTAGAAGCGCTCCAGCGACTGCTGGAACCAAGCTGAAACAAAGTACGTGGCCGCCGAGGTCGAGCGTCGATAATCAGTTACAGTAGTTACTTCTGTTCGCGACATTCTGAATAGAATATCATATCATATGTCAACTTTTGACATTCTCGCTTAATAAAAAATTGTATTTTAAAATTCAATTTAGAGTGCCATGGCTATGTTAAAAACATTAATTCTTCATCAAGGAGCCTTGGAAAAAATAGATTTGATGGTCTAATATGTTTTTAGTGTCTTGTACTGGTCAGTTAGAAAATGCTCAAATCACATTTTTAACCATATCTCAATTTTTTCAAATGGAACCAGGGTGGCTCATTAGCATATTTGGAAAAAGCATTTTTTACGAATAATTTGATACCACACACTTCGTATTTCAAATCGAATTTTCGTTACGAACCGCAAGTTATAATTTCATTCGGTGAAACCGGAAATGACCGAAAACAATTGAATACGTCAATCAATCTTAATTTATGTCATATACTAACATACCAAATCTCGTTTTTTTAGCTAAAAAATAAAAAAGTTATAAGGGTGAGCCACTTTTGAGACGCACCCGGTATTATAATGTTCTCATTAGCAATTCTCACCTATATTTTATCACAATAAGTATAAAAAGTGAAAATCCTCGATATTGTAAAATTGTAAAACACATTCAAATTAATCACCTTTTTCCAAAAGGAAAGAGAAACAGATACGGCAATAAATTTTCGTACGGGTCTTTTCCCATCCTGTTAAAATCTCAAAAATGTCAACTCCGAGTGTGGGAGTGCTGTTCAATGCCCAATGTTTCCCAGAATCTGGTTTATGTAATTTGACTTAGACAAGACTGTTATTAATGGCTTCTCAGAAATATCTTTGGGATGGTGTTTTATAAAAGAACAACGTTTCTACCATGAATAATATGATTTTACAAATTTTGAGAATACCATAGTAGTGTTGTGTAAACCTGAATCGTATTTTGATTTACCTCTCGTATTTGTTTCTATTAATATTTTTCTTTAACTTAATTCCTCAATGTTATGCTAATTCTTATTATGAAACAACTTATTTTATATGATAATTTTGGTATAACTTCACCCCAAAGAGACACAAACCACCCGATGGTTGCAATATATTTTTATACTGTATAATTGCTGCAAACCTAGAATTTTTAATTTATAACTATTATAATTTCTGTTTGTGTCAGTTAACTTTTTACGAAAGTGCGCTAAAATGTCCTTATGTATGACCCTTTTTTTACACCGGATGCGTCTCAAAAGTGGCTCACACCTCATACCTATAAGTTGTTTTATTCTTTCAGATAAAAAAAACGAGATTTGGTATGTTCGAAACATAAATTAGGATTGATTGACGTATTCAATTGTTTTCGATCACTTCCTGTTTCACCGGAAATAACTTCAACTTTTGATTTTTAAATGACACTCTCGGTATTCTTTGTTCGATAGAAAATGACACTCTGAATATTGTTGACATATAATATGTCAACTTTTGATATTTTTGCATATGGTTTATTTGAAATTGTAACATGCGGTTCATAATGATAATTTGACTCGAAATACCAAATGTGTGGTACCGAATTATTCGTAAAAATATGCTTTTTCCAAATATGCTAATAAGCCACCCTTGTTCAATTTGAAAATATTGAGATATACCGGGTGCGTCTCAAAAGTGGCTCACCCCTATAACTTTTTTATTTTTTCAGATAAATAAACGAGATTTGGTATGTTAGTATGTGACATAAATTAGGATAGATTGACGTATTCAATTATTGTTTTCGGTCACTTCATGTTGAAATGACTACAACTTTTGATTTTTAAATGGCACCCCGGTATATTTTTACTTTATTGGATAGAAAATGGCATTCTGAATAGAATGACATATCAGATGTCAACTTTTGACATTTTTGCTTAAAAATAAATCGCATTTTAAATTTCAATCTAGAGTGTCATGGCTGTGTTAAAAACACTAATTTTTAATCAAGGATCCTTGGAAAAATAGATTTGATCGCCTAATGTTTTTCGTGTCTTGTCCTGGCCAGTTAAAAGACGCCCAAATCGTTTTATAATCATATTTCAATTTTTTCAAATGGATCAAGGGTGGCTCATTAGCATATTTGAAAAAAGCATTTTTTTGCGTATAATTTGATACCACACAATAATTGGTGTTTCGAGTCAAATTGTCGTTATAAACCGCATGTTACAATTTCTAATAAATCATATGCGAAAATGTCAAAAGTTGACATATGATATGTCATTCTATTCAGAGTGTCATTTTCTATCGAATAAAGTAAAAAAGTATCGATGGTGCCATTTAAAAATCAAAAGTTGTAATAATTTCCGGTGAAACAGGAAGTGACCGAAAACAATTGAATATGTCAATCAATCCTAATTTATATCATAATAGTTTAAGCCTGGCGCATCCGCCACGACATCAGAATTTTTTGTTTAATTAAATGAAAAACAAAAAATCCGGCGACGACAGTTTTTAGAAGAGCCAATTAGTTATCTTTTACTAAAAAAAGCAACTTTCTACAGCAAGTTGTTACTTCAGTAGAGACGACACAGATCAACATTAGCATTTTATATTTGTAGATATTAACACACCAAATTTCGTTGGCTTATCTGAAAAATTAAAAAAGTTATAGAGGTGAGCCACTTTGAGACGCACCCGGTATTATATGATTTAAAAAACGATTTGGGTATTTTTTAACTAGCCAGGAAAAGGCACGAAACATTAAATGATCGAATCTATTTTTCCAATGCTCCTTGATTAAAAATTAGTGTTTAACATAACCATGGCACTCTAGATTTAAATTTAAAATACGATGTTTTTTAAACGAAAATGTCAGAAGTTGACATATGACATGTCAACATTCTATTCAGAGTGTCATTTTCTATCCAATAAAGTAAAAATATAACAGAGGATGTTATTAAAAAATCAAAAGTTGTAGTAATTTCCGGTGAAACAGGAAGTGACCAAAAACAAATGAATACGTCGATCAATCCTAATTTATTTAATATACTAGGTAACACACGAAATCTCGTTTTTTAACTGAAAAAAATAAAAGCTGTTCTGTAATTTTTCTCTATGTCAACTTTCGAAATCATATATTTTCTTATAGACTATTTCGGGTGCGTCTCAAAAGTAGATCACCCCTATAACTTTTTTATTTTTTCAGATAAAAAACGAGATTTGGTATGTTGGTTGTGATGACATAAATGAGGATTGATTGACGTTTTCAATTCTTTTCGGTCACTTCCTGTTTCAGCGGAAATGACTACAACTTTTGATTTTTAAATGGCACCCTCCGTATTTTTTTACTTTATTCGATAGAAAATGACTTTCTGAATCGAATATCATATGTCAACTTTTGACATATTCACTCAAAAACAAATTGTATTTTAAATTTCAATCTAGAGTAAGTACCATGGCTGTATTAAAAACACTAATTTTTAATCAAGGAGCCTTTGAAAAATAGATTTGATAGTCTAATGTTTTTAGTGTCTTGTCCTGGCCGGTTAAAAGATGCTGATATCGAATTTTTAATCATATCTCATTTTTTTCAAATGGAACGAGAGTGGCTCATTAGCATATTTGAAAAAAAGAATTTTTTACGAATAATTTGATAAATAAAAAAAACACACTTGGTATTTCAAGTCAAATTGTCGTTATGAACTGCATGTTATAATTTCAAATAAACCATATGAGAAAATATCAGAAGTTGACATATCTATCAAAAAAAGTAAAAAAATATCGATGGTGCTATTTAAAAATCAAAAGTTGTAGTAATTTCCGGCTAAAACCGGAAGTGACCGAAAACAATTGAATATGTCAATCAATCCTAATTTATATCATATATTAAAATACCAAATCTCGTTTTTTTATCTGAAAAATAAAAAAGTTATAGGGGTGAGCCAATTTCGAGACGCACCCGGTAGATATTTATTAAATATTCATTTCTACTGGGTTCGGCAATAGTGCGTCGGCCATCTAGCTCCTATAATAAAAAAGTTAGGAATTTTGTTTAAGTGCAAGCCTAAAGTATGTATTAGGATGTATTGCGGGAAAATATTTTAACCTCTACAGGGTGGCTCAAAAAAGTGTGAGTGGATAAGAATGATTTTTTTAAATGGAACACCCTGTATATTATTGCATTGTTGACTTCCTTTTTGATCACTTTACATAGTCCTAAGATATTATTAAACATGTTTTGATAGTTCCATAGATATTAATAAATAAGTAAAAAAAATATTTTTTTCAACCTTTTTTCAAAAAATTATTTAAAATACAAGAAATGTCCCGAAATCAAAATCTATATTAGGTATTTACTGTAGTGGGTCTGTACCTACTTTGCTACAAATATCGTAATATTTAACTATACAGGTTGTTCAAAATTGTATGCCAAACGTTTTAAAATATAAAATAGTTTTTCTTCATTTTTATAATGGAACACTCTGTATATTATTTTTTTATTAGATGGAGGATTAAAAAATGAACACTTTTTGTATTTAAAGTATTTCAGAACTTTTAACGATTTTTCGGATATTCGTGGTAACGGGATTTTCAACAGTATAACTTTTTATCAACCTAACCTAACCAAACCCAATGATTTTTGTTCTGTATTTTACCGTTGAAAGAGCCATATGTAATAAAACCGCGAATATTTGCGAAACCGCTGAAAATTTTTAAATACTTTAAATACAAAAAATGCTCATTTTATAATTCTCCATCCAACAAAAAAATAATATGCAGATGAACGAAAAAACGCTATTTTATATTTTAAAAATTTGGCATACAATTTTGAACACCCTGTATGGTGAAAGATTACGAAATGTGTAGCAAAGTAAGCACAGACCAACTACAGTAAATACCTAATATAGTTTTTGATTTCGGAACATTTCTCGTAGTTTTAATAATTTTTTGAAAAAGGGCTGAAAAAAAAATATTTTTTTTACTTATTTATTAATGTCTTCAAAACTATCAAAACGTATTTAGTAATATCTTAATTAATAATATCTTTCTTATCTTCGTAAAGTGATCAAAAAGGAAGCCAAAAATGCAATAATATACAGGATGTTCCATTTAAAAAAAATCATCCTTATCCACTCACACTTATTAGAGCCACCCTGCAGAGGTTAAAATATTTTCCTGAAATACATCCTAAATACGTACTTTAGGTTTGCACTTTCCTAACACAAAATTCCTAACTCTTTTATTATAGGAACTACAGATGACCGACGCACTATTGCCGGACCCTGTAGAATATAAATATGATATAATATATAGTATAACAGCAAGAGTCCCTACACTGACCTAAGTACTAAGTATACCTGTTTAAATGAACAGTTCTCATTGCAAAGAACGCAAATAAAATGGTTAAAAACGGTTTTCCTATAAGTCATGTCATAAATTATTCAAATTATACCTTCCTGGTCCTAGTTGAAAATATTTTTTTTACGTTGATCTTTGATCGTCTCGTTTGTCAAAATGTTCTAAATGCTTTTCCCTATTTTGACAATCACATTATTTTGACATTCACATTATTATTTGGTTTAAACTATCGAAATTATATATTCTTTTGCTGGACAGACCATGGATATTATTATAATTATAATATAGCCCTAGGTCAGTAAAAAAATTGTTTATTTAAAAAATGTTAATATATATGTACATATAAATAATCGTTTTTACGTTTTTCTGAAAGCTTATTTGAAAGCGAAAATATACAACGCATTTTATCACATCACGTTACGTTATTGATGAACCGAATTTACTGTATCCGGTTTTTCTAACTCTAATAATTACTAAAACATCCTTATGTGTGAATTTATTAACGATAGATTTAAGTTCCATATTTGAAAAATTATCCATATATGTATAGACACTAAATTTACTAGATGAGATGGACTATATGTGTTAATATCGGGGAGAACGATGGTGCTGCCCTCTCAGAAGTTCAACCGGCGAACGCGGAACTAAATAAGTGAAATGAAAACATGGCGGCGTATGTTTGGTGTTTGTGTCATTTCTTGTGAAACCATTCATTTTTTTAGTGTTTTAGTTTAAAATGGACAATAAAAAAAGTCCGATTCGACGGGCAAAACGTGGACCTAAAGTGGTAGAAGATAATTTTTGGGATTGCAGTGTGTGTACGTTCAGAAATACAGCGGAAGCTTTTAAATGTTTGATGTGTGACGTTCGGAAGGGTACTTCTACGCGAAAACCCCGTATCAATCCCCAACTAGTAGCCCAGCAAGTTGCTAGTCAATACCTTCCAGCAGCTAGTAGTAGCAATACTAAAAAAGAACGAAAGGATAAGAAAGCTTTAAAAAAACGACGGCATCCTCCGCGTTTAAAAAATGTCGATAGAAGCACCGCACAAACTAGAGAAGTGACTGTAAACAGTGTTACGGTTGTTATTACCGAATATAAACCGAAAATTAAGTCTGCAGAAACAGTTACCAGCAGTAGCTCCTCTGATCACGGCTCTCAGTCCGAATCCAGCATGGACGCCAGGTAGAAACCATTGTAATTTTAACGTTGGGGTGCATGTCCCCTCTCCGGCTATCGTATTTTTTTTTCATAATGTCAGCGACTCATGGCAAGGGACAATGACTTTTAGAACATATACAGATGCATTTATACACAAGCTACTGCCGTTATTTTACAGGAATATGTTTTTTTTTCTTACAATTCACTGCCATGACAATGTTGTTCAATGTTATTCCATTAATATTTTTAAGTATCAACGATGGGACGGATCCTTAACAAATTACCGTGATTAATTTTAAGTCTAGTTCAGTAAGTTCTTTTTATCAAATATGACTGAAAATGGCATAAGAAACGAATGCATTACAAATGCTAGTTTTTGTATTACCTAAAGGTATGCTAAATATATTTTATTGTCAATGGAAGACTAATGATAATGAATCTCATTCATATCTGTTTTATAGCCTATTTCTTTCAAGAATAATAATAAATAATTATTATTCCTCTTGTCTATTTTGAATTACACAATTCTGCTGTAGGGAATTTACCACTATACCGGGTGCGTCTCAAAAGTGGCTTACCCCTATAACTTTTTTATTTTTTTAGATAAAAAAACCATATTTGGTATGTTAGTATATGACATTAATTAGGATTGATTGGATTCAAATGGAACGAGGCTGGCTCATTAGCATATTTGGAAAAGGCATTTTTGTATGAATAATTTGATACACTCAAATTACATATTAAATTTTTGTTATGAACCGCATATTATAATTTCAAATAAACCATATATGCAAAAATGTCAAAAGTTGACATATGATATGCCATTCTATTCAGAATGTTATTTTCTATTGAATAAAGTAAAAAAATACCGAAGGTGAAATTTAAAAATCAAAAGTTGTAGTCGTCTCCGGTGAAACAGGAAGTGACCGAAAACAACTGAATACGTCAATCAATCCTAATTTATGTTATATACTAAGATGCCAAATCTCGTTTTTTTATCTAAAAAAAAATAAAAAAGTTATAGGGGTGAGCCACTTCTGAGACGCACCCGGTATATTCTTTTAATTTTAGTTACCTTATAATAAAAAAATAGTTTTGTGGTCAAGATAGCTTTAGATGTTGAGAGTTTTTTACATAAAAATTATTTATCTGTTACCGTCCATAGCTTTACTTTTCATCATCAAATTGTTTGAGACACACTATGGAACAATAATTTGGGAGCTATGATATATTACACTAAGATATATATAATTTTTGATGCCTGAAATTTAATTATTGTGAGATTTATTATTTATACTCATACTCACAATATAAGTACCTACCTAACAGACTTTTTTAAGTAATTCAAAAATTTTATCTTCATACAAATTTCTGCCCCTAGATAAATTCGTCAAAAATACAAAATTTATAGTAAAAATGTTCTAATATTTTCACATGCATAAAAAATTACTTGAATAAGTTTGTTAATCTAAATTAATTACTCAATTTCAAATCTCCTGGGGTATCTCTATTCGATATTTCTATTTTGAGACAAAAAATTACCGTCAAATTTTTCCCAACATTGAGATACCTACTCTGTAATTTAACGTGTATAAATATTGAAGGACAAAATATTATAACTATGACGTTTTTATAACTATAGAATGATTATAGTAATTTTTAATTGTCATTTATATGCCTTAGTTTTTTCTTGCCTCAAAACTAAGAGAGTAAATATATGTAAATAAAATTATAAATTAATATGTGATGTTTCTAATTATCATCTCTTTTAATAACCCATAAATTGTCTACATTAATTAAAAAATGATATATGTATTTTTTTATTTTTAAATTTATAATGAATTCTGTAAAATAAAAGATATATGTTTAAAATATACTTGTATAATAATTGTAAACAAAATAATATAATTTTTGTACATTGCTTTAAAAGAAGCCACACTTGAAAAGTCTAATGAGACCTGTAAACTGTAACCTTGTAAAGAATGTCTACATTGAACGTATTGTATTTTATAATATAGGTAATTTATATAATCGCTAGAAACAGTTTGCTCATTGTTAAAGTTTGTGAATGAATAAATGTAATGTGAATGTAATTTTTGTAATGTGTTGGTAGAAGACATAATAAATTATTATTTCTGTATTGAGTTGTTTTATTCTAGCTACATTGCTGACTACATATTTCAATTTACATAACTCACAGAAATGTAAACCCAATATTAATTTCATAAGTGATTTAAATAAATATGTAAAAATAAGTTGTCTTTAGCATATTTACTTTTTATCATCTAAAAATAAAATTGATTTTTGAATTGGATTAAAAATGAGACAAGAAAATTTATCCTGCTGCTATCGGGTATATGTCAAATTTGACATTTAAAGTAATCAATCTATATAAAAACTGGGTTTGTTGGTTGAGTTTTGAAAAACCGGATTTGGAAAAGTTGTTTTTTTATAATTTTACCTAAGTATACCAAGTTTGCGGTCATATAAATGAAAAAAAAAACCTAGCAGCTGACTTTCGTGATAATAACAAAAATTACAAATGATAGTCCGATTCGTCAGTTAAGACCGTGGCAACCGTGGACTTTTACAGAAAATAGCTCTATATTATAAATAAGTCAAAAATTAAAAATCCTCCCTTGTACAGTGGCGGATACAGAGGGGGGGCCAAGGCCCCCCCTTTAATCCCCCAATCTTAATTATTTTTAAAGGCACCCTCGGTATATTGCTACTTTATTCGATAAAAAATGACACTCTGAATAGAATGACATATCATATGTCAACTTTTGACATTGTCGCTTAAAAACATATCCTATTTTAAATTTCAATCCAGTTTTTTTCAATCCACTAAGTTTTAATCAAGGAGCCTTGGAAAAATAGTTTTGATCGTCTAATAGGTTTCGTGTCTTGTCTAGGCCGGTTAAAAGATGTACAAATCGTATTTTTAATCATACATATGTCAATTTTTTCAAATGGAACAAGGGTGACTCATTAGCATATTTGGAAAAAGCATTTTTTTTATGAATATATTGATACCACACACTTGGTATTTCGAGTCAAATTGTCGTTATGAACCGCGTGTTACAATTACAATTAAACCATATGCGAAAATGTCAAAAGTTGACATATGATATGTCATTCTATTCAGAGTGTCATTTTCTATCGAATAAAGTAGAAATATACCGAGGGTGCCGTTAAATTAAAAGTTATAGTCATTTCCGGTGAAACAGGATGTGACCAAAAACAATTGAATGCGTCAATCAATCCTAATTTATTTCATATACTAACATACTAAATCTTGTTTTTTTATTTGAAAATATAAAAAAATTATGGGGATGAGCCACTTTTGAGACGCACCCGGTATAATAAAGACAGTACCGAGTTAGGGTTAACAAAAACTTAGTTAGGGTTAGTTTTTATTTTATCCACTTCCTATCACCTTCCTTGCTTTAATGGAACAGATTTATGTTTTCTCTAATTTACATAATAAGACATCACTTAACCAGAAAAAAAATTACAACAATCATATTTTTTTTCTCTCCCTGTCGCCGATTCTATTATATCTGTGGAATAGATCCTGTTTTGATTAATATTCGGGGTTGTAAATGTTTGACTAAAATTAATAATTTATTATTAATTTCAAAAATTACCTAATTTCGATTATAAAATTTCTTCTATAACGTGTATTTTATTATTTTTATCCTTTTTGGACTCTAAATTGTTTTTTCTAAACTTTTATTTAAAAAACCTGTCCTAAATCTTAATAAAATATAAAAAAGTTTAAATACGATATATTTTTAATTTAATTATAGCTTCATTAAAATAAAAAATTACCCGGCTATGATACGGAGAGTTCAGGTGTACTTGAGAAACGAAAGACAGTGTTGTGTTTCTCGGCAGAGTCGTCAGGGAACGACCGTTACGACAGAGACAACCTATCTACCGCTCGTGTCGCACTCGTTATAACCTAAAACAATAACACAACAATAACAAGACAGTGTCTGACCGCATGTTCCAGCTATTTATGAATGAGATGCTCAGTCTATATTTTATTTTTAGTCTATGGTTTTAAGAAATGTCTAAAAATCTTCAAAATCGTTTGTACTTTTATGTAGTCATAAGATAAACTAACGCTAAATAATTAAAATTGACCTAAATCAATTAAATTACTAAAAAAATCTCAAGTGATGGGAACTTATCTTGGACACAGTATACCGGGTGTTTCTCGAAAGTGGCTCACCCCTAAAACTTTTTAATTTTTTCAGATAAAAAACGAGATTTGGTACGTTAGTATACGACACAAATCAGGATTGATTGGCTTATTCAATTGTTTCCCACTTTCTGTTTCACCGGAAATGGCTACAACTTCTTGACACCCTCAGAGACAAAAGTCGTAACGTTTTTATTTGTTATTGGGCATGAAATGTGGCATACCTTTTTTAGCCGAGCATACCAACAGGTATGGTAGGCTATTAAGATCGGCAAAAAAAAGTTTTTTTAATTTCACTCAAAATGAGTTATTTGTGTCATAAATGACCTAAATACAACATATTTTCATGGTGTATGTCTATCTGTCTGTCCGTCTGTTCGTCTGTAACACGATAACTCAAAAACCGCTAAACCGATTTTAACCAAATTTGGCACAAAAATACTGTGGCACCCGAGAATCTGGCCATTAGTTTTTGGTGGCCGTCGGGGGTTGGTAAGGGGGTATGGGAGGGGGTTAAAATATTTAAAAAGTCGTAACTCTAAAATTTCAGTAGCTAGCGAAACGCGGTTTTCAATTTAAGATTAGGAATAATATTTGCAACAAAATTTGTAATAACATCAAAAACAGTCAAAGCCGCAGTTTTTGAGATAATAGTACGAAATACTAGCACCAATAATAGTACGAGAACTAGCAACCTTGGAAAAACAAGTATTTTAAGACGTCTGGCTCTTTGATATATCTTTTACAATGCACTCTAGAACAGCATGCGGCCCGTCTGGCTGCCGGTAAACGTTGCGTTCCCTACTGCGCATTGAAAAAGATCCTATATTTTTATTAGTCCTTTAAATTCCAGTATTGAATATAAATCGAACATGTCTTCGTAGCGCAGTGCGTAGAGTTTCTGACCACGAACCGATGATTCAGAGTTCGAATCCCGGTCAGGGCAAAGACTTTTTTATTTTATTTTCGTTTATATTTTGATAGTAAAGTATTAAATATTTGTTTTTTTTTAATTACCAGAACCATTTTTTTGGTGCTGTTAAAGGATGATATTTTCCTTATATTTTCTAATAACTATTGTCACCCTTTCCATAGTGTTACGTTTTTCGTTCAAAGTCACAATTTATTTAAACACTATTTATTTAACACTAATTAACAAAAATAATAACGATAAAAGACTTATAGAACTATTTACAAACGATTTATAACTAAGAATTTATTTTGAATTTTAGCGCGTCAACTGTATATTTATAACTGCCCTCTCTAGGCCACTGCCGCCGGCTTTTATACCTACAGCAAAAGAAATCTAGAATAGTCCATAGATCGTTAGGCGCATAGAGAAGGTTTTCGAATGTTCTCGTATGTACTAGTCCATTCTAGTGGGTCTCGATTCTTCTCGAACGAATGAATCATTGCGGTGTCTATGCGATGTTAAGGTCATCCGAGGGCGGGCCATATTGTGAGGTTAGGTCGAGTCCACACCGGCTCGCAACAATAGCATTGTACTAAATAAATTTTGTGCTTTTTTAATATCTTAAAACAGCAGAAAATATGACTTGAATTAAAATTTTAGCAATAACAATCTATCAAAGAATGAAAATGAATTATATTACCACAGAAACGCGTTTTAACTTTTAGGACTTGCGGGAGAAAAAAACTCTACTATATTTTCATGTTTTTTTAATTGTCTTTAAAACGATATGGAAATTTGGAAAAGTATAAACGGAGTTAACCATTTTAGAACAAGCAAAAATTTTTATGAAGAATGCATTTTTCTCAAATTGTCAATAATAAAAAAGTTTTTCCTCTTGTAAAGACAATCCGGGGACATACTGTATACTGTATAAAAATATAAAAACCTCAACTAACTATTTGCTTAATTATATATAGTATTAAAAACGTTTAGAGTTGAGAAAAATAAAATTATCGTTATAAACTGAATTATAAATAGAGAACTCTAGATTGAAATATCACGTACTATGTTTTTTTAACGAATATGCCAAAGTTCACATAGTTCACATGTCATTCTATTTAGAATGTTAGTGAATGTAGTTTAATGTTAAGTTTCTATCAAAGGGGAAAAATACCTACGGTAGATACCATTTAAAAATCAAAAATTTTGGTCATTTTCGAAGCAGGAACGGACTAAAAATAATTGAATAGGTATGTTTCTGATTTATGTTATATCCTAACATACCGAATCTCGTTTTTTTATCTAAAAAAATAAGTTATAGTGGTGAACCACTTTTGAAAAAAATGCCCGGTATAAGAAACTTCATACTGAGGGGTAAACACCTGACCAAAATGTGTACACCAGAAATCCACTTTTGATAAATTAATCCAAGGAAATCCACAGAAATCCAAGGAAATCCATAGAAATCCAAAGAAATCTAATGAAATTCAAGGATATCCACAGAAATACACAGAAATCCAAAAAATATTAGATTGCATTTTAAATAGTAATATAATAATATAAAGTCGATATAGTATATTTCAGGAGATTACTATAGTATTAGTTTTTTTATGTGAATAAACGTCTATTTCGCTTACTATTAATATTATGCGGTGATTAGTATTAGTTTAAACGTCAAAATGAAATAAAAAGTAATAGACTTGGGACCATTTAAGCTGCAGTTTGACAGAATTATAACAAATTCTGTCAGTAAGGATATGTTTATAGTATACTAGGAGGACACAACGAATATAATAACAAAAAAAAAGAAGAATAAAAACAACAGGACCTTTTTTATTAATGACTTACTATATAACAAATTTTATCAAATATCTCATTTTGACGTTTAAACTAATAATAATCACCGCATAATATTAATAGTAAGTTAAATAGACGTTTATTCACATAAAAAACTCACTCTCAATTTTTTTTATTACTTTGGTCATATGTCATAAAGAAATCTCCTAAAATATACTATATCGACTTTATATTATTATATTACTATTTAAAATGCAATCTAATATTTTTTGGATTTCGGTGGATTTCTGTGGATTTCTTTAGATTTCTTTGGATTTCTGTGTATTTTTGTGGATTTTCTTGGATTTCTGTGGATTTCTTTAGATTTCTTTGGATTTCTGTGTATTTCTGTGGATTTCCTTGGATATGTGTGGATTTCTTTGGATTTCCTTGGATTTATTTATCAAAAGTGGATTTCTGGTGTACACATTTTGTTCAGGAAATCTAGTAACGACATCTAGGGAAATCCACAGATATCTAATAGACATCCACAGAAATCTACGGAAATCCACAGACATCCATGGAAATCCACAGACATCCATGGAAATCCACAGACACCCATGGAAATCCACGGAAATCCATATAGTTGTACACTAGAAATCCACAGGTGTTTACCCCTCGCTTCATACTGAGTTTCTCGGACCGCTGTGTTACCCTGTATATGATCTACAACCAGAGCTGCAACAAGTCATTTAAAAAAAAACTTTTTATAAGTCTTAAGTCAAATTCAACATAAAGTTCCAATGATTTAAGTCTTAAGTCTTTGACTTAAATTATTTTATTTCAAGTCAAGTCATTTTTGTAAAGACTTAAATTAATATAACATTATTTAAGTCGTTTTTATGATTTAAGACTATATTTTACTTAAATTATCATGAATTGCAAGTTAAGTCACTAAAATGACTTAACCCTTAACTGGTCCGGCGTCGTCTGAGAGACTACGCCAAATAATTAACTCATTCTCATTAGACTAGCCCTAGCAGGCAACTATTAAGCCCGACCAATCACGTTAGAGTTTTTGACAAACACAAATGAATTAACACACTCCAAATAACCATGCTAACCAACCTGATTGGTCAAGCTTAATAGTTGACTGCTAGGGCTAGACACTTCTCTCATTAGTCACTGGGACCGCCCACACGATTGGCGTTCCAGCTAATCCTCCCCCTCTCGGTCAACGACTGATAGCCATATTTATGCCGAAACTGGATTAGTTTTTTAGAAGTTCTGGCAGAAGTTACTTAAGCCGTAGTCGCTCAGACGAGGCCGGACCGTTTGTGTAAGATATTGGGTGTGACAAAATTTTGTAAAATATCGCCGGGCCTTCAAAAAGAGTGCGTTTAGGAGACTCTAGTTATGAAGAAACTCTATTAAAATGATATGATGAGGACTGTGCAAGCTGCCAGATAAATGCGTTTGACGATGTCAAAATACTCCACGAGAAATATGCTTTACAATTGGTAGAATACTTGCAATTCCTGTACAACCAGAACACACCCCGGAAATATTCTTATCCTAG
This sequence comes from Sitophilus oryzae, assembly GCF_002938485.1. Classification (NCBI taxonomy): domain Eukaryota; kingdom Metazoa; phylum Arthropoda; class Insecta; order Coleoptera; family Curculionidae; genus Sitophilus; species Sitophilus oryzae. Next base: position 692,133 of record NW_022147349.1, read on the forward strand.
AGTTCTTATCCTAGAAGTCTTATCCTAGTTTAAAGACACGAGAGAGTGTAGAATGTACGAATCCATTTTGTTAAACATGTTCAGGAAAACAATGAACTTTGCCTCATGCTGTAACTAAAACCGTTTTCTTTAACTCCAGTTTTATAACTTATTTTTTTACATAATGTATTAAAAACTTATTTCTATATTGTAATGGCTGTTAGTAATTTGGTTTTATTTTTTAGAGCTTAGTAAATCTATATACTGTTTTTTTTCAAATTTATATGTCATGTTATTTCATTTTGTACTATATTTTTTTAAAGTTTATATTAATTGAACCCATTTTTGTCTAGATTAATTTAATAATATATAATATTATAATGTACAATGAAATAAAAATTTGTTATTTTTTAGTTTTTGTGTTTTTTTTAACTTTTTAGAAGGCGTACAGACTACGCCGGACCGTTTATGATACATATCTATTACCGGACCAGTTAAGGGTTAAATCAATATTAACCTAACCCTTAAGTCCAAGACAACCAGAATTCAATTAATGTACCTTTTTAAATGTTAATATTATTTTTTTTGTATTATCAACCAGCGATTTTGTTACTAATGTTACTAAGTATCGTACTATTAATTTATTGTAGATACAGATGATACTAAAACCACATAAAATAAAACGGTCAAAAGGAATAACTACAAACACAAAAATATTTTTTTTTATAAAATTTAACCGATTTTGTAGTACTTCATACCTATGTATCCAATACAGGTATAGATTATAGATGTCATCGAATACATGTCTATTAAAAAGTGGTGATGCGTTTTGATCACTATGTTGGCTGGAGGATTTTAAGATACTCTTCAATATATTCGAGATAAATTTCTTTTTTTTTTTCCTTTTTATTCTTGGCTAAAGCCAAAGGTCGTTGAAATAAAAAGACCTAAAGGTCGTTGAAATAAAAAGAAAAAAAAATATAGTATATAGTATACCAGGTCAAAGAAACGAAACAAAAAAAAGATAATTTTTTTTCGTTCGTCTTTCGGGCTACAGTATAAAAAGAAATGCTGCTATTAAAAATGCATCATAAAAATATATAAAAACGTGTACATTAATTCTTTTTAATGACTTAAGTTTATTCTAAAAAGACTTAAGTAAATATTTCTCTATTTCGGAATAAAGATTTAAATCACAAATCATTTTGAAAAAGACTTAAACTTAAGTTTTAAGTCAGCTTTCAAAAAATGACTTAAAATCAAATGACTTAAGTCTTTAAAACGATTGAAGTCAAAAAAAGACTTAAGTTTTCTGTGAGCTTGCAGCTCTGTCTAGAACTATATCTTATTAATACTAAGAAAAGTGTGCATCTGCATCGAACCAGAATAAACATCGGAAACATGAGATTAATCAATCCGGCGGAAATCCGACGGAGCAAACACCCGCACCGCACCGAGCGAGCGAACACACCAAGCGGCGACCGACCAAACCTGCTCGAACTGCCCCTTCTAGACTATCGCTTTAAGGGTGTTCGGCACGATCCATCCCCTTTAGGATACACAGAACACAAAAAGTTGTCCGTCGAGGCCGGGGGTAGGGGAATAGTTGCCGGCTGGGGGCGGCGAGGGGGCCGGCCCAGGGGTGGGGGCGCGCACTTGTCACGGGGCCGCCCGCCGACGCCGGAGAACGGGGGTGGTGGAGGGGTAGCGCCGGTCCTAGGGAGGCACAACACCGAGGCTGCTGCCGCTCAGGGCGAGGGGTATTCTTTTCTGGAGAGAAATGTCTCCCTTGTAGCTGGACATGGAGACTATGTAGAGAGTCATGATATTTATATTTATGAAATTATGTAACAAATTTAATTAAATATTATACTGTAAGTCCCCGGATTGTCCTTACAAAAGGAAAAACTTTTTTATTATTGACATTTTGAGTAAAATGCATTCTGCATAAAGAAATTGCTTGTCCTAAAATGGTTAATTCCGTTTATACTTTTCCAAATTTCCATACCATTTTAGAGAAAATTACAAAAATCATGAAAATATGTTGTAAGCCCTAAAAATCAAAAGGCGTTTCTATGGTAATACAATTTCCATTTCATTCTTTGATAGATTATTATTGGTAGAATTTTAATTAATGTCATATTTATTGCTGTTTTAAAATGTTAAAGAAGCAAAAACATTAGTTCAATGCTACGAAAAGGGTGATAATAGTTAGATAAAAATCTGATACCTTAACTACAGCTAAAATATGACGTCAATCAAAATAAACAATAATCATCTATCAATGAATGAAAGCGAAATTGTATTATTGTATTACTATAGAAACGCCTTGTAGAAGAGTAGTATTATAAAAAGACCAACATGCAATGAATCAGAACGGTATTCGCATGTACTCTTATAAAAAATTGGCGCCGAGCGCCGGGAGGCATGTATAGCCGCCCATACTAAAATGTGTTAATAAAAAGTTTGGTAGGCAATTCTTTTAGTTTCAAAGTAAAGGAATTTTTCCATTTTTTTTTTATCTCAAAAACTGCGACTTTGACTGATTTTGATGTTATTACAAATTTTGTTGCAAATATTATTCCTAATATTAAATTGAAAACCGCGTTTCGCTAGCTACCGTAATTTTAATTTGAAAACCGCGTTTCGCTAGCTACTGTAATTTTGGAGTTACAATTTTTTAAAATTTTTAACCCCCTCCTATACTCCCTGACCAACCCCCCACTCCCACCAAAAACTAATGACCAGATTCTCGGGTGCCACAGTATTTTTGTGCCAAATTTGGTTCAAATCGGTTCAGCGGTTTTTGAGTTATCGTGTTACAGACGGACAGACGGACGGACAGACGGACGGACAGACAGACAGACAGACAGACACCACGAAAATATTTTGTATTTAGGTCATTTATGACCCAAATAACTCATTTTGAGTGAAATTAAAAAACTTGAACTTCTTTTTTGCCGATCCTAATAGCCTACCATACCTATTGGTATGGTCGGCTAAAAATTGGCTAAAATTCGGTTTATTTTTTATTATTTGTCAATAACTCGATTTCTATCAACTTTAAGTTTATGGTTTTTTTTTCGTGCGTCTACCCAAAGTATCGAATTTTACGAAAACAAAATTAAAGTTTGATATAATATACGTGTTCAATATATCCGGGGTTAACTGTACTTGTTTCCACACTACCTTGAGCGGCACCCCCGAGACATAAAGACTAAAAACTTGTTTGCTACTGGTTGGCAGTAGCCTACTGTCGCGGTCAAAATGGAAGAACGCAATTTGCATTATGACCGCAAAAACGGACTAAATTTTTATTACAGTTGAGGGTTGGAACCTTTGGTGTTACACAGCAAAATAAAAACACTAAATCACCACAATACACCAAAACACTTTTACTTTTACACTGGACGCGCGTTTCGCTAACCATGTTAGCATCATCAGCAGATGATTATAAACTGCGAGTTTATAATCATCTGCTGATGATGCTAACATGGTTAGCGAAACGCGCGTCCAGTGTAAAAGTAAAAGTGTTTTGGTGTATTGTGGTGATTTAGTGTTTTTATTTTGCTAAATTTTTATTGTTGCGCGACTGGTGGAAAATCAAGTTTAACCGCCTTATCTCTCAGGGAGCTGCATTGAGGTAAAGTACCCGGCGCGTTTTTTTTTGAGTGGTCTCCCCATTTCCAATAGGCCTAATCCACATGTCGTCAACTTAGGTTTCTTTTGAGGTGGAAGGTTCATCAGAGTTCCTTCGTTTTTTTGATGTTACTGGGCTCTTCAATATAATCTTCCTGAATGTCTTCCACATCTGTAGGTATCAATACGAATATTCTTTTCGTTGATCTTTATTGAGAGGAAAATTGTCCTCGTACTCATCTTCGTCTAATTTTACCACCTCCAAACTATTCGAACATGATTTGCCCTGACAAAGTGCACACATTACCGAGCAACGCAAACCTGCTTTTTTTACAGTCAGGTACAGCTATGATTGAGGATGGAAAAATTCAAAGAATGGGTTGATGCCCATTGCTACTTCCCAAGATGCAGCTCCCCAATATTATTAAATCTGATTTCATGTAAATGTGCCAAAGGTTGTAATACATCTTGTAGTTACCGCCATAAGCTATTTTTTAATACTTGGCGACTGGCCTACAAATAAGTACCTAACTTTTTATATCTTCTTTATATATATGAACGGTTCAAAAAACATAAGCGCCATAATTAATACGGCAATATACTGTATGTTTCGACAAAAAGTTTGTCCTATATCTTCTGTCATTACCTCTGTGTCATCAAGAAAGTAGTAACTACTGTATTCCTTGATTCTGGTATACAGTAAACGTAAAGTTTTACCAACGATCCTTATTCCTGCATTAATTTTTTTAAGATCTGATTACAACATAAATATCATAGAAAACAGACTATTTTGAAGTTATTATAATAAAAACAATTAAGAAGGTAATCACATCTATTTATTATTAAGGAATCAAGAATTAAACCAGCTTAATTGATTGCCTATTGCCTACTACGGTTTAAATGTCATCAGATAAGAAAGAGCGAACTATTCTGTATAGAAATTATTTTTGATGTGATCTTCGATCTTCATGAACGACCCTATAAGTATATTTCCTTGTTAAATCCCCCTCGTCCTGTTTATCCCGATACCACACATATGTGGCCGGACCCAACTACTCGTATAAAACTGTTAGAAGGTATATTTTGATTGAAATCGGTTCGTTTGAGCAGAGACGTCTTGGCCCTATGCAAATGTAGGCCTCCATTTATTTCATTAACTTGAGCTAAAATAAAACTCAATAAATTTCTGCTATAGAAAATATGCCTTCTCCAGCATATTTTCTATAGCAGAAATTTATCCGGTCCAATAATATTTAAATTAGCTGTCATCTTGTTAGTAAATCTGTTAGGTCTTTTGTTAGGCCGGCTGTACACGAACGACATTTTGCAGTCATACCGACCACATGTGGTCGCGTCTCAGCGAACTGCAGCTCATCGTAGTAGTTACAGTATATGCCATACACGGGAGTCGAGTTGCAGTCGAAGTGGACATCTGCAGTTCATTTGCGGTCGACACCAGGTCGGTCAAGTTTGCCCCCCGTATTAGAGAAAATTCAAAAATAGATATACCACTATTTTGCACACATTTTGCACAATTTTGCACAATTTTGCACACCATAAATGATATTTTGCACACTTACCTAAGAGAAACCAGAGCCGTTTTTTAAACGGGGGGCAAACTTGACCGCTCCCCCCATTTGTTACGAAATTGATTTGTTTCTATGTACATCGATTCGGCTAATTTTGCACAATTTTGCACACCTATTTTTAAATTTTGCACACCGTCCTGGTTAAAGTTGTGATGGTTTCAAAATTTGCAATTTCCCCCCATCTATCACGAAATTGAATTTTTTGTATATCAAACGAATTGGCTAATTTTGCACAGCTATTTTCGAATTTTACACACTCTCCTGACAAAAATTATAAGATTTTGAATATTTGAAATTTGTCCCATTGTGTGTGAAATGTCCCATTTAAAAAACAATATGTAAGAGTCATATTTCGAAAATGATAGATCTCAGCAACGAGAAAAATTGCACGGAATCTAGATATCACCTTTTCGATAATTTATAGCTTGCATAGAAGAACATTATTTATGAAACTAAAGATTCTACACAGATTTATCCTAGCCCTCTTACTTCCTGAAATACCGGTAAAATTCGAAAATATTGCATTTTTCGACAACCCTCATATCTCAGTTATCTGGTGGTGTTAAAAGATGAAGTCTGGGTTCCGTACAGTTTTCCACGTCGCTGAGATCTATTATTTTCAAATATGACTCATACTTATATTTTTTTAAATGGGACAATTCACACACAATGGGACAAATTTCAAATACTCAAAACCTTATAACTTTTGAGAGTGTGCAAAGTTCGAAAATAGCTGTGCAAAATTGATCAAAATTAACCGATTCGTTTGATATAAACAAAATTCAACTTCGTAGCTGATGGGGGGGGGGGGGGAATTGCAAATTTTCAAACCCTCATAACTTTAATCAGGATGGTGTGCAAAATTCAAAAACAGGTATGCAAAATTGTGCAAAATTATCTGATTCGTTTGATATAAATAAAATTCAATTTAGTTACAGATGGGGGGGGATTTCAAATTGTTAACCCTTTATAACTTTCGTCAGGAGGGTGTGCAAAATTTAAAAATAGATGTGCAAATTGTGCAAAATTAGCAGAATCGATGTACATCGAAATAAATCAATTTCGTAACAAATGGGGGGAACAGTCAAGTTTGCCCCCCGTTTAAAAAACTGCTCTGGTTTCTCTTAGGTAGTGTGCAAAATATCATTTATGGTGTGCAAAACTGTGCAAAATGTGTGCAAAATAATGGTATATCTATTTTTAAATTTCCTCAAATGCGGGGGGCAAACTTGACCGACCTGGTGTAGACCGCAAATGAACTGCAGATGTCCACTTCGACTGCAACTCGACTCCTGTGTATGGCATATACAGGGGGCAAACTTGACCGTCGACACCTTCGAGTGGTCGCGTTGACGTTCGCGCCGGTACTGCCCTACACGGATCACATCCTGGATTTTGTACCCAACTGCAATCACAATTTCATTTGTTTTCTAGACGTCATGAAGGAAGATTTTGATACCGACTCATTGATCTCCGAAATCCATGCATATGGGATTACAAAAGCTTCTTCTTTTTCTTTACCAAACTAACAGCAGTGCTTCGTCCTCAAAAGTAATTTTTAAACTATTGTATGGTGGGGCTATATGATTTCATAACAGTAGTAGTTAAACCGACTGCAGGATGCAGTTGATGGGACTGCAAATCTACTTCAAGAATGTGGTCGAGATGTAGTCGAATGAACTGCAAAAGTTGATTCGATTTGACAGCAAATTGTGGTTGACTAAACTGCAAATATGTGGTCCAAATACGTCGGCCCTTACCGCGATAATGTCCTAATCAACCTTCAGCCCAGTCGAATGAATTTTTATTCAGAGAAGTCTCCTCTCCATGGTTTCCACTTGGAAAGCAGAACAGTTCTGGTCCAGTTAGTAGAGCGTTCGCTCCTTTTCTAACTAAATCGTTCGCTTTTTCATTGCCTTCTATAGTCCTTGATAAGCTGGAACACAGAGTAGGGGGACTTTATTATCTTTACTTACGTAAAATTTGTTCAGCTTCTCTAGACATTCTTTGACCAACTTCGAATTGCTGGTTACTCAGTTGATCGCGTTTAGTGCTGCTTGACTATCGGATAAGATGGGTATTTCCTGTTTTCAATAGTTCCTATCTATCTAAGATAAATTGTACGCATCTTTCGATAGCGTAGATTTCTGCCTGTAGGATGCTGGTGTAGGTGACCATTTTTTTAGCTCAGTAGATTACCTACTATTTTGAATGGATCACCGAGCATTTTATAACATAATCCACCAGAGTTTTGTTAAATCTTTTCATTTTATTCGGCACTTTCTATACCTAAAATAGATTAGAGAAAATTGTGTTTTTTTGAAAATATAAGACCAGATTTGACTTTCGCTCTGAAGATGATATAATATATATATTGATTGGTCGTCTCACACGTCTCGTTCCATCAGGATTTAATTTTTTGTAGCACATTTCATCACTGAACAGAACTTTTTTCCAGTTATTGCCGGTCTTAAATGCCGACGTGCGAATGCCAACCTTGCTAGAAATAAGTGTGCCAGACTTTTTTTTTTCGGGTTTAAAGTGTAACCAGACCATTCCAAATATGTTTAATTATTATACCTGAAAAACATACTTTAGGCATTTTAAAATGTTTACCTAATGTGTTAATTGCCAGACGGATTCAATGGGATTTAATACTTGCCAGACGCGAATAAAGGTTTTAAATGAGCGCGACAAAAAAGTCTTATGAGTATCTATAAGCACGAGAAAGATAGTTTATTGAGACCCGTCGGCAGCCGATGCGGCTGATGTAACAGTATTTTGGAGTATGTACTTCAAATTTTCATAAAAACAATTTTTTTTCGGTTTCATTTCAATTATTTGCAGGCTTTTAATTCAGAGATTATTTTGTTGGAATTAAGTTACCATGTACAAATATGTATTTATAGATTAAATATTGACGTGCATAGTGTAAATAGTTTAGAATAATTACTGCAAATAAATATTTTAGTAACTACTAATTTCGCTACTAACTACTAAATCACAATGGATAAAAAACATTTAAGTTGTGTAGTTTGTAATAAAGTTACTAGTAACAAAGTTATTGTTTTTGATGAAGGCAGACTACAAAAATGCAAAGAATTTTTAAAAGTGCGCCAACAACATGGTTTAAAATTTAAAGAAGTGGTTTTACCAGAAAACGTAGTTCCGACAAAAGGGTACCATGTACAGCGCTAAAAAAATAAGTATTCTAGAATTTTATTAAAGTACCTACCATTGTTAATCTTTCTAAATAGATTCAAAAGTAAATAAAAGTGCTTTACTTTTATGCTTAGGCGTTAAAATGACTTTTTATATTGTCAATCAGGTCGCAAAAATTAATAATAATATAATATGTCTCACAAAAGTATAATATTAATTATATGCGGTCTCGTCTCATAAATAAGGACAATGTAGTACCCTTTTCTGCGTGCTGCGACCACACATTTTAAAGGCTAAACAAACAAATTTCAACATGCCCCTCGCTTCCCTGCTCCCTTACCTCATTATATGCCCTTGCATCATTTCTTATTTAGTCTATTTTTGTGTGCGGTACGACCCACATCGAATGTCGCGTAAAAGATATCGATCGCGCTCTCGCTCCGAAGAGCGGAGTGTTTTTAGATTATCTTAAACGGATGGATAAGCGATTAAAGTTATTAGAAAATAAAAACATGCATAAAAGAAAAAGATTAGTGACAAGTTCGGAAGAGGGAAGTGTAACAAGTTTTGAGAGGCAGGCGAATAGTAGTGATTATTCGCAAGATTCTGAGGACGAGATTAGAAGCAGTGTTTGAGATGTTAGAAATAAAGATAAATAAACATAACATATACATATACAATACCTGAATAGTAGGGGGAAATTTCTTCTAAGCTTGGATATATAGGTATTGTGGGTGAATACCTTAGTGAATGCTTATATTATCTAGATTTTTCCACTTATCCTTATATTACACTAATATGGCAGAGTACGTTGGTGGTTACTCTAGCTTGGTTTATAGGACATTAAATTTATTCACGTTAATTGTAGCGGAGTACAGTGGTGGTTACTCTAGCTTGGTGTGTAGGTATTGTTGGTGAATACCTCAGTGAATGCTTATATTACCTAGTTTTTTCCCACTTATTACATTAATACAGCAGAGTACGTTGGTGGTTACTCTAGCTTGGTATATATATCATAAAAATATCATCTCATAAAAATTGGAAAACCTCTCTAACGGAATCCCCTTTGGATACCTGGTTATTTGGTGAGGATTTGGAAGGAAGATTAAAGGCGGTCAAAGAGTTGTCCGCCTTTAACTGTCATCCAGTCAGTTAAAGACTGTCAGAAGTACTCCAGGAAGAATCGTATCAAATGCAGCCAGATCTCGGTCCACGCCGCATTTAAACTTCAAAAGTCTGCCTCAACATCAGCAGGGAGGGAAACGGGACAGACTCAATGTTCGAGAAACTTCCTACAACCGGCCACGTCAAAGGCGGACCTGGAACCGAATACAACACTTCGGCGTAAGGTCGCGTTCTCAGGGAAGATGTATAGGGATAATAGATGTATTATGGCATGGTTGCAAGGTTTTAAAATTCCGTTTGTGATGAGACCATCACATAGCATAATCTCAGGTAGACATAAATGGTCGGTGTAACAACATAAGACAATTGAGGGCAACATTCGGAGATTGCTTAGTATAGGGGTTATTTCTAAGGCACAGCCATGTAAAAATCAGTTTATCAGACATATTCACGTTTCAGTTGTTTATTTAGATGATTTTTAATTACTAGGAGATTCTTATGATGCATGTTTAGCAAATGTATTAGAAACAATTGGACTACTCGAATATGGGGTTTATTGTAAACTATAAAAAGAGTATTATCTCCACAAAAAATTGTGACGTTTTTGGGGTTTAAATTTAACTCTATGGATATGACTATTTCTTCAAGAGGAAAAAATCACAAAAATAATTTTGCATTTAAAAAAGTTTTTAAGATGGAAGAAATGCACTACAAGGGAGTTTGTAAGGTTAACAGGGAAGTTGGTATCCATATGTCCAGCCATTAAGGACGGTTATTTATATACCAAATTGTTTCGAGAGAGAAAAAATTTTAGCGTTAAAGAGTAATAAAGGAAATTATAACGGAACTATGAAAATTTCTAAGAAGTTATGTGTTGATACCGATTGGTGGATTCGAAACATACCTATTAGCAAAAACTTATTATCATATAGTAAATATTCTATGGAAATATTCTCTGACGCATCAGATATTGGATGGGGTGTTTGTTGCAATAACATAAGTGTCTCTGGCCTACCTACGAATGAAAAGAACACATAAATTTTAGGGAGTTACAAGCTGTTATTTTGGCTTGAAATGCTTTGCTTAAGATAATGACTTATCTAACATTTCTAGTTTGTGCAAGGTAGACAGTGTTGTCTACCCTATATGCCAGTGCAGTAGTGTTACTGCACTGGCATATACCTATATTACATAGAACATAAAGTGTTCAATTTCCAAGTTAAACAATCTCCCTCGAATAATTTGGCAATGGTGTGAGGAAAGGAGATTATTTATCGTAGCCTCTTATATTAGATCTCAAGAGAATAAGGAAGCTGACAGGGCTTCCCGGGAATTTAAGGTCGAGACAGAATCGAGTTTAGCGAGCTGGGCATTTGGAAAATTGGTCACTATAAGTGGGGTTTACCAGAAATAGATTTGTTTGCTACGCATATAAATGCTAAATGCAAGAAATACATATCGTGGCACAGGGACCCAGATATGTACGCCATTGATGCCTTTACAACAAATTGGGAAACATTATATTTTTTGCTTTCCCTCCATTTTCAATGGTCCTGAAAATATTTCTGATCAGGCAGAAGGTATAATGGTTGTACCCAACTGGGTTTCGCAACCTTGGTATTCGGTTTTAAGGGCGATGTTAATAGATGAGCCGATTATTTTTTTTTAAATTAATAAATATTTACTTCTTTTAGCGGATCTCCCCACCCGTTAGCCAACATCTTTCGGGGCTTAAATAATGGTGGGAATTTTGTAGCGTTAAGAACTTAGATCCCTTCTCGGTTTCGGGTTCCAACGTTCTAATATTTTGACTCAACTCTTTAACGAAGGCGCATCTTTTAGCTCATTAAGTTCTTATAGAGCAGCCATAGCACAGATAGCGGGCCCAGACCTCTTACAAGATTTTCGTATGCAAAGGTTTTTTAAGGGAATATATATGTTGAGACCTAGTAAGCCCAAGTACGAAAATACCTGGGATCCTACGTACGTAGTACTTAATTATTTAAAAATAAAAAATAATTATGAGTTAACCTTGGAGGGGCTTACGCATAAATTAGTGACATTACTGGCCTTAGCATCGGGTCAATGTTTACAAACACTATCGCTTATTGATATAAGGGAAATTTTTCGGAAGTTAGGGGAAATACATATAAAAATTAGCGCAAGATTAAAAAAAATTCGGTAGAAATAAGCCGCAACCCTTTTTACGCTTACCTTATTTCAAGAAAGACGCTAATTTATGCGTAGCTAGCACGTTAGTAGAGTATCTGAAACGAACAGAGAGCATTAGAGGAAGTATAACTTCTCTTTTCGTAACAATCAAGAAACCGCATAAGAAAACATCCACTCAAACCTTGGGGCGCTGGATTAAAATTGTCCTAAATAAGAGTAGGATTGATACGGATCATTTTACCGCTCATAGTACAGGGTATGCTGTAACTTCAGCAGCTGCCAGGAAAGGGTTAAATTTTGATACCATCAGACTCGCTGCTGGTTGGTCTAAAAATTCTAGAATGTTCGCTACTGTTTACAATAGATCCTTGATGGATAATGAAAATAGTTTTGCTGAGAAATTAATCTTTATATATTTTCAATATAGAAATGGGAGCAAAGATTATGTTGTTATTACTTTAAAAATCTACATTGTCCTTATTTATGAGACGAGACCGCATATAATCACAAGATTAAACGAACTTACCTGAAGTGAAGTTCAATCTTGATTATATGAAGGTCTCGTCGAAATAAATAAGTTCCCTCCCACCCTCAACCTCATTTTACAACAACATAATAAGTATCTTTAAATTGACTAAATAAGAAATGATGCAAGGGCATATAATGAGGTAAGGGAGCAGGGAAGCGAGGGGCATGTTGAAATTTGTTTGTTTAGCCTTTAAAATGTGTGGTCGCAGCACGCAGAAAAGGGTACTACATTGTCCTTATTTATTTCGACGAGACCTTCATATAATCAAGATTGAACTTCACTTCAGGTAAGTTCGTTTAATCTTGTGATTATACTTTTGTGACGTTTGAAAAAAATATATTTTATATTATGCTAATTTTTCAAATAATTATTCGTCTTTTTAATCTTTCAGATCAGATCTGATATTTAATAGTAGGCGTTTGTCACCCCCAGTGTGGGCTTTCTGTCACATAATAATAAATATTACGTTTATTTACTAATCCATTACATTTGAAGATAGCCTCATCGCAAAATTAGATTTTAGTGAAATGAAAATTTAGTGAAAATTTAGTACCTTTATGAACTGTACCGGGTGTCCAACTAAGAATAGCTCTCGGCTGTATCTCGGAAAGTATTAGCCGTAGGGCTTACGGAAAAAAATATTTATAACTAAAGGGGCTATGAGAAATTGCTGGAAATTATTTTCAAGTTTGTAAAACGGCCGCTAGGGGGCGCAACAGCTATGGAAAATAAAAAAATAGAATTTTTACAGAATTTTGCCTAGATAATGGGTACTATAAATAATAGCTTCGTAAAATTCAGTAAATTTTGGATTTTTTTTGTCAAAACCATTTTCCGCTATCTGCTAAAATAAAGTGGTGGGGGAAGGTTCCAATGAACGAGAGCTCGTTTAAAAGAGAGTTTCTTACTCTATATTATATCGTAAAAATAATAATAAGGTTTTGAACGTAGTCGCTAGGGGGCGCTTTCTTACAATGTAACAAACAGCGCGTTTTTTCAAAAAAATTAAATAGGATAGTATATGTTATTTTAGCTGATAGTAAAGAGTAGTAAAAGCTTAATAAGTCAGCGAAAACCGATTCCTGATATCTTCTTTCAAACCGAAGATATTAGCAAAAATATAATATATACCAAAAAATAAGCCCTTAATTACCTTATTTTTACAACACGATATCAGTAGCCCTCTTGATTATGCCCATTCTAACAAAAAAATAAGATAGAAACAGTTAGTTTATTTTAAAATCGACGAAATACCAGAATACCATAATACCAGATTACCAGATGTATTAATATCTAATAATTAAGATATTAATAACAGTGAACAAAAAACGATGATTCAGTGAAGTCATGGTAGGCTTTGGAAAAATGCCTTTATTATTTGAAGGATTTGACGTTGTTGGCGTTTTGAAAAAGCAATCAAAAGATAAAAGACTATCAAAATGTTGATCTAATAACAATTTGACGTTTATACTATTACATCAAAAGTAGTAACTTTTTTCCAAAGCCTACCATGATTTCACTGAACCATCGTTTTTTGTTCACTTTTATATTAATATCTTTATTAGATATTAATACATCTGGTATTATGGTATTCTGGTATTTCGTCGATTTTAAAATAAACTAACTGTTTCTATCATATTTTTTGGTTAGAATGGGCATAATCAAGAGGGCTGCTGATACCGTGTTGTAAAAATAAGGCAATTAAGGGCTTATTTTTTGGTATTTATTATAATTTTGCTAATATCTTCGGTTTGAAAGAAGATATCAAAATGCGGTTTTTGCTGCATTTTTAAGCTTTTACTACTCTTTACTGTTAGCTAAAATTACCTATACTATCGTATTTAATTTTTTTGAAAAAACGCGCTATGTTTGTTAAATTGTAAGGAAGCGCCCCTTAGCGTCTACGTTCAAAACCTTATTATTATTATTTTTATAGCCGAGAGCTATTCTTAGTGGGACACCCTGTACATATACATATAAATGTTCCAATTGATAAGGATGAAATTTATGTGTTTTTATAGTTCTTTTAACACTACTCTAGGAAACGTCCATTTTAGACGATATTTCTGAAGAGTAAGCATTTGGATTTTCTTCTTCTAATAATGATAATACATTCAGCTTACTCTTATTATCATCATCATTTCTACTTATGGTGTAGCCTCCCTTACATACTCTTTTTGTAGTTGGGCCCATTGTTGTCTATGGTTGGCTATGCGGGCCCAAGTTATACCTGCTAATTTACTAATAACATGGTCCCATCTCAGGTTCGTTCTTCTTCTCTATAGGTCTCTTAATTCCTCGTGGGTACCATGCTGTAATTTTTGTGGTCCATCTGTTATCCGTTCTTCTTGCCAGGTATCCTCCCAAGTAGCATCTATCTAACTTCGAACTAAATCTAACCTGAAGCGACGTCAAACTTTGTGCAAATTTAGGTCGGGTGCTCGTGATACGACCTGTGACGTCGCTTTCCTATTGAAAGCGACGTCGTTGGATCCGAGTCGGTAAATCCAACGATATGTCGACGTACAAAATAACAAGGTACCATTTTTATTAATTTCCCAACGTCGTTCCCACATTGGCTTTCACGACGTACATATACTTGAACTAGCCCGACGTCTACCCGTTGTCCGAATAGGATACGTCTCACTGATAATCTGTAAAGTAACGTCCAATTATATTTTGTTGTATTTTATGTTCATATTTATAACCTAATTTACGTATCTCTATTTACGTCCGTAAATACAACCCATTAAGTAGCATTTGCGACCTAATGAACATCATGAACATAACCTAATAAAAAGTTTTTGTAAACAAACTTACATTTTTTATTATACCTAAAAAAACACTAAAAAGCATTTAGACATTCATCTACATTTTACAGAAAGAGGTCGGGGCAAAATAATAATAGTAGTAGTGATGTCTTGCCTCCATCCGTAAATGCTTTTTATCCAGAAGAGATGCTGCATTACACTGGTGCATCTTAATTTCATTTTTTAGCTTAGGATACCAGCAGACCCCATCCTCCTCCGACATGTGAGGTTATGCTTAAAAAAGTGGCTGCCCGTTTCTTTTAACGAGAAAAGAAAAACTAAAATATAGTTGCACAAATCCACAAATCACTGATACGCAAAATGCAAAGTGAGGTTACGTGGCGTACGTTGGAATTATATACGTCATAATACGATTGCCGGTCGTCCGGTTTGATGACTTCGGTCGTGTGAGACGACTAATGTTGGAGACCCGGTCGGAATTGGTATATTGGTAGTTCATATTAAGTCGGACACAGGAATCCGCCATTCTTAACACGTATCCGATTGTCAGCCATTTTAAAATCGTTTTTTGTTTTTAAAATTTATATTCACATTTCGATTTCTAGTAGAATAATATTGATAAGGTTGAGTTTGGGGGGAACCACAGTACAGTTTTATGATTAAACCAGCTAGAAAATTAAAAAAATATTTTGGGAGTTACTTTTTTATAGATATTTTTATTTCATAAATCTACCTAATTTTGAAGGCGCTCGTTGTTTTCCGGAGTATTTTAATCAAATATATCAAGAAAGTGGCTTCCGTTGACAAAACTGATGTCTGGATTAATGATTCAGAATTATTATAATATGAAATTAGATAGGCACTTATAGTTATATTCGAGGAGTGATTATGAATCCATTTGTAATTAGGTAGTTTGGTTAGGTTTTTATGTACCGTAAAATGGGGTGAATAGAAACATAGTGGTGAATAGAAACAAAATTTCTGAAAAAAATCAAATCACGATTAAAAATATTCAAAGTAAAAAGAGTCGACATATCTAATTTTTCTATCATTGGTAATACACAATAAAATGTAAAAACTATATTTTTATCTGTGGCAGCACTGTTTCTGTCAATCAGCTGATCAATAAATGTGAGATCGATTTATCACCTATTTTGTATGGCGCGAAAACTTTATAAATAAAATATTTATTTTAAAGTAATACATAAGCTGGTACATGTAAGTTGTCATATTATATGTATTGTTATTTATTGTTAAACCTACTTAAATATGTAATAATTTACTGTTTCTAATCACCTTGTTGGAAGTAGAATAGATAAAAACCTAAACATCAATGTGTGTTTCTATTCTCCCCAATAGCAGGTGAATAGAAACACAAATGTTATTTTTATTTAATATTTATATGCATATTTTTCAAAAATCAAATTATATGTATACGCAAAGAACAAACAAAGACCCATGTTTTAAAATATTCGGGAAAATAATACCACATTTCTATCAACCGGTATATCGCTAATAGCCTACGAAACTGTTTCTATTCACCCCATTTTACGGTACCTATTCTTGGTAGCGAATATGAAACCAAACGTAACGTAAGTGCTTAGCGACGAATTTTAAGTAACTAAAATCCAACGTAATATGACGTTGGTAATTGGTAGAATTACATTCCCTATTAGGTCAGATACCGACGTCGAGGCGACCCGAATCTGTATTCCCCATTTAGGTGCAAATAAGGGTCGTCAGGCGGTCGAACCGACGTTGGTACCCGACGTCGGGTTTATTGAACGCGACGTATACCCGACGTTAGATAACGTCCAAATGCTACTTGGACTACTCATTGTCATTTGAGGGATTTGACTGTGGATGACATCTATTACCTATGTCTTGCCCTATCCATGCACTCTCTTCCTTTTACGGTCTCTCTAGGTTATTCCCAGCATATATCGTTTCATTGAGCATTGTGCGACGTGCAGTTTCCTTATAATGTCCGTTTTAAGTGTCCCTTTTAGTAAGTCCCTCAAGTGACTCTTTCTGATTCAGGAAGAGTCATTCTATCTGTCTATTATTTTCTCTCAGTTAACATACAGTTAAAAATTCCTAATTTTTGGAGAAAATAAAAAAGTATAACAGAGAATGCATTTGCCTATTAAAATTATTCATTCTTCGTTTTTATTGAAGCTGGCTCAACGAGACAACGGCTTCAACCTATACTCTAGGCCCCCTAAAAAGTCCGAGTTTAAGACCGGCGAATTCCTGGAAAGTCGCCACCTAATACGTTTTTCTGACAGAGCTGCGTTCACGTGCACCCCACGGCCGGCCTTTCTTTTAACTGTCAATCACCCTGGCAGGGCACCGCACGGAGGAGGCATGCACGACTATGAACGGGGCCCAGAAAGATACCAAGCCAGTTTTAGCACACACCTATCGTTATAGCGCTACCACACCGTATCTATATTTTCATTTTTGTTGGCTATATGATGTTAAATGCAAAAAGATGGATATACAGGGTGAATCTTAGGTAAGTGCAAATATTTTTAGGGGTAGTACATTTCGACACCAGAAACACGACCATGAGTTTTTATTCGCGATTTTTTTTTAAATTTAGCATTTTTTGAAAAAAAATTGAAAACCTTTAGTTTTTAGTTAGAAAACATAATTTCTTGATAATATGGCAACATATGTAGTAAATTAAATCTACCAATAAGGAAAACCCTGAAAAGATGATCCAGTAGAACAGTTCTCAAAATTTAAGCAAAAAATTATTTTTTTCATTTTCAAAGTAAAATAGCTCGGTTATTTTCGAATTATTTGAAAAACGATAAACAGAAATTATGTTTCTCTTATCGAGATCTACCAGCCCTGAAAATATTCGTACTTATTTAAGACTCACCCTTCTAAAACAGTTTTTTTTAATACGCGACTCCTTCAAATGTGTGCCAATATTTTAAAAATATCGGCAGCGCACAATAGAACGCAATGGAGGAGAATTGTAAACTCAGTTAACAACGACAACCAAAAAAAAATCGGTAAAAAAACTTTTAAGTTAAACGGTTTTATCTTATGTGCACTGAAAACTAGAATAATAATAACAATTAGGTATTTTGAACTTTTAGCTTTTAGGCATATTAGACTAAAATAAAAACGTGGGGCCCATTAACTATTGCTGTAATACTTTCTTCTATACTAAGTGTGGATTGCATCGACTTACTATAATCGTAACTGGAGATTTTGACAATCAATAACCAACCGTGGCGGCTTCACCAGCGAACGCCGAGCTCATGATCTACCAAAGTATAAAGATATGCTTTGCCATAGGTAGGATTTCAGAGGGGCCCCACGTTTTTATTTTAGTCTAATATGCTTAAAAGCTATTCTGCCTAGTACTAAAATATTTCTGAACTAGAAGTTCAAAATACCTAATTGTTATTATTATTCTAGTTTTCAGTGCACATAAGATAAAACCGTTTAACTTAAAAGTTTTTTTACCGATTTTTTTTGTTTGTTTTTTAATTTATTGTTTCCATGTTGTTCCCACGAGTAATGGACATTTTAAGGGTCGACCCCCCCCAGAGGTCCAGTAGAGGGGCAAGGCTATAATATACAACAAGAGGCGCCCAATCTTGAGGGGAAAACGCTTGCGACATTACATTTTTAGCCACCCTAATGCCATACAGTCCTCAGCACGTTTTAACCTATTACCTTAACTTGGGTGGTAAAGCTACCGCTAGCTACGTAGGTACATCTAATCACCTATATTTTTTTATCTGTCCTTCTAACGTCACACAATCTTGGACACAACTGTTCTGGACACGACTACTCATGCCCTCACCTAATACGCCATTTTGTAACGACGTCCATCTTGGATTTTAAATTTTGTCATAATCACAGTATTCTACTAGTGTAGCCCTTTCATTTGATACCCATATTGAGGGGGTTGTGGAAAAATATGAAATCCGCCATTTTGTACCGGCGGCCATCTTAGATTTACAATGTTATTGATATTACTATATTGTTTTGTCATCGGAACTAAAGGTTTGTACCAAATTTCAGATCAATCTGACAACAGGAAGGTACTTAAATTTCAATTTCTAATTTTGACCCAAATAAACAAACAAATAAATAAATACCGTACGGGTCGAGTTAAATAAAACCGTTTAAAAAGTAAACGGGCAACAAATTAATGAGATTTTTGAATGTCCGAATGACCGGTGAAACAGGATGTGACCAAAAATTTATCTCATATATTAACAAACCAAAGTTTTGTTTTTTTATCTGAAGAAATAAAAAAGTTATAGGGGTTACACTTTTGAGAAACAGCTGATATAGTATATCCCATCAAAAACATAGATTGTAAAAAAATGCCAAGTCTCCCAACACAATGCCTGCGCTATAAAAAGTATGAGATATAGAGTAAAACCAAGTCAGTTTATTTTATTTAGTCCCTCTTTAAGCACCTATTCAACAATTTTGTTATAAATTGTTAGTATCGATATTAGTCATCTTTATTTCTATAATAATTATAATGACTTGGCAATTGCACGATATGATATTCTATAGTAATTAAAAAACTTTATTCTTAAGTGCACCGTTTAGATTTACTTAGTAATCGAAATAGTAGATTATTCCTTTTTATAATTATGGTGTCGTGCATGCAACCAAGTCTTTATAATTATTACAGAAATAAAGTTGACTAATATTGATACTAGCAATTTATAACAAAATTGTTGAATAGGTGCCAGTGGCGCATCCAGAAATTGAGTCTGGGAGGGGTAGTGGTAATATATAAATAAATTAAAAGATTTAAATTATATTTTCGCTCAAAGGTATTGTGACTATAGAAAAAAATAAATTTAGATTGTTCTGGATTTCTATTTTGACTGATATTATTAATTTATTTTGTGACAATTTTAATTTATATCAGATTTTCTTATTTATAAATATCTTCCTGGGAGGGGTAATTACCCCCATTACCCCTCCCGTATATGCGTCCCTCATAGGTGCTTAAAGAGAGACTAAATAAAATGGTTTTACATGAGATATCACAACTTTTTATAGCGGAGGAATTGTGTTGGGAGACTTGGCATTTTTTACATGGTACGGCCGTGCCCCCATATTTCAACCTCAGAAACACCGTATGATATATTAGAAAACTTTTTAAAGTTGCAGGTTCATTCGAAGTAATTTCAAAATATTTTCTTGCTGGTGTACCTTCTATGATAATTCGACATTGCACATTTTAATCTCTAGTTTAAATCTTTGAAGATTTTCTCTCTCTCTCTCTCTCTCTCTCTCTCTCTCTCTCTCTCCTGGGGTCTACTGTTAAATGCTGGTATTGCTACAAAATGCTGGTATTGCGAGGTGTCAGACTCGGCTAACCACACACTATTTGAGTGTCACGTGCACGAAGATTTACGGGAAAACACAGAAACAGTGTGTGGTACGAAGATTTCTAGAGTAAACGTCGGAAACCTTCTAACATCATCGAATGAAAATACCGAAGCGATTTGCGGCATGTTAAGGAACATTATGAAGAAAAAGGCGAAGGACGAAAAAGACAAGATCTGGGTACAGACAAGACCAACATAGAAGTATAATAAGCCTCTAATCTTGATGAAATTCCTTCGGCGGTACCGAGATTGGCGAGCTTAGAGCACAGTAGGCCCTCTCGCATGAGGGAGATCCCCACACTCCGGCCCTAAAGGCGTTTCCCATCTAAAAAAAATGGTTTTGACTTGGTCGCTTAGGTAACCTTCACGGGATCACCTTTTCCTCCACCATCAGTCTTTCTATTAAGGTGCCGCTCCTAGCAATATGACCAAAATATCGCAGGATTGACTGATTTAATTTTGTGACCAAACGTGTCTCAATTTATAGTTTTTCAATAATGGAATGATGTTGAATGTTCGATGAGCCGTCCATGGTATTCGCAGCAGCCGTCGATATACTCTCCAAGACGTTTATTCTTTGTTTATCGCTTTCTTTTAGTATCCAGGTTTCACAGCCATACATAGCTATGGGTAAAATAAGGCAGTTCGCAATATGCAGTTTAGTGTTTCGTACGTGTGATGGCTGTAGCCTTCCACATTTTAGTCAGCTTTGTTGTTGCATTCCTCGCCATTGCCACTCTGCACCTGATTTCAGCCTCGCATCCTCCAGAGTTTGCTGTCATGGAACCTAAATTGTAATTGAACTGGCTCACAACCTCGTATCCAGCCATGGTTCGGACATCAGGCTGGTTGTTGTGGAAGCGGCCAGTAATCATTGTCTTGGCTTTTCGTTTTTTGAAGCCATATTCTTTACTAATAAAGCACAGTGCAGCCATGCCTTCCTGCAACTCTTTTTTGCTGGCGGCTATAATCACGGTATCATCCGCGTATCTCTATATTATTTATCCTCCTGCCCTCACGGATATTTCACGGTTCCATTCTTCTTTTACTCGGCGCATGATAGTAAACAGGATTGGCGAGTAATTGGCAGTGTAGATAATAAACAGGATTGGCGAGTATACATCCCTGTCTCACACCTGCGTTACTTTTGAAACTACTCGATAACGTGTTATTAGCTCTGGTTTTAGTATTGTCGTTGGAGCTGTTTAGCCAAATAAATGAGGTGGAGTGCCCATTTCTCGTAAAATAGTCCAGAGTTTATTCTATTTTACCTTATCGACTGCCTTGGTGTAGTCCACGAAGAAGAGGTACATCTCGATGTTGTATTCACTGTTTTTTTCTATGATCTGTCGAAGACTTGGATCTGGTCTCTATGCTTTCTCCGAGGATAAAACCTGTTTATTCATCTGATATCTGCGAGAGGAAAGGGTTTAAGACTCTCGTTGATGATGATTAAGAGTATTTTGCTGGCATGGGGAATCAGGGCAATCATTCTGTAATTACTACAGTCTAGTGGTGATACCTTCTAAGGAATAGGGATCGGGAAGACAAGAAATCTTGTCGTGACAAGCAATTTCTTGACTTGTCTTGAAATATTTTCAAGAATTAAAAAAACATCTTGTCTTGACCATTCTTGAGAGTTGATTTCTTGTCTTGATTCAAGACATCTTGAAATTTCTTGATATCTTGACAAAAGGGGAACCCCCGTTTAAAATTCGTTTATTAAAGGGGAACCCCCTGTTTAAAAGTCGCGGTGAGATTGACGAATGTGATATATTTATGCTTTATGCGTCGTTTTTATTTATCGAGGGTCAGGCATCTAATTTTCAAAAAATTCAAAAACTTTGGGCTCATTATACTACAGTAGCCAAAATCATCAGATTTACATACTTTTGTTAGGTAATTATTATTATTATTATCTAACATTAAAATGAGTGATTGTGATGGTTTGTTGAGCAGCAAATCTGAGCCATTCATAATTGAATCTGGTTCAGAATACCTACCACCTCAGACACCTGGACATAGAAGTTTAATTAGTGATTTTGACAGTATAGTGACGGTGATAATACTACTACAGATAAAAACAACAAGGTCCAAACAACAATAATAAAAGCTACTCTACTTCAGTGGCGCACACTAAAATGTGTTATTTTTTATTTTAAAAGTTTTACGTTAATTCAAAAAATCTGTATGCCACTGAAGTAGACCCGCTTTGCAATGTTTTTTTTTTATTCTAATATCGTAGGCCATATCATATCATACATTATATTACATATCCAAAAAAATAGAAAAAATAAATAAAAATTAAAAAATTATTAGGCTTTTAAAAAGGTTCCAATTTAATTTTGCCCACAGTATGCCAAATTTGGACATTTTCACAGAAATTTCAAGATTTTCTTGATTTCTTGTCAAGAAATCTTGATCTTGAAAAGTAATTTTTTCTCTTGTCTTGAAAACCAAAAATAATATTTCTTGTCTTGATCTTGTCTTGAAATCAAGACAAGATCAAGAAGTTGTCAAGAAAATGACAACCCCTACTAAAGAAAGTAGAAAACCTCAAAGGTTAACTACTACTTGAATCCGACATTGAAAAATGGCCTTTGATAGTTCGTAGTAATGAGAAAATGCAAGACCAAGACCAAGGAAGTCTTGATCTTGGTCTTGCAGTTAGAAAAGTAGTCTGGGTCTTGGTCTTGGTCTTGCAGATCAAACGATCAAACGCTAGTCTTGGTACTGATCTTGCAAACATAATTTATAAAAAATATATTATCGGTACGACAACTTCTTTTACTTTTTTATAAATAAGTGGCTTGCGAATAGTAACTTCAGGTTACGGTCGGGGTATGGTAACCGACTGTCGGATAGTAGTCAAAGGCCTGTCGCTGCCGAACACGCAACGCACCTGCATGTCGATGTTTCATTATTTTTTTTATTTTTTTATATTTTAAATATTAATGTAAAAATGTCATTAATAACCAGAGAATTATATACCGTTTATTTATAACATATATGTAAATCCACCGGCCCTATGATACGCACGCGAAGTTTTGACCTTTTTCATTTTTCACGAAACGAATAAATTTGGCAAAAATAGTATTAATTTTCGCAACTTTGGGGTTTTTACTGGCATATATGGTATTGTTTTCATGTTACTTTTATAAGAGCGCGAAACGGGTGAAAAGTTAAAATAATTAGATTGTTCAAAAAGTTCCTCCATATCAATAAACCAAAGTAAATGAATGAGATGAACAAGCCAATAATCAGTCGATATAAAAGCCAAAAGGTTCATGATAACCGAAAAAGACACTAAAAATTACCATTTGATAAGTCTGAATTTTTTGCTTCAGACTTCATACCATTATCGTTGATTGAAAGAATTGGGTAATTATGCTATTTTTTCAAATAACGCCATTATATTATGGCCTATAATGAGCAAGACTGGTCTTGGTTTTGCGGTTTTGGTCTTGTATGTATGTATGTATGTATGTAGTCTTGCACAAATATTGGCCTATGTATGTATGTATGTATGTAGTCTTGCACAAAATGCAAAACCAAAACTAGCGTTTGATTTGCAAGACCAAGACCAAGACCAAGGCCGACCAGTGCAAGACTTCCGCAAGACCGCTTGGTGTTGCGGTCTTGCATTTGATTTCACGTTTATATGATATAATAAATTAATCACATGTTAAAAATCAATGTATTAATTCGTTACAAATAGTGTTTCCCGATTATATTGCATAAAATTTTAAAGAAAGAAATATTTTAAAAAATAATATTTTTTTGCATTAAATTGCTAAAAATAGATACTATTTATTTAAAGATTTTCTATGTAGAAAGTCTCTAAAAATCTATAAAAAAAATCAAGACTTGTAAGAGTTCTGCAGCAATAACCTAACCAAGACCAAGACTGGACCCTCCAAGACCACTTATTAACTAGAAGACCAAGACCAAGAGAGGGGTCTTGTAGAATGTAGAATGAGTGGAAGAGAGGTTATTCACCTCGACCTTAAATATCTATTGTGTCTTCCTTTCTTGGGATATAACTCATCATACAGTCTATATCTGATCATACATCGGGACCTTCCTGTTGTATGAGGGACAGTGTATTTTCCATCTTCCTCTGAAAACAACTATTCACTGTTTATCCTCCGGGGAGTGGACATCTACCTCATACGAGGGTATACATCCTTCCACGGTTGGAGTTTAGCTCTCCGTGTCTTTCACAGTCGAGGAGCTTGTCTCCGGCTCAGGTACCCTTAATGTTGAGCCTAGAGAATCAGTCTGCATTTTCTCCGCCTTAACTTAGTCCTTCCTTAGACCTGATACCAGTTTGTCCCGGATCTATAATAGAGGACATATCTCTCTTTCTCTATCGCCTCCTTGGATTTGAGGTCAATTTCTATTGTGAGAACCTGACCATGGCCCTCCTCCCTTGAGTTGATGACTCGCCAAATCGATGTCCTTACATTGGAGTTCTGGCAAAGCTGCTCATACACCACAAGGAACCACTTCTACAGGGCCCCCCATGTAAAAGAAGTAAGAGAAACGAGAATGAGGAGACGACAATGACTTGACCCACTATGGCGCCCCAAAGGCTGAGACTAGTGGAGTCTAGTCTTCTATCTAGCTATCCATCCCTTTGTCCTGGTCTCGCCATCGTAGGATTTAGGTTTTTGGTGAGGTTGTCTCTTGGTCTGGGCGGTTAAGCCAAGACCTCCCCACCCTCTGCCCGTGATACATGGCCACAGACAGTAGAGTGTGCCTGGTATGATGGGCCTTTGGTAGCATCCGGCATCATTATACGTCGTGGTGCAATTCCCTGGCCACAATACTACAGCCAGGGCACAGCCAGGGACAAGACAGTGGAATGCTCCTTAGACCTAGCCGTAGTGCCGGAGGGGATTCTCCCTGGCACCTGACTAGGAGCTTCTCCACCAACAACAAAACCTCGCATCTCCTATAGGAAGGAGGCTTGGTCTTACATTTGCTAATCACTAATTACGTATTTTGGCAAATTTAAAATGGTAGGTGAAGGCTACATTAAATTTACTTACAAGTAGATTAAAATAATTTATTTACTTTTATTTATTTTTTATTTTTTTACTTTGTTTTAGAATAATCAATCATAATCAATTTGGTGTAAAAATTGCTCTCTTACTCTACTCGCGGAGCCATAAACAGTACCGTAATCTGCTTTTGCGTTTATTTAAAATTCTCCAAATAATGCTAACATGTTTATCACAACTTATTTTGTAGTTGTAACGTTTTTAGTTCGTTACATGTCTTTTTTTATATATAATATATGATGTCTGGCCTATCATCACCGGATTCCCTCTCGTTCAGGCCGGATAGTTTATTTGACGCGTAATTTTTACGTTCCCTAGTCGCCAACCCTGTTATCGTTTGACACAACCCTGTTATCGCTCTGTGGAGGCGCTGTCAACATCGCTTCTGTCAACTCTCTCACTTTGGCTTTTGCCGCTCTGTAGCCTAACCTAACCATCCCGGCTTTTAGAAATGGTGATTATTTAAATCTTGCTGTATAATTTGAATCAGCTGCTATTTCGAAGTTACAGGTAAAAATGAGATATTATCTTTTTTGATTCGTTATTATTACTGCGTATTTTTAGGATAGAGTTTTGGGGTCTGGTCCACTTTAGGTATATCGCCAATCTTGAAGTTATTGATGTAAATTTGATATTAATATGTTCTACAATTAATATTTTAACGTTTTAAGTACGGATCGTCGGCTAAATGTTTGAGATCACTTCACTATTGATACTTAAAATTATTATTTTTAGGTTAAATTTACGATAAGTTTTCAATGTGTGCGATAATTATGACAGATGAGAGAGAATGTGTTTTCTGGTTGTATTATTTTCGTTTAACTTTTAAAGCAACGTTGCCAATGCTAAATCGGATATTGTTTTATTTATACTTTCCTATTAATTTTGAAAAATAGCGGTAGCGATATTAAGCTGATAAGAATAGATATTATACTTTGATCTGTGTTAAAGGTTGAGAAGAGGATCACAATGGTAAAAACGTCTGCCGTAACTGAGTTTTGATTGCATTGGTTTTAACTTTTTTGCGGACGGTCGATCGAACCTCGGTAGACATAAAACTTTTTTATTTTTTTACAGCTGTTTTTATTTTTTAAAACTGTTTTTATTTTTTTTATTTATTTAGAGTCGTTGGTATTTTGATTGCGTTGGTTAATCTTTGGTGTGAGTTTTTGTATTTATAGATTGCACGCAAAAACCTGTTCGATTTTGTATAACTCATGCGCATGCGCGGAAGCAATGGAGCAAAAGTGGAGTGCGGCTCCCTAGCTTCTAGTAAACCAATGCTATTAAAACTCCTTCGTGCAATTTTGTTGTTACATATTTAGCTATTGTCAGCTTTCGTAATAGGTCATTTATTTAAAATCCGTAATTACCCGAAAAAATACAAGAGATGGCAACGTTGCAAATTTTCAAATTGTTAGATTAGGTCTAGGATATATTTGTCTCTCTCATTGCATAGAAGAGAGAAAGAAGGATATATGAAATGTCAAACTTCCATCTTCCATCTGGTCTCAATTTTCTTTGTTAAGAAAAGTGCTTTTCGGTAAAATTTTGGACATTTTTCTATCCTCAATCAAGTGTGGCTTTTAGATAAACTATAATATAATGAAAATATAGTGAAATTATTACTTTAGAAGGCCAAAATAAATAAAAATTCAGTGTTGAAATACCCCACCCAGCACCCCTTTTCACTCCCCAATCCCGTAAAATTCTGGGGTTGTTTATGGACGATCCGCACTTTTTTCGTTAGAAAATGTCATTATAAGTGTTCCTCTTCTCAATTCTGTATAGAAAATTTTAAAATTTTGATGTACCTACCTAAAGTGGACCAGACCCGAGTTTTGGATGTCCCAACCTAACTTGTATTTGTATTTTGCTGGCACGTTGGCGTCCCTTTTCTTTTGTCCTCCAGAATGTCACATGGAAGAAAGGACATGTTCTTTATTATTTAATGAGCCCTCGGAACTCGGAAGTAATTCGAGGTAGGTTCATTTTGTTTATTAGACCTTGTTTGATTTTAAACAAGAGTTTCGTATTTTTAGGGTCCAAGGTACGGACTATTTCCAAGGTACAGGCTTATCCAAGGTCCTAGTAGTGTTCCAAGGTACGGGTAGTATTCCCTTGTACCATTATCTTATGGACGGATGTCCCGTGGACGAGTGTCCCCAGTAGTAATGATTTATCTTACATATAAAGTGCCCCAGCGTGGATGTAGCTTGAGCCCCATGCTGCTTCGTTCCCATCTATAAGCCAGTTAGTAGTTACGGCTGTATCAATTCATCGTGTCCTCATTCTGGCCCCTTTTGTTGTATTGGATGGCCGAGTGCAGAGATGCGAGACCACCTCACGCTGTTACTGTTTGAAGCAAGATTACGTAAAGAACAGCTAAGTGTAGATTTAAGTTCTAGTTTTACATTTAACAACTAAAACATTTTCAGTCTTAAACAATAATGTACATTTTAAGTAATATCGTATAGACTATATTTAGTGGTTAGATTGTTAAGAACATTCATGTCGATTTAATATTTAAAATATGATTTCGATCTTAGGTTTCATTACATTACGTCTTATAATGGTATTACTTTCATAGATATTTAGTACAACTCTTAACACCATTTTTTTTACATATAACCACTATAATAATTATTAAATAATATATAATTGTACAATGCTATTTACCATCACAGTCCATCATGAATAAATATAGTCATTAGTTTTAAGTAATATACAACTGTTGTTTCTTTCTCTGTACATGCCTGGCGCCCAATATCTATATTTTTTTGTTTATTGTTATTGATTAGTTTTCTCTCTAGTGAAATACCTTATCCACAACTGCTCTCCGATGAAAAGCTGCCGTTCGCAGTGGTAATGTTTTATAAAAAACGCTACATAGTTATGAAGGGCATCGAATAGTAAGACAAAAATCTAGGGGGTTCGTAATTAAATTTAATAAAGTTGATGATATCTGAAATTCGAAACGTCGCGTCGAGCTATAAAAAAATATTAATATGTATACTCAAATTGGTTTATCTAGAGACCGTAGATAGGCTAAAGAATAGTAGGTCTCCGGCTCATGAGATAAAAGAAATATACCCACATTCTTTAATTACTATAAGCACTCAAATATTTAATCGGGGAATAGTTTCTTTTAAAACTGACTTAATTAAAATTTAATAACGAAATAATATCAACAAATAAACACACAACACTGCCCTATTTATTCTAACATGTTTTTCTAGTTCAAAATTTAATGACAAATAAACAATTATTTTCGTGAAATGTATTTAATCAAGTACTTCCAATTTAATTATGACATGTCGCTGATTTTGTAGAAAAAAATTAATTACATTTCAACAAACTTAGCGCTGTAATTTATTTAAAATTGAAAAGTAATGACGAGCGATGATGAATGAACTACTTAATAGAAAGTTAAAGTAATTAAAACTAAAATAACCTACCGTTTAGTTGCATTCGATCGTTTATTAGTTACTTAAGTATATTTTAGCGATAAACAAACGAATTTAGTTATACATGGTTATACAGATGTCCCCAGATTGTCTTTACAACACGAAAAACTTTTTTATTATTGATATTTTGAGGAAAGCGCATTCTTCATAAAAATTTTTGCTTGTTCTAAAATCATGTTATCCCGTTTCAATTTCCGTGCCGTTTTAGAGAAAATTAAAAAAATCATCCTAAAAAAAGTCCTAAAAATCAAAACGCATTTCTATGATAATATAATTTGGTTTTCATTAATTTGTATATGTTTTCATTCTTTAACAGATTGTTATGATAGAATTTTAATTAACGTCATATTTTTTGGTTGAATCAGCTGAAAATGATGATGATGTTATTTTTTATAATAACTATTTTTTTATTTACCTAAAAAAAAGTTTCCGCAAAGCTGTTGCCGGCATTCCTCTAGGAGATGCGAGACCTTACGTTGGAGGGGAAAATATTGGTCAGCTGCGTTTTGTGGGGGGTTGCGGGAGTTTAACGGGGATACACTTTCGGGTGGGCATGCTCCTCATAGATTATGCATCTCAAGAACCGACGGATTTGTTAGGAGAAACAGCATCTAAGCAGAAAACGGCACCTAGGAATTGGCAGAAGCCGGGACTGGTTGCAGTGAGGAGGGAAAACATCCCTAAAGGAGAGACCATCACGGTCTTTCTACCGAGGAGTAAGGAAAAAGACACTACCTACCTGCTGAGCCTTTATCCAGGCTCAGAACTCCAATGTAAAGACATCGATTTAGCGAGTCATCAACTCGATAGAGGAGGGCCATGGTGAGGTCCTCACAATAAAAATTGACCTCAAATCCAATGCAGCAATAGAGTAAGGTAAGGAAATAATCAGGTCGAAAGAGAGACCAAGTTAAAGAGGTGAAAAAAATAGAGAAAGATCCTCCAGTCTCCACCTCACGGGTACGTCAACCGGAAACACGCTCCTCGACTGTGAAGAGCACGGAGAGCTAAACCCCAACCGTGAAAGGGTGTATACTTTCGTACGAGGTAAATGCCCACTCCTCGGAGGATGAACATCTATTGTCAGAGGAGGATGGGAAATACCCTATGCCCCCTACAACAGGAAGGTCATCATGTATGAAGAGTTATAGATTGTATGATGAGCTATAACTCAAGAAAGGACATTTAAGGAGAGATTGGTGTATTCGATTTCGGGCTGATGTTGCGCTCTCTTATCAGCCAACTAACAAACCTTAAAATAATTTATAACGATTTCCCTTAGCCTATATAATACCTATAAATATTTCTAAAAAAGATCTATTTTATTATTGGTTTGCAAGTTAGAGCCCCGAAGTCCTCTATTATTAGACCATCCTTTACAAGAACCACAACTATAATAAAATATAATTTATGAAATTCCATATGCTTAAGTTCCCTAATCTAATATTAAATTCTCGAACACACAAAATTCTGGTTATAAATATTTTATTAATTTCTTGGTAAATTTAGGAGTTAAACGAACTTTCCCAAAATTAACTTATTACAAAGTTAATTTTTAACCCAACATGTACCCAACCACAAACTAACTTAGTCTGTGACCCAACCTTTTGTAACTAATTAATTGTAGAGTTTGGGTAAAATATGATATATTTTTGGAAATAATATATGTAAATCAAGATATAAGACCACGGAATATATTATATCTACACAGTGGCGGATAGAGAGAGGGGGCCCGGGCCCCCCCCTATAATCTGTAATTTGGGTTAAATATTAGGCTTTTGGGTTAAAAATGGCGCCCTAAAAGGCATATTTTGCATTATTTTATATTTGGGCCCCCCCTAAAATAAATTTTTGTATCCGCCCCTGTATCTACATTCGCAAAATACTTAAATTATAGTATAGTTTACTGAATTAATTCTTTTACTTAATAATAATACTTCATAATTTTGATTCTTTTTCTAAATATACCCAAAACCTAAATGTACAAGGTGTCGAAATATACCATCGATATAGAGGTGATAGGATTGTTTTGAAAATTTTGATTTTTATATAAAGGCACCAGCTCCATCTAACTAAAATAGTATCAGCGTTACAGTGTTTCGGGATCATTTAAAAAGTGGTAGCATCTTCGTTATTTTAAATGGAATACCCAGTATATTATTACATTTTTGGAAACTACTATCATATCTCATAATGTTTCTATTATACTGTTACGTTTTTTGTCGGTTCCGTGTGGATAGAAAGTCACAATTTATAAACACAATTTATTTACACTAAGTAACAAACAATAACGATTAACAGACAAAGAACTATTTATAACTTATTTACAATATATCTAACTATTTATCTAAACGGAATTTATTTTGAATTTAGCGCGGCGATTGTAACTGTACGCGTCAACCGGTTGTTTTTCTCTATCCTGCTCAGGCTTCGGGCGTCAGCTTATATATATGGGAGAAACAGACAATCCAAATTTATCTGGAAAATTCCTAGCCGCGTTCTTGGTCTCACCAGCTTCTATTCGTTTTCGAACGTTGGCCAGGCCTAAGGCCGAGTTCACACGGGTTCGCAACAATACTAACCTATACCTATCTCTTATAGTTTTCGAGATAAAGAATAAAATATGTGTAAAATTGACACAAACATAATTTTAAATAAGCATTGTTAAAATCATGAATTAAACATTTTTAAATTTGAAATTTGGGTTATAACGATAGTCGGAAACACAAGTCGATAGAAAACTAAAATGAATCCATTTGATATTATCTGACTTTATAGAATAATAATTAAAAGTTGATAAATTATTGCTAGTCAAACTTCTTTAATATTATTTTGAATGGTATATTACCCTAGAAAAAATAGGAGGATAAATACAAAGATACCTGTTTATTTTATTTGGTTTCTCTTTAAGCACCTATTCAACAATTTTGTTATAAATTTTTAGTAACAATATTATTCATCTTTATTTCTGTAATAATTATAATAACTTGACAAATGCACAGTACCATAATTATAAAAGAATAATCTACCAGCAGAATAAAACACTAAATCACCACAATACACCAAAATATTTTACTTTTGCACTGAACGCGCGTTTCGCTAACCAAGATATAAAGTGTTTTGGTGTAATGTGGTTTGGTTATAAACACTAAATCATTGATTTATTTTGCTGTTGTAACACAACAGGTTCTAACCCCTAACTGTAATAATCTACCATTCCGATTATTAAGTAAATCTCAGCAGTGCCCTTAAGAATAAAGTTTTTTAATTAGTAGAGAATATCATATCGTACCATTGCCAAGTCATTATAATTCTTACAGAAATAAGATGATTAATATTAATACTAACAATTTATAACAAAATTAATGAATAGGTGATTAAAGAGAAACCAAATAAAATAATCTGACTTTGTTTTACATGAGATCTCACAACTTTTTATAGTGGAAGAATTGTGTTGCGAGACTTGGCATTTTTTACATTCTATGTTTTTGATGGGGTATAGATACCAACAAGAAATATGTATATAGGGATGGGGTTAGTATTCCCACCCCTACATACATGATAATCTATTTCCCCTTTTCCGTACCTACCTCGGGGTTTTTGTAAAAGTCCAATGTTAAAGCGCTTACTGATATTTAAAGGAATATACAGACATAACTTACCGTTTGCCATCATAATATAATCTACCATAATTCAGTTTTCGTATCTTCAGGGTGTCCCAGAAATAAGTGCAAGTATTTTAAGGGCTGGTAGATCTCGATAAAAGAAACATATTTTCTATTTATCGTTTTTCAAATAAGTCCAAATTAGTAGAATATAATAATATGTCATTCTATTCAGAATGTAATTTCCTCTTGAATAAAGTAAAAAAATACCGAGGGTGCCATTTAAAAATCAAAAGTTGTAATTATTTCTGGTGAAACAGGAAGTGATTAAAAACAATTGAATACGTCAACCCAACCTAATTTATGTCATATACTAACGTACCAAATCTCGTTATTGTATCTGAAAAAATAAAAAAGTTATAGGGGTGAGCCACTTTTGAGACGCACCCGGTATACATATAGACTGTAAACAATAGACTATAGATAGAGATAGACAAACTGAATGCGATAGGATATCTAGTTATCAAATTTAATCTAAATGGCAATTATAAAAAATATAAAGGATCTTCTCAGCTAGAAGAAGTTTGAGATAAAATGGTTGACAAAAAATTAGATAATGCTGAAAATTTGGCTAATTAATTATGATTATTAATGAAAAATATTAAAAACGGTATATTTTCCATTACATAGTACAATGTAATGCAGGTAAATGAATGTGGTAAATTTGCGTCCTTCTGTTATATTATATGAAATGGCGTTAGCAGGTTTAGGACAGGGAAATGAAACACCTTTTATTTAAAAAATTTGCAATTTTTTTAGTAGTAGATAGTGGAAAATAAAAACCCCTTTATTTAAAAAAATTGCAATTTTTTAAATAAAAGGGTTTTAATTTTCTGATCCTAAACCTGCTAACGCCATTTGCCATGCAGAAGACTATATTTGTTGTTAAAGGCAGATCGTCTTGAGGCCACGCTTGAGCTCTGTGAGCATCCGCACCCAATTTTGCATCCCCGCCCAGTTGTGTAAAACAATTTAAAATAATACATATCCCATTACTTACAGCGGACATGCTACAGAACGCACGTAAAACAATATCGAAAAATGTCGCACTTTGACGCAAATAATATGTTGTTAACGGCGAGTTCTACTTAAAAATAATAATAATAATATGTTCTCAGAATTTTCTGTCATCCCGAAATTAAATTCCGAGTTAAATTCATTATTAACAACGTGATAAATTAGACATCAGCAAAATATATTTATTTATTAAGTAATTTTAATTTGTTTTCGTCCATTATTGTATAATAATATCATCATCATATATTATGTGAAAATTTTACATATTATGGAATTGTCAAATGTGCATTTTCTCCCCAAACGTCGAAAGAAAATAGGGATTCTATCCCAGAGAAAAGCAGGGAAACGAGCCTCGTTATTTCCGAAACGATTCGACATAATGAACATTTTTCTTGCAAAGCACGCAGAAAATATAGCTAGAAACAATCTCTCATTTAGGCAGAGATAAACATTAGTCAGATGAAAGAGACAAGCTTTAAAATCGTGCTATTTCGAATATTCACCAAATGCCAGCAAAACAAGTTAGACGTTCATCAGACTGAAGGGGAATTGTAAATTGTGTTTTTTTTCTAATTGCCAAAACATATTTTAACTTATAAAATATTTTGGCTATATTTTACTTTATAAAATGATTAGAAGATATACACATCCTATATCCCCCTATAGGTATGTATAACAATATAAAACCTAAAACAGATTCTGAGATTTTTTTAAACCTAATTTACAGAGTTACTTTTAAAATAGCGAATAGAATTAAAGTATGTCTAACGAGAAGATCCAGTGGTTCTCAAATTTTTAGCAAAAAATCATTTTTTTTTAAATTTTCAAAGTAAAATAACTCGGTTATTTTGGATTTATTTCAAAAACGGCAAAGAGAAAATATGTTTCTTTTATCGAGATATACCAGCCCTAAAAATATTTGCACTTATTTAAGACTCATCCTGTATAAGCTTATATTAATTCAGTAGTAAATAAATACAATTAGTTAATATTAATGCTGAAATAGTCGGTTATGAAAGTGATACTTTAAATCTTTTGTTGCACGATTAAGCCTTGTTGCACGATTCACAATTCATTTCGTACAAGTAAAACCATCTACATCACTACCTACAAACAGCAACCGTTATAAGAAGGTTAAACCTGTTCAAAGTCCAGAGACTCGCATGCATCTATATCACGGGAGCCATGCAAATCTGTCCAACAGCAGCAATGGAGGTCATTCTATATCTAACACCACTGCACATTATCATGGGATGTCCACAATTAATAGAATGATCACTAACGGAGTCAGTACTGAGAGAATTGTTAGAGGCTTGGAACACCCTTAAAAAATGCCACTTCCCCAACTCCCAGTGGATGACATAACAAAAATGTATAACTTTTGAGAAAAACTTCAATGTAGTATTGAGCAAGAGAGAGAATTGAAAGGGAGAAACGCTTGCTCAATAGTTAAGACCATACCATAACTTGATATACTGATGCTTCTAAAACCAATGCAAGGACACGGATCGGAGTATTTGGGTCGAGAACTAAATACTCCGAACCAATGTGCAGCTACGCTAGCATCCTACAGGCAAAAATCTACGCTATCGAAAGATGCGTACAATTTATCTTAGGTAGGAACTATCGGAAACAAGAAATAGTCATCCTATCTGATAGTCAAGCAGCGTTAAAAGCGATTAACTCACTATCAATCAATTCGAAGTTGGTCAAAGAATGCATAGAGAAGCTGAACACATTAGGCAAAGAAAACCAAGTCCTCCTACTCTGGGTGCCAGCTCACCAAGGGATAGAAGGTAATGAAAAAGCTAAACGATCTAGCTAAAAAAGGAGCGGGCATTCCACTAACTGGACCAGAACCGTACTGCTTTCCAAGCGGAAACCAACTAAAAACGGAACTCAAGACCTTGGAAGACTCGATCCGTAACCTGGAATGGGGATCCCCCAACGGTCTAAGACACTCGAAGGAGTTTCTATGGACTTACGACCAAGGAAAATCAAAGACTTACCTTGATTTAAGTAAAAACAATCTACGGATTGTCACGTGGTTTTTAATAGGACACTGTCTCCTCAATAAGTACCTCGGTAGACTGATAAGGAAAAACGGCGAACGCACATTCTGTGGGGAAAATGGGGCAACGCGAGAACACCTCATCACTGAGTGCGCCGAGACGACAACAATTCGTGCCATAAACTTCGGTACAACTGATATAGGAAATGGAGAAAAACCCTCTATAAAACCGTCCCAAATACTGGCTTTTGTAAAAGCTCAGGGACTGTATGATGAGTTATAACTCAAGAAAGGGGGTACAATAATAGATCTGTAAGGTCACATTGATTAACCTGGACACTAGGGTTCAGAACAAGGAAATCCGGTACCGGTACTGAAAGGACTATAATTAAAATTACTGAAAGGACTAATAATTAAAAAAATATACTTTTTGTTACATGTGAAAGTCCATTGATACTTTCTAGCGGTCGAAATCAAACTCTTCTAAATAATTAGTGATGCTATCTCTTACTGTTCTTACTTCTGAAGTTTTTTGGAGTTTGGAGTTAGAGATGTTTATTAGCAATTATTGAAGTATGAATATTAATATGTTATTTTATTATTTAGTATAATTTTTGCTAAATATTAGTTATGTTATGTTATGTTTTTATAGACATTTGCATTTTTAATTGAAAAAGTAAGGTTTTTTTTGCTTTAGTTAAATTAGTTTATCTACAACCGTTTAGTTATAACGTTTTTACATCACTATTTTTTTAGTATTTCAGTTACGTTATGAGATTCATAACACAACTAGTGGTGTTATGAATCTATAACACAACTAGTGTTTATAATAATGAAAAACAACTACGAACATCTACATATATATTAACTTTTCCGGCAATAATGATTCCGTGGCACGTACTGTGGCAACTTCTACATCTGAAGGAAGACTTTCAGAATCGCTCATCGTAATTTTTAAAATGATTTTTCTGGGTAAAAAGTGCTCGCGTTTACTTGACAGGGCAAACTGACTTTTCAGAAAAAAATGTGACAAATGTCATAGTTAAAGGTGTTTAAGGTGGGCGACTAATAAACGAAAATTAAAACAGCATTTTCTTATTTTTCGGTTGTAGATAAAACGTTGTAGTTTGGTTTGGTTTGGTGGGCGGCCGCCCGGGGCGCCTGAAACGAGGGGCGCCACGACAGCAACTAAAATATTTAAAAACAGTAATCTAAACAAATAGTAACGAATATCCAGTTCAATAATTAATCGGTACTGTCAATTTCCACATTAACACATTAGCTATTACCACCACCACATAGGGAACAATATCTGACTAAACATTATAAACACTATACTATATCCTAGATGTATCCTATTATAGTTTACTGAAATTATGCTCAAAAAATCCTTAACACGAAAGCTTTGGGATAGTTTTGATTTCTTCTATTCTATATGTTTTTTGAGTGCTCTATCCGAAACTGGGATTTACGAATTCATTTTCGTGGAAGAATATTAAACAAAATTCAATAAAAAAATATAACTCGGATTTGTTCGTGGCATTTTTATAACTCAAAAGCTAACAACTTTTTGTTAATAATCCTTCTTTCTATAATTCTCGTTTTTATAAATTTCTAAACAAACTGTTTTGGGTCAAGAGCCAGCAAAATTAACAGTTTTAGACTGACCGCTCAAAATTGCACTTTTCCACACCCTTTATTTGTTATTGATGGCTGATATGCCCTAAAGTTATATGCGGCAAATATTCATTCGCAAGAAGCTGAAGAGGATCCCGATATCCTTATTAACAAAAAAAACTTATAAGTTTGCCTCATTAATT
Source organism: Sitophilus oryzae (assembly GCF_002938485.1). NCBI lineage: Eukaryota > Metazoa > Arthropoda > Insecta > Coleoptera > Curculionidae > Sitophilus > Sitophilus oryzae. The sequence goes on from NW_022147349.1 coordinate 729,532, forward strand.
AAATTAATTTATTAATAGTAATGGGAAAGATATCAATCTTTTGGTGGTTTTGATTGTTCCGGATTGAATATGTAGCAATACACAGAAAATGGTAGCAAAATCGTAGAATTTTCTCATTAGAGGAATCACACAAAGAAAAATTTCTCACAAAAAGATGCATCTCAAACATTGGCTGATCCTCATTTTGCAGCCGACAAAACTGTCTGATCATAATACTGATTCTGCACTAAATATGTAGTTGTTTGTGAAAAAGAAAGGAAAATTTTCTTAAATTCTTAATAATAAAATATAATAAAAAATAATGCAACTGCTTGCAATTAAATACTGTTTTGTTTTCACTTATACCAGAACGAGACTGCCGAAGTTGGAATTCTATTTCTTATGCTCTATATGCCGAGTGCGTCTCAGAAGTTTCTCCCCCTATAATTTGTTTATTTTTAACACAGCCCTGGCACTATAGATTAAAATTTAAAATACGATTTTTTTAAGTGAAAATGTCAAAAGTTGACATATGATATTATGCCATTCTACTCAGAATGTCATTTTCTTTTGGAATGAAGTAGAAATATACATTTAAAAACAAAAGTTTCAGTCATTTCCGGTCAACCAGGAAGTGACTAAAAACCATTGAATACGTCAATGAAACCTAATATACGTCATATACTAACATACCAAAACTCGTTTTTTTAACTAAAAAAATAAAAAATTTATAGGAGTGAGTCACTTTTGAGACCGGTGTAGAAAAAACAACAATCGCAGACTAAGATTGAAAGAAGAGAAGAATTTTGAAGTATATTTAAGTGAAAATTTATTGTTAAAGTAGCATAAATATGCTTAGTTTGTAGTTAAAGTATAGGACTGAAGGAAAAAGAGAGTTATAACAAATGTTAAAGAGGGGGGGGGGCGCCAGAGAGTTTCTTCCGCCGGCCCTGATAAACACACTTGTACTGTAAATAACTATTATGTTATTTGATGTAAATTTTAAGTCACCTATGTTTTTTTCTTCGCTTGTGTTATGTTAATTTTTCCATGACATATTACTTAATAATTTGATATTATTTTCATTAAAAATTTCAATTTTTTTTTGTCGATTTTGCTTTGGAAAACCATCCCTTGCTTTCTAATTCATGAACTGCACCATCATTGAACAAAATTTAGTTAGTACCGAAAAAAAACGAAAAAAAAAACGAGAAAACCCGGTTGCAGACAAAATCCCGGTTCCGAAAAACAGTTCCGGTTCCGGAAACCCTACTAGACAACTAATAAATAATTATTGTCCCTAAGTTACTGGACACTAGGGTTCAGGACCGGGAAATCCGGTACCGGTACTGAAAGGACTGTAATTAAAATTACTGAGAGGACTAATAATTAAAAAAATATACTTTTTGTTACATGCGAAAGTCCATTGATACTTTCTAGCGGTCGAAATCAAACTCTTCTAAATAATTAGTGATGCTATCTCTTACTGTTCTTACTTCTGAAGTTTTTTTGGAGTTTGGAGTTAGAGATGTTTATTAGCAATTATTGAAGTATGAATATGAATATGTTATTTTATTATTTAGTATAATTTTTGCTAAATATTAGTTATGTTATGTTATGTTTTTATAGACATTTGCATTTTTAATTGAAAAAGTTTGTTTTTTTTGCATTAGTTAAATTGGTTTATGTTATTTGATGTAAATTTTAAGTCACCTATGTTTTTTTTTTCTTCGCTTGTGTTCATGTTTGTGTTATGTTAATTTTTCCATGACTGATTACTTAATAATTTGATATTATTTTCATTAAAAATTTCAATTTTTTTATCGATTTTGCTTTGGAAAACCATCCCTTGCTTTCTAATTCATGAACTGCACCATCATTGAACAAAAATTAGTTAGTACCGTGAAATGGGGTGACTTTGCCTCTTGGGGTGACTTTGCCAAATTCCGTCCGAAAATATGGTAGACGTTGCCGTAGCCACTACTTGAGAAGAACGCGTTATGTGTTATCGGTAAATTATGGGTGGAGGCGCCCCACGTCTCGGGACGTCGCTAAACGCTTGCCGTCAGTTGCTATGTAGCATTTACAGTGCTGTGAAGCCAAATCTGTTTTTAAAGCCTATTTTGTGCGTTTCAAACTTCTACGTGGCTGCAATAGTTAACCACGCTATATTGAGATAAGTATTATGCAGAAGTTCGTTATAATATTGAGGGTGATGAAACATCCATGGGTGTCCATACATCCATGCAACTTCACAACTAACTTTTCTTTTGTTTTTTACTTTTTTATATATATATATATATATATATATATATATATATATATATATATATATATATATATATATATATATATATATATATATATATATATATATATATATATATATATATATATATATATATATATATATATATATATATATATATATATATATATATATATATATATATATATATATATATATATATATATATATATATATATATATATATATATATATATATATATATATATATATTTGTTTAATAAACAAAAAAGCGTATTATTGTTGTGTTGTCCTTATTACCACTTATAGCATAGACCATGCGCATTTGAGAAAATACAACAATTTTTGAAATAAACACGATTTAAAATTCAGAATTGGGTAAAGTCACCCCAATTCACGGTACCGAAAAAACGGGAAATCCCGGTTGCAGACAAAATCCCAGTTCCGAAAAACAGTTCCGGTTCCGGAAACCCTACTAGACAACCAATAAATAATTATTGTCATGTAAAATCGCTTATTTCTGGGGCTTACTCAACCGGGTCTCACAATGCAAATTCACCTCAAATATCCATTTAGTTGGTCATTGGCAAGCACTCTCTCATTGTACATGAAAATAACAAAACAAACATTTACTGATCTGGATAAAATTGATAGTTAAATAGTAAGACTCACCCGGGGGTACTCCGCTCCCTAGCCACTGATATATTCTATTCAATATATCCCATTCCATATTTTCCATCTAATTCAAATATCATTCGGTTATATATTGGTTAATCATCTTCAACAACTAGCTAGTGTCACCTGAAATAGTATAGGGGCTTCCCCCGGACGCAATTCTGCCGCTAAACAGATTCGCATCCCAATCGAATAGGCTAATTGGGGTAGCTCACTACCCCAACGCCGCATCGTGTCAATCGAGAAGACAAGGGAGACCTCAAACTCTCAAGACCAACCTCGAAGGCAAAACGTCACACCACAAGAGGTTTTCTTCCGGTCAAACGACCCGTTGCCTTACAGTACTTGCAACGTTTATAGTCAAAAGACTTTTAACCCCCAAATATCAGCTCTATGACAAAACACAACACAACAGCCGGCCGACCTATCAACAACTCGCCTCAGGCAAGCTAAGCCTCCTCTTACATCACAATTTTACCGGATCGTAAATATTTACATTTCTTGCCAATGAATCATACTATTTTCTCTAATCGACTTCCAAATAGAATGTTTTAGCATTACTAGATAAATAAATAGAGAGTTTCCGAATTATAAAACCATTATTATAACCAACTTATTTTTTACAGTCCAAGTTTTATTGCCAAGTTTTACAGTCATGACTTTAATTTGTGTGTACGGACGATAAAATATATATCGACATTCTCCCAATAAGTAATAGTGTTGATGAAGAAGAATTGGTTGGCCAACAAAGTGAGGAAGATGATCACGAAAAACCAGCATTATTGCAAGTTTTGGAGTGGGAGGATAAATAGTCTCCTAGAGTATTCAAGTCAAGACAAGATCAGAGTTATGTTAAACTCACTATTGGCTAAAGTTTGCAGAATAAAATATTATTGCGCATCAAGAAACAAATCTCTTATATTTGACAAACTGCAACTAAAATATTTTTTTCAATTAAATATATGATATATTAGAGTAGTGAAAACATATAAAATAGTGATATAGATTGATTTATGTATATTTGAAAAAGTTTGCGTATGCGAAAAGGCCTAGCAGAATAGTAAAATATATTGCTTTTGTAGTTTATTCCCGAGCAATCAATTCTCTGCTCGTGCAACTTTATAACTAACAACGAAAGTTAGAACCAATATAACCGACGTGAATTCCACTGTGCATTCATCAATTTATACTTTAAATTAAAACATAAAAAAGAGTCGTTATATTCATTTAAAAAACATATTTTTATTTCTTGAAAAAGCATGGGTGTTTTACAGATATCTATGAAATACAAAACGGATTTTTCGTAAAATACATAGTTAATAAATACATAGTTAATCCAAACAAAAATCACCTTGTCAGTGGCTTCTTACTTTTTACTCGTAACTTTTAACGTGTCAGAGGGTATATCTCTAGTGATCACCGAAACTGATCTTCGTCTTGCCGTCTAGCACACAAAGCAAGACCAAGACCAAGACTAGCGCAAGATTTTCGTCCAAGAGTCCAAGATTAAGCATGCAAGACTCTTGTGGTCTTGCGGTCATGTCAGGAATTACTTATTGATAAAAATTATTGTTTCAATTTAAAGTGTTTTCCCGACTACGGCATAATTTTTTAAAAAGAATTGCTGATTCAATTAATATATTGAAAAAAAAATGATCGTATTATGATGTGCAACCAAAGTTATTTAATTTCCCCATATATTCTATGAAGAAATTGCATTTAGCAAAAATTTATTAAAAAAATGCAAGACCGCAAGGCTGTGTTGGTCTTGGTTTTTTGCTCATCACTGTACAGGTTGAGTCTTCAAGTGCAAATATTTTCAGGGCTGGTAAAACTCGATAGAAGAAACATATTTTCTCTTTGCCGTTTTTGAAATAATTCCAAAATAACAGAACCACTTTACTTTGAAAATAAAAAAATATTTATATATTTTTTTTTCCTTAAATTTTGAGAACTACTGGATTTTTTCTGGGTTTTCTAACAAAAGATAAATTTAATTTCTAATATAAAGATACAATTTCTTGTTTTTCTTTGTTTTTCAAAATTTATTTCGCCAAAAAACTTTCTGAACTGGAAAAATATACCACCCTTAAAAATATTTGCACTTATTTAAAAGCCACCCTGTATATCTCCCTCGTCATCCAAAATCCAAAAACAAATAGAATAAAGAAAACCCTATGTTAAATGTCTAAATGTACTACTTTAAATAACACTTTTTTATTAGTTTTTTAGCATATACTCTTCCATCAAGACCGATGACGTCAGGGATGACGTTCTTATAAACTGATCATCCTGAATATCATTCTCTTCAACCATTTCTAATTAAGGTGTAGCCTTCCTCACATATTTAGATACTCTCTTTTTAGTTGGGTCCATTGTTATCTATTGTTGACTATGCAGGCCCAAGTTATCCCTGCTAATTTCGTAATGTCGTGGTTCCATCTCAGGTTTGGTCTTCTTCTAGGTCTCTTAATTCCATGTGGGTACCATGCTATAATTGTTGTGGTCCATCTTTTGTCCGTCCTTCTTGCCAGGTGTCCTGCCCATTGCCGCTTGAGGGACTTGATTCTTTTGATGACATTTATTATTGCCGTTTTAAGCGTCCAGGTTTCGCATGCATAGGCCATGACTGGTACTACACACTGGTCGAAAGTTTTTTTTAGATAAAGTGGCATTCTAGTTTTGAATATGATTGAGTTCTTCCATGAATATTCCATGCTATTGATTCTTTTGTTGGTTTCTGGTAGTAGAGATCCCGATTGTATTATTTATTAGAATGTCTTGTCTGTCTACTAGTACGTTGTACAGGGTGGACCATTTTGGTTGTTTCTATAGGGTATTTAGGAAACCGTGAGAAATATTCAAATTTTGATACTGCAGTCTCGGGTTCTTTTTTTGAAAAAATTACAATGGCGCAAACGGATCGTGGCTATCTTGATCGGTTTCGAAGCTACAGGGGGATTCTCAAATTTTGTACTTTTTGAAGATGTTCGATAGTTTGTTTATTTCAGCATCCACGGAATAATGAATTATACATTCTAAAGGCACTTTTCTGTGTAGAATGCAGTGGCGTAGTCAGACTTTTTTCGAAAAAAATATTTTTTGAGATATTAACTATACTTATGTTTTTTTTAAATAGAACCCCCTGTATATCTTTCAATTTTCATATTCAGCTTGGCATGGGCTTCTCGAAAATATATAACACTCTATATTTATTTTCACTATTAACCTCAACATTTCAATTTTTTCGTAAAATATCCACTTAGTGGATAGTAGGCCGCGCCGAGGAACAAAGTAAACGGTTGTCATGGTGATCGGAACATACCTTTGATGGATGCGGAACATTTAATTTCAACAGATTGATGTATTTTAAATAATAAAAAAATGAGTAAATTTGAAAATTTTGAGAAATATAATATGTTAGCATGTTATATTGAGTCTAACAAACATAAGCAAATGGCAGCTGATTTATATTTTGAGCGGTATCCAGAGCGCGAGCAACCAAACCCAGCTATTTTTAAAAGGTTAGAAGACAGTTTAATCAATTTTGGATCTTTTCAAAAACCGCGTCCCAAAAAATTTTCAGAAAGAAGATGAAGAAAATCAATATTCATTTTTAATCATACTCATTTTTTTATTATTTAAAATACACACACTTCAATCTGTTGAAATGAAATGTCCCGAATCCATCAAAGGTATGTTCCGATCACCATGTCAACCGTTTACTTTGTTCCTCGGCGCGGCCTACTATCCACTAAGTGGATATTTCAAGAAAAATTTGAAATGTTGAGATTAATAGTGAAAATAAATATAGAGTGTTATATATTTTTGAGAAGCCCATGCCAAGCTAAATAAGAACATTTAAAAATATACAGGAGGTTCTATTTAAAAAAACATAAGTATAGTTAATATCTCAAAAAATATTTTTTTCGAAGAAAGTCTGACTACGCCACTGCATTCTACACAGAAAAGTGCCTTTAGAATGTATAATTCATTTTTCCGTGGATGCTGAAATAAACAAACTATCGAACATCTTCAAAAAGTACAAAATTTGAGAATCCCCTGTAGCTTCGAAACCGATCAAGATAGTTAGAATGTCTTGTCTGTCTACTAGTACGTTGTACATTACTTTAGTTCTTGCTAAATTCATTTTTTTTTTCGTTACTTTATTAGTTCCTTAGACATGGTTATATATTTACTTCCTTAATTAATATAGTATATAATAGTTATTTAGTTCCTTAATTTATACTTGTAGTTCTTCAGGACAATGTCATCAGCAAATCTTAGATGGTTAAGATTTAAGAGATTCTCCATCTATTTTTAATCCTTTCTTGGTCCAGTCCAGTTGACGAGAGATGTCCCATTTTTTTACAAACTGATTTTGTGTAATAAAATAAATACACTTTTATTAATTTTGTAATAAAATAAATACACAACATTTACTACTTAGAATGACAGTTGCCGAATAATGCTGAAAATTTCTGTATATAAAATATTTCATTGTACCCTTTGTACTAAGATTTAAGTTCTGTTCTTCGAATTCATTTCTTTTCATACCGCGGGTGCCTCTCAAAAGTGGCTCACCCCTATAACTTTTTTATTTTATCAGATAAAAAAATGAGATTTGGTATGGTAGTATATGACATAAATTAGGACTGATTGATGAATTCAATTCTTTTCGGCCACTTCGTGTTTCACCGGAAATTACTACAACTTTTGATTTTTAAATGGCACCCTCGGTATTTCTTTACTTTATTCGATAGAAAATGACATTCTAAATAGAATAATATATCATAAATATGTCAACTTTTGACATTTTTCCTTAAAACAAAATTGAATTTTAAATTTGAGTCTAGAGTGCCATGGCTGTGTTAAAAACACTAATTTTTAATCAAGGAGCCTTGGAAAAATAAATTTGATCGTCTAATGTTATTCGTGTCTTGTCCTGCGCTGAACCAAAAGTCGACATAAATATAATGAAAAATTTTATTAATATAATGAATTAAATCATTAATTTTGAGCCGATGAACGATTTCATTGGCACAATGAAAAGTAATTCATTAACTCTATGAACTTTAAGTTCATTAAATCAATGAACCGTGTTTATTAATTTGAAGAACACATTCATTGGTACAATGAACAGATTTCATTAATATAATGTACCTAAATCCTTATATTACTGAACCGTTATCATTAATACAATGAAATAATTTCATAACCTATTTATTACTGTTATACATTTAAAAGTCGACACTATTAGTAACTCTTGTTATACCGTATAATCGATGATGAAGATCGCTGTCATTGATATGAAATGTCATTGATAGTCATTTCCCAGTCAACTACCTAAAATAATTCTGCTATAAATAGATTTCCATTTGAACAAGCCCTTAGCTACAAAGGTAACAAAATTACTAATAGTGCCGACTTACTTACGAGCATAGTAAATTTTTCCATTAGGGCAATAAAAAACAAGTGCAATAAACTAATAATAATTTTATTAAACTCGATACAGCATATACAAATTAAAAATTAAAAAAATCGAATCGACGATGAGAATAGTAATGTTATTATTAATTTTAGGGTAAATTATAATAAGAAAACTAATTTACTAGTCGATATCCAGTCTGAGGGATTTCTATAAAAAGACCATTTCTTCATTATATTAGCTGTATCCTTAGACTTGATAACCTCTAGACGAATTTGCAACGGGCTTTCCAAGTCGCATCAAGTGGGTCCGATGTTAAATTGTCGAATTTGAGGGCTTGAAGGCAGGTCTCAACATCTTCTTCCGGTTCTAAAATACATATATCAAAATAATTAAAATGCCAAATATTAAAAGAACATTCGAATTTACCATAATCAGTTCCATGCCTCGACTTGTTACTATGTTTTTCTTCTTTTTGTTTTTTATCTTCTGAAACATATTTGGAAACCGCTGTTTTAATGAATACCCACACCAGAGATCTCACACAGCGGAATTTGATTTCACAACACAACAAATTAACTACTATACGATAGGACTTTTATTTAAAATATTTAAAATATTGAAGAGAACACTTACCGCTCTAATGAAATTAAAGCCTCACTGAATAACTCAATCACACAGACGTTAGTAAAGTGCCAAAGTAACCGATCAAGATGGCCACCATTTTAGTCCTAATATTTTATTCCTGATATTAATAACCGCGTATATACAACATTGTTCATTGTTCACAATGTACAACACATTAATCAATGATTTAGTACATTAATATAATGAATATGTGTTCATTAAAGTTTCAGCATTAAAACAAAGAACGCGATCATTGTCCCAATGAATGCGTGAAAAGCGTGAACAGTGAAAATCTTACATTAATTTAATAACCAGATTTTCATTATATTGATGAAATTAGATTCATACTACCTATTAATAAATCAGGCATCGATCTATGATTAACAAATCATTAATATAATGAAAAAAATCATTGTCCCAATGAAAGAATAGTTAATAATCAATGTTCATTAATATTATGAACAATATTTTTTTCACTGTGGCCGATTAAAAGATGCCCAAATCGTATTTTTAATCATATCTCAATTTTCTCAAATGGAACGAGGGTGGCTCATTAGCATATTTTAATAAAGCATCTTTTTACGAATAATTTGTAACCACACACTTGGCATTTCGAGTCAAATTGTCGTTATGAATTGCATGTTGCAATTTCAATTAAACCATATTCAAAAATGTCAAAAGTTGACATATTACATGTCATTCTATTAAGAGTGTCATTTTCTATCGAATAAAGCAACAAAACACCAAGGGTGCCCTTTAAAGATCAAAAGTTGTATTAATTTCCTATGAAACAGGAAGTGACAGAAAACAATTGAATACGTCAATCAATCCTCATTTATGTCATAGTGCGGCGTTACACGGTCCGTTTTTGCGGCATCCCGTTTTGCAGGATGCCGCAGAAACGGATCGTGGCCTCCAATTATACGATCCTGCAAAAACGGATTGCGGGACCTTCGTGCAGCGACTACGCACATTTTGATATTGTGTGGCAGACGCGAAGGAACTACGTCCCTTTCAAAATTAAACATTGTTTTATTACTTGAAGCTAAAAATTTATGACGAGAGCCGAAATGCCGTAAAACCTGGGTTCATCTTTTTAATTCCGAACGCGAAAGAAGACGAAGATTTGAAAATTTTATTCTAAAATTCGAAAGTGCAATGATAAATTCTTTGGCTACTATCGGATGTCTCAAAAATCTTTTGATGTATTGCTTGAAATATTGAGACCCAACATCACGAAATAAAATGAAGATTCACCCATGCCCTTGTCGTGCATCTTTGTTGGAATATTCAGGGTTTGATTTGTCCCAAAGGGCAGGTAGCTCATGAATTAGCTCGATAAATTGGTCCATATCAAACATATTTTGCTTTTCGCGATCAAAGCGGCATACTGCAGAAACGTACCGTGCTACAGTTTACATTCAACTGACTGTGTCGTCACCAAGGTTCCCGCATCCCGCAATCCTGCATTGCGGCAGCATGTCGCCGCACATCCCGCAAAAACGGATGGTGTTACATCTGCCATGCCATCTCATGCGATATTGCCGTACCGCAAAACGGGACCCGCAGTGCGGGACCTGCAAAAACGGACCATGTAACGCCGCACATATTCTAATATACCAAATCTCGATTTTTTTTCTGAAAAAATAAAAAAGTTATAGGGGTGAGCCATTTTTGAGACGCATCCGGTATATTATGCCTGAGGACTACATTTAGTTGTAGTCGTCAGGTTTAGAAAAGGTTCTTTTCACTTTTCGCTTACACTTCTAAAGAACGCTACCGATGTTTTTATTATTACTTTTGCAGTGTTAAAGTCTACTTTGAGGCCTGTGTCATCCATTAAATGTTGACAAATATATATAGAAACAAGATTTAATTTAATTAATTTAAACTATAAACTATTCCCTGCAAATACAACACTAGTTTCCATACAGAATATTCAGCCCTTTCCTGTTTATTTATTTTATTGCCCTTTGTATATTGCTATTAGAACAGGCAGCCCTACTAGTCCGCACTCTAGAGCATATATACACATAAACACACGCATAAATTAGTACATTGTATATAGAGGGAGTATTAAATATCCAACCTACTTGTTGTAGTTTGGAACGGAGGATACAATTTCGATCTGTACAGGTCGAAGTTACACTCGGGTATGTTATATGTTTGTGTTGTTTTGGAACTTTGAGGTGGCGGTAATATGTTTCTGTTGAAATTAGAGGAAATTTTGGTAAATAAAAATATATGGTTCAAGACCGCCACAATTCGCGCAGAAGTTATTGTAACATTTACTTTTATCTGTTTTAGTTTTTTTATCTGCTGCATAATTTTTACTCACAATCGGATGATTTAGACAGACCGAATATATCGACTTTCGATAGCTTATAACCCAAATTTCAAATTTAAAAATTCATTCATGATTTTAATGTTTATACACGATCATGTTTTTGTCAATTTTACACATATTTTTATCTCGAGAACGATAAGAGATACGTATAGGGTTAGTAGAATAGGAAAATTATGAGATATAGAAGTGTCCAAAAATGTAATAATATACCGAGTGTTCAATTTAAAATAATAAAGATGCTGTCACTTTTCAAATGATCCACAATAACGCTGATAATATTTTAGATAAATGGAGCAGGTGATTTTATGTAGAAATCCAATTTTCCAAAAAGATCCTATTATCGGTTCTCCATTTTTGGAGAGTTCGGTTTTGGCTGAGTTAGACGTTTGTCTAACTCAGCTAAAACTGTGCGGCAGCGTAACCGCCACAGTTAAACCTTTTCACGCAGCTTACACACAGCAATCATGGAACATTCGAGTGGGACAAAATTATCGTCCGGAGGTAAAATACCTGGGTGCCTGCTGGAGCGTATCATCGGAGACACAAAAAACAGCAATGTTTTACGTTTGCGGCGTGGAACGTCCGCACTCTACTGGACAAGATAAATTTAAATCGACCAGGGAGAAGAACAGCACTGGTCTCACAGGAACTCCACCGATTAAATATAGATGTTGCCGCTCTAAGCGAAACACGCTTTGCGGATGAAGATAGTCTCACTGAGGAGCATTACACCTTCTTTTGAAAAGGTCACCCCGCAACACACAGGAGAATTCATGGCGTAGACATTGCGATCAAAAACGAAATCGTCACCAAATTAACAGAAGTACCTATTGGTGTCTTCGAACGTCTCATAACCCTAAGGTACCCCATATCAGACAAAACTTACGTCAACATCATTTGTGCCTACGCTACCAATTGACGCTAAAATTGAGGATAAGGATAAATTTTACCAATCTTTACAAAATGCCCTCCAACGAATTCCAAACCAAAGCACGAACGAATCATCTTGCTAGGTGACTTTAATGCTCGTGTTGGCAAACAACAGGAAATATGGCCTGACGTATTGGGAAAACATGGAATCGGAAACGTAAATAGCAATAGTGAACGCTTATTAACAACATGCGCAGAGTATAATGTTTGCATCACCAATACGTGATTTATGTTGAAGGACAAGTTTATAGGTACAAACAAAACAATATGACCAGATTGAACGTACGGGGTCTAGAGAACAACAATACCGCCGACGCCCTCCGGGAAGCCATCAAAAAATCACTTCCACCGATAACTTCAATCTCAATATTGGAAGCTGAACAAGGCTGGACACAATTAAGGGATGCGATTCATAAAACCAGCGAAGCAGTACTGGGAAAGTCGAACAAAAAGAAACAACCAGACTGGTTTAACGAAAATCAACCGCATATACAGGCTTTGTTGGAACAAAAGCATAGAGCACATCAAGCAGTCACTGCAAATCCACATAATCCAAGACTAGTAGACAACTTTAAAGCAGCCAACAACACGCTTCGAAGAGAACTGCTCCAAGTAAAGGTAATAACTGGTGGTCACAAAAAGCGAATCAGATTAAAGAGTACGCCACGCATCACGATTATCGTAAATTCTTCGAGGCTGTAAAAGAAGTATACGGTCCAACTAAGAAGGTAAACTGCCCAATCATGGCACAAAATGGCGAACTTCTAAAAGAGGAAGAACAAATCGGAAATCGCTGGAAAGAACATTACACCCATATCCTTAACCAAGAAAACAACCCCAACATGGAAGCACTAAACACAATACCTCAGTATAACAGCCTCGATGTATTAGACATTCCAATAACAGAACAGGAAATAAAGATCTTCATAAAACAGCTTAAAAACAACAAATCAGCTGGCTGTGACGCGATTCCGGCGTAAATCTATAAGTGTGTAAGGATAGAACTTATTGGTCATCTTAAGGCTCTTTTCGATGTCGTATGGGAAAGCGGAGAGGTACCTCAGAACTTTCGCAACGCGAATATAGTGAATATATTTAAGAACAAAGAAAGTACATCAGACTGCGGAAATTATCGGGGAATTTCGCTATTGGCTATCGGCGGAAAAATTCTTGCAAAAATAATGTCAAACCGCCTGCACCCATATATAGAAAAAATCCTTCCAGAATCGCAAACGGGTTTTCGTACTAACCGCGGCAACGTCGATTCCATATTTTCCATCCGTCCACTACAGGAAAAAGTAAAAGAGCAGCAGTCTAAACGTTATGTTGCATTCATCGATCTAACAAAAGCCTTCGACTCTGTGAACAGAGATGCGCTTTGGGCAATTATGAAAAAGTTTGGAGTACCCAACAAATTTTCTTACAGTTTGTAAAAGCCTCCATAACAACAACAAGTCAAGAGTGTCACATCATGGATCACTGAGCTATCCATTCCTAACAAATACAGGAGTTAGGCAGGGATGTGTCTTAGCGCCTCTCCTATTCAACATATTCATGGCACCGCTCTCCATTATAGTGGACAGCAAACTGCAGGAGAGAGGATTGGGCATTAGATACAAATATGACGGCGGTCTGTTCAACATAAAAGACTCAGGGCAAAAACACGTACAAAATTTATCGCAGAACTTCAATACGCTGACGACTGCGCTCTACGGTACACAAATTACAAGAAATGTTGAACACATTTACCTGGGCATACGAGGCCTTAAGCTAAACATCAACGAAACTAAAATCATGTGTACTCCCCCGGAAGATCACAACAATGCTATAAAAATCAGAGAAGAATTATTGGAATATGTGCCGGAATTCAATTACCTTGGCAGTTTGATTTCGGAACAAGCCAATATTGACTCTGAAATTCAGCACAGGATTAGTAGCGTCTCAAGAGCATTCTGGAAATTAAAAGACAGGGTTTTCTACAATCATGACTTGAGTACAAAAACAAAACTTGCAGTGTACCGAGCAATTATAATCCCCACCATGTTATATGGGAGTGAAACCTGGGTGCCGTACCGCCGACACATCAACGCATTAAACAAGTTGCAACAGAGACACCTTAGACAACTCTTAAGAATCCGGTGGTTCCATCATGTCTCAAACGTATCGGTCCTTGAAAAAGCTAACTGCGAGAGTATTGAAGTCATGGTCACAAAATCCCGCTTAAGATGAGCTGGTCACGTATGCAGAATGCAAGAAAACCGCATACCAAAATCTCTGCTTTACGGTGAGCTTGTAGACGGTAAGAGGAGGCCGGGTGGACAACTAAAAAGGTACAAGGACACTTTCCACGAAAACTTAAAGGGGATTAACATGCAGAATGAGTGGGAAAAAGCAGGTCACAATAGAATTCAATGGAGAAGAGTTGAAAATTCAGTTAACAGCGACAACCAAAAAGTAAAGAGGCAACAAATTAATGAGATTTTTGAATGTCCGGAGTGCGGTAGGCAGATAACATCACGTATCGGGCTTTTCAGTCACAGAAAAGCTCATGAAAGAAAACGCCTTGCGTGACCATCTTCTTTATGTGTGTCGAATACTCGTCAGCGAGTAACGGCTGTATGTATGTATGTATGTATAAACGTCTAAGGTACCATCGCCTTAATAACCTAAATCATCATATATAATATTATTATGAAGATACAAGGTACCTAAAGGCCTTTAAAAACTAGATGGAGCCTCCGCGGCGTATGAGAGGCGCCACCCTGTACAGGATGTGTCAAATTGGACGGTTTTAAAGGGAAACACCCTTCTCTATAGGAGATAGACGAAAACTAATATCGGTGTCTGGAGCTCAATTTTTATCAAAAACGTGATGGTGAAAACCGCACGTCGATATCTGTTACCGTTTCGGAGTTAAGGGGTGTTTTTCAAAAATGTGCATTTTTAACAAATCGCTGTAACTTTTTTGCTATGGAAATTTTTGAATTTTTATGGAAATATATTCAAAGCACCCTTTAACGTAGAATTGAATGGTTTAAGTATAATTTTTTTAAAATTAATAATTTAAGAGTTAACAACAGAAAAATTAATTTTGATTAGGGACACCCTGTATATTTTTATTTAACTAAAAAGAATTTAAAATTACCTTTCCAAAAATATAGCATATAGTCCCTTTCGAAATACAGAATTTTTAACAGTTAGCCACTCTTAACTAGTAGGCTTTGGACCCCTTATTCATGGTCTGTCCCTAATGGAACTCGAAAACTTCAGATTCTCAGAAGGCTCAAGGTATCAGCAAAATTTTGCAGCCAATTTTGAGAATAATTTGTTCTGCGTTATTAAAGTAGGTTTGCTATTTATTTTTATTGTTATTAGATATAGTTTAAATGTGTTGATGTCGATTAAATATAGTTTGAATTGTTATAAAATTCTGCATCTCTCATTGCAAATATTATTTTCGTTTTAATTGATGCTCACAGCTAGAATTACAGCCTTCAAAGCCTACTTATTTAAAGAGTGGGCGCATTTTTATAAACTCTATATCTCGAAGAGGAATCGAGCAAAATATCAAGTATGCTATATTTTTGGAAAAGAAATTTTAAATTATTTTCAATGAAGTAAAAATATACAGGGTGTCATTTAAAAAAATAAATTTTCTGTTGATAATTCTTAAATTATTAATTTTAGAAAAGTTATACTTAAACTATTAAATTCTACGCTAAAGGTACTTTGAAAATGTTTTCAAAAAATTCAAAATTTTCCATAACAAAAAAGTGACAGAGATTTGTTAAAAATGCACCATTTTTGAAAAACATCCAATAACTCCGATACGGTAACACATACCAATGTGCGGTTTTCACCATCATGTTTTTGATAAAAACTGAGCTCTAGACACCGATATTAGCTATCGTCTATCTCCTATAGAAAAGGGTGTTTCCCTTTAAAAGCATCCAATTTGACCCACCCTGTACAGTCGGGAGTCGGGTTCTGAGCTGCATTGAACCTTTGTTTAAAAAAAACGACCTAGACTTGTGCTGTAACTGCTGGCATGTGCATGAGATTAGGTGCATTGCAGTAGGTAACATGTGGACACTAAAAAACAAGCAAAGATGACCAGTTGGTGGTAGAAGGTAGAATGTTTAGGAGGGGAGTTAATCACCGCGACCTTACAGATCTATTATGTATTCCCCTTTCTTGAGTTATAACTCGTTATAACTCATACAGTCTCAAGGCTTTAACAAAAGCCAGTATCTGAGACGGCTCTACAAAGGCCAGCTCTTCCTCGACTTCAGCCATACCAAAGTTCATGGCACGAACGGTCATTGTCTCGGCGCACTCAGTGATAAGGTGTTCTGGTTCCCTATTTTCCCCACAGAATCTACATTCCCCGTTGTTTTTCAGCTTCAGCCTACTGAGGTGTTCGTTGAAGAGACAGTGTCCTGTTAGAAACCCCATTGATGCGGAGTATTTAATTTCCGACCCAAATACTCCTATCCCTGTCCCTGCTTTGGTTTTGGAAGCATCAGTATACTACATTATGGTATGGTCTTTTACATGCTGAGCAAACGTTTCTCCCTTCCAATCCTTTTTATTACTCAATACTACAGTAAGGTGTTCCTCAAAGTTGTAAGTTCTTGGTATGTCATCCACTGGGAGTTATACCAGCTCATGGTAATATAAGCTGTACTGAATAATTGAGAGAGAGATATAATAATATACTAGCGTGTACCAGCGACTTCGTTCGCGTCGAATTGGTCATTTGTAATGATGATGATAAAGGAAAGCAAGAATTTTCATTAACATACAAACTGGATAAAATTTTCTCACATTTATATCAGCATGAGAAAAAACAATATGGCGATATTATTATAAAACTTGGTAATATTTGAGGGGTAGTTTCATCTCGTTGGAATGTGACTTTCGAAAAATCCGTTTGCCAAAAATAAGCTTTTTACGTCAAGCAGTTTAAGCAGAATCGTGGTTATGAAAATCGTAAATTATACAGGATGTTCAAAATTCTACGCCAAACTTTCTAAAATATAAAATAATTTTTCTTTGTTTTTTTAAATGGAACACCCTGTATATTATTTTTTCAATAGACTGAGAATTAAAAAATGAACATTTTTTGTATTTAGAGTATTTCAAAATTTTTAACCGTTTCGCAGATATTTGCGGGTTTATATTTCATATGGCATTTTCCACAGTAAATTTTTATCAAAGCCACCCAATGATTTTTCTCTCGTATTTTACCATTGAAAGCGCCATATGAAATAATACTGCGCGTATATGCGAAACCGTTAAAAATTTTGAAATACTCTAAATACAAAAAATGTTCATTTTTTAACTCTCCATCTAATAAAAAAATAATATACATATATTTAAAATAACAAAGAAAATTTATTTTATATTTTAGAAAGTTTGGCGTAGAATATTGAACATCCTGTATGATTTACGATTACCATATTTATAGCAAAGTAAGAACAGACTATCTAAAGTAAATACCTAATATAGTTTTGATTTCAGGACACTTCTTGTATTCTTAATAATTTTTTTAAGAAGGGCTGAAAAATATATTTTTTTTATTTATTTATTAATATCTCTGAAACTATCGAAATATATTTATTCATATCTTAGGGTCATGTAAAGTGATCTGAAAGGAAGCCAAAAATGCAATAATATACAGGGTGTTCCATTTAAAAAAAATCATCCAGGTCCACTCATACTTTTTTGAGCCACCCTATAGAAGTTAAAATATTTTCCTGAAATACATCCTGCTGCATACTTTAGGTTTGCACTTAAACAAAATTCTCAAGTTTTTTATTCTAGGAGCTACAGATGCCCGACGCACTATTGCCGGACCCTGTATAGATAAGATTAATTATAATTATGATTTAGGTATATAATAATGAGCTACTGTTTAAGATAAATAAGTATGAGCATGTACCTTCCTATTGCAGTAGATAAAGCTCCTTCTGCAAAAACAACTTCCAATTGTTTCCTTCCGCACAAAAACTGTTTTTTCGATTTTTATACAAGCGGTATTTTCAAATAGCTTTTATATTTTTTAATATTAAAAGCTGAATCAACAAAAATGTTTTTAAAATCTAAGATTTTAATATCGCTCCGTTCTTCGTTACTTGTTTTTGTTTACATAAAATGAAAATTCATTAGATATTTCAAGATTTCTCATTTACACGGCATTAATTTTAAAAATGTTAATTTTCTTGGATGTTTAAAAAACATTTTATTTACATCATTTCGCTTTGGAAAACGCAAACTGCTGTCTATTCATTTCGACGTCTCATTTCCAGAGCAAACACTAAACACTTGTTTATGAAATAAGGAGCTGTTTTTTTTTATTTTCCTGATTTTCGTATTTTATACGAGTTAGTTATTTTATCATATAGTACATCTGTTTCCTCCATAACTAATAATCTGTATTTGGAGACACTCGTTTTTTGTACATTTTAGTTAAATTAGCTATTTTTCTGAAATACAATTAATTAAATTCGAATGACTAGGTGTGACTAGGTACAAAGGCTGATTTTTACCGATCCAGTAGCTGGCGCCAGTTTCATTATTGGTACGGCAGCACTGGCATCGTAGTGGCGCGGTGTTAAAACGTTTTTTTGCCAATCCTGAATGAAAAAGTGTTTACACGGTGCCAATTACCATACCAATGCTGCCGTACTAGTACCATTTTTTATATAATTCAAAAATTGAATTGAATTTTTAGATTTCCAGAAAAGACTACCTATAGATACGTGTTATGACTAAAAAAATTGTGTGTGCACTATGTGCGCATATTCGAAGTGAAACTTCTTATTAACAGCTATTAAATTGCAGGATTTGAAGAACATATTTGAAAAAGTGTAGTTTGAAATGTTGAAAAAGTAATAAATAATTTGATTAACTTTCACAAAAATTATATTAAAATGACCGTCTGCGTCTGTCGGTTTATTTTTCCGTTCCCCCATTCGGGTACCTCCATGGACGTGCCGAGTTTGGTTCCAATCGACCCATAATTAAGAAAAATCTTGATGATTTTGTCCATTTAGAGGCATCTGTTCGAATCCCCGAAGGAAAAAAAGCCCGTTCCCAATTATTTAAGTTAAAATTCACAGATTTTGCAACATGCGCAACCATCATAGGCGTATTGAAAATACCACACAAGTCGGCGGTTGTCGAAGAAAAAAAACTTTTTTTTACACACCCTTTAATTTTAAATGAACTTATTCGATACTTTACGGTTACCCTTATAATGTTTACTACTGAACTGTAATATTTATTTCTTGGTTACAGAAACCATGCAATGTAAGGTCGTGGCGGTAAGCAGCAAACATAAATTACATTAATAAAAATTAATGTAAAAAATAAAATTTGGTCACAAAAAGTTTTTATTATTTTTCTAAAATAATAACCATAAATATAAAATCTTGACACTTAGTGATGGTGGTTTCATTATGTTGTTTCTTTCATTGGACTTTATTAATTAAATATAAATCTGAAACAAAATTTCTGATTTTAACGATAGGTACCTATAATTTTTTAATATTAATTCTAAAAAATAAGAAAGTAAACGTAATAATAATTAATATCGGTTTAAAGGTCGGAACTACCAGTTTGATTAGATTATCGATGTATACTCTGTTTTTTTTTCTCAGGTAAGATAGACGATGAAAAGAAAAGCAGATGTCATCCCATACCAATCTATTTATTTTACTAAAAAAAGTTTCCAATATTTTTTAAGTTAGCTATGGATGGGTTTAAATATAAATCCGTCATGCGTCGTCTCTTGTTGTTTTTAACCAGTTTTATTAGTTTATTTCAAAAATGACAGATAATATTTCAATTTTACTGGTTTGACGGAACGATGAACGACAAACGGACGCCGGATTAGGATTCTAAGCCCCTCAGTTTTAATATCTTTGACATGTGTGCCTGTCCAGAGGCCTGTCATAAAATATTTTTGAAATGCTGCGAATAAGAAACTTCTTATTTCTTATGAAAATCATTTTTTATTATCTTGGCTCTCCGAGACGTTTTCCATATCCGTATATACACCAGTGGTAAGTCACGGTAATATTTATTAACCATATTCATATTAGATATTATTACTTACCTTCCTGATTTATATTTCCTGTTGTCTCTGATGATCCTTCAAAATCTTCCAAGGTCGAAGAAGAAGTACCGTTTGTAGTTACTGATAAAACTTTAGCAATTTTCTTGCGATTTGTATAGGCTCGACAACGTTCGACGTTTAATTTAAGTTTTCTAGCCTTTTTTTCATCTTCTGTAGTATTTAAGATTTTTTTTAACGAAGATTCAGTTAATGAACGATGAACTGTTTCGCTTATCCGCCATTTTTTAAAAGGTACCACAGACCACTTGATTCGAGTCATCACGTAAACCATGGTACAAAGAATACAAGGTATGATCGATAGCGGCTCCAATTTCGTTCAGTTCGCGCATACCACCTGTGACGTCACTAGGAAAATGAGGAATAAATAAAAAATAAAGAAAGTTGACAGGAGATCTGCATTTTTTGGGGTTATGGTTAAGAATTGTTTATTTTTAAGACTTTTTAGTTCGTTTAATTTAATAATTACTAAAACCAGAAGTTCCAAAAAATATATTTAAAATAATAATTATCTATTAACATGGATTTGGACTTTGGACCATAATAGGTAAGAATACTAAATTTATTTCTATATTCAGTACCTATAAAATTGTTTATTAGGTTTTTTAGTTTGCGATGTTTATGGTAAATAATTTTCATGTTCATTGCCTCTGATTTCACATGAGGACAGAGATGAGGATATATATGGAAAAGTAACCACAAAAGGAATTGTTACATCATTTAAAAAATGTTGGGAATTTTATTGTTTCCCATCGAAAAGTAAAAAATGCCAATGCAGATGAATGTATTGTAATTGTGATAGAAGTAATTCCAAGGGTGAAGTTTATTATAATTAGTTACCTGTGCTTCTTTTTATATGTAGATGTTTCAGGTTTTGAGAATAAATCGGTTGAACAAAACCCAAAATTTAGAGGAAGTATTTGCATACCCAGAATATGCCCATCAAGGATTATATAGCTCAAATTTCCTTTAATGGTAGGCAATTATTCAATGCAAATTAACTTTTTAAGTAACTGAAACATTAAATAGTTTACAATATGATATATCATTAAAAATATATTACTTTTAGGTACAATTAGGGCCCGATACATTTCAAAAAGTAGAATATTGTTTTATATTAAATGAGGTATTGTACCAATAATCAATTTATATTAATACCGGAGATTAAAAAATAACAGAATAAATAGTTCTTTTTTATACTACAAAAATAAACTATAGAATACAACAGTATTTAAAAAATAAAAAAAAGTTATGTCCCGGCCGAGATTCGAACTCCGGTCTCTCGCTTCCTAGCCCGACTCCTTAAGGCGGGTTCTCACTTGTCAGTTTCGCTGACGCAGTCTGACTGATTCAGTGATACTGAACAAACAATGAACGTCAGAACACATTTTCATGTTAAATGATCAGTACATTCGTACTTTCAATTAAAGTGAAAACCAGTTCTACTTTTTTTCATTTTGACTGATCATTATCGAATAATGAATAGAAACTGAAGCGTGAGAACTACATTTTCGTGATTTGTGCAGTTTACAAGTTAAGTTAATTAATTCTTTTAATATAGTTTCACTAGCACCCAATTTATTTCTTCGCAATATCCAGGACCTGACCACCTACTACGTTTTTTTTTCTTTTCTGATTCACCAGAATATTCTGTAATTCATTTGCTAATTGTAAACAAACTTCGCGAACACCTGGTTTCAATTTTGTTTTAACCATTTTCATGTCTATACGAAATCACAACATTAGAATGTTTGGACCAACTGAATACTGAATGTAGCAAAACATGAAACGTGTGAATACAATCGTTGTTTTTTATTTTTCATTGATAATGAATCAGTCAGACTGCGTCAGCGAAACTGACAAGTGAGAACCCGCCTTTACGCACTGTTCCACAGTAACTTGCTTAGCGATAATTCAATGACGGTATATAAACAAAAAACAGGTTTATAACAATATCTTGACGATTTGAACTGGCGCGCGGAGCGTGCTGACCAATAGCGCCTGTTATCACCTATGACGTAGCGACCAACCTGCGCAATATCATACCTTGTATTCTTTGTACCATGACGTAAACTATTGGATTTTATATTTATATATTATATTTGCATTTTATATCCGATTCAACTTATGACTTCCGATCTGATTACTCCTACACTGATATAATCTGTATTACGACTTATGCTAGGTTAATTAATGAAATTTGCGACCAATTTTGAATTAAGTTATACTGCAAAGACTAGCATAGCCTATGATTTGTCGTTGTCAATTATAATTTAAAAGTAAAAATACGTAAAAATATTATTTTTATAAAGCCACAAAGGAGAACAACAAATTTATAATGATTAAATAGACCACCCAAGAGATAATGAAATTAAAAAAAAATAATTAAGCTTTAACTGTTATAATTTACAAGGAAAAAGCAATTCTAGCATTATTCAATAGGTTCAAAATTTACACGACCATTAGTTTTTACCTTTTCGATAAGTTATGAGATCGTTGGGATACGAGAGGTGATTAGACATTTTCATTTTCAAAAACGTCTTGTATTTCGAAAATGAATTTTACTTCGAAGTGCAAGTAAATTAGTGGATATACCTAAATAAGCCAAATAATAATTTTTTTCAAGTAATTATATTTATAAAATAGGCGAGTATTGTTTTAACAAATACTTATACGTATATTACGTCAAAGTGCAGAGGCAACATTATTTTGATGTCGACTGTAAAATAATGTGAAAATTACGGGAGATATAAAAATGATATACAAATACATAAAACATGATAGAAAGTTTAGCAAATATTATATTACCATCAAAAATAACATACATGCATACATATAAATTTAAAATGTGGTAAAATACAAATATGAGGTATGGGTGCAAAATATGACATATGCATTGGTGGCTTACATACTGGATAAAATCAAAAAAATTGCTAATCAATTAAAAAATGCAATAAAGAAGTTAGCGTCTTTTTAACTTATATTAATAACAACTAAAGTATACTAAAATCAATAAATTTTACAACTAGACAATTCCATAATTTCGGAGAAAAAAGAATATTATCATATGTATCGATTTAAAGTCTAAAGCACTTCGCTATTAAACTCTTAAGAAAATCAAGAAATCAAATTTAATTAACTAACCCAATCCCGTAAGGACGCAACTGAAATAAAAATTACAGAACTGTTTTATATGAAAAAATACATCTTGATACATGGAAGACGTGTACTAAATTTTATAAAGATATTTAAAATAGTATCAGTGTTATTATAAAAAAAACTGATTTTCCTGAAAACTTTACCGCCCTGTATAACAATGGGAGGCAATATTACTTTTGATACAGTTAAATAATATGATAATTAAGAAATATATAAAAAAATTGTGTACAAAACATTAAACAGAGAATACAAAATTATATACATACATATAAAATTAAGCGTAAGTACCATAATAAGGATAATACCTTATTGTTTACGAATACAGTGTGAGCTTACAAGACTCACAGTTACGAACAAAATAAAATGAAATATTCATGAAATATAACACACACCCTATTAGCTTCACGGCTTATACAATCGAATAAATCACATAATATTTCTCTCACCTACATACTTGACTTAAAACTCAAAAAGTACTCACCAATATCTTAAACCTAACAGATTTTAATCAATTTTCAACACTTTTAACACTTCGAAGCGTATTTTGACATTATGGATCATTTTATTTACGACCTCTACCTCATTTCGGCCTTCGAACGACCTTGCCCTATTCCATATTCCTATAACGCCGGCTAAACTATCGACGTGTTGACAGGCAGGTTATCGAACCCATGCGGCTCTAGCATGTCGTTTTTTCAAAGATGGGTCCCATATAAACGCGGCCAGAAGTATTTTCAATACTAAAAAAAAGTTAACACATTTTTCTTCAATATCAAATCCTTAGTCCCACCTTGATGAAGATGTAAACGAAACGTCGTATCCAACTTTGAAGGGTGGGTCCGTGTACACCGTCGCTCACATAGCCTACCCACCAAATTTGGTCGCGATCGGACGACATCAACTTATGACGTTTCTTACGCCAATAACTAATTGTCACGTGTCAATGTTCACACTTAGACAAGGTCAAATTGGCCGTTCAAACCAGGGGGTGACAGTGAAATAGGAAAATTGGAAACAGACATTAGTGTCATTCCTGTCATTCTCCTGACGACAAGTATGGCCGCCTAGACAAGGATAGCAATGTTTCTGTCTAACTATTGCCTAACTTCACAGTTTAGAATTGACAGATTTCAGTTTCAGAGACAACTTCAGATTTGTTCTAGAACAAATTAGAAAATATTCGACGCCATTTTAATTCACTCCGTTTAGTTTCGTCTTGGAAGTTCAATTTAATATTTCGGCTGAAATTTATAAATATAAAGGTAATAAAGAAATAAAGTATATAAAATATATATTACATGAAGAATCCTGGAGAAAATGACGTTTCTGCAGCAGTAGGTATGTCCTATGTATATGAAAAATAGGTAGTAAATAAATACTGTTTTTACATTTTTAGATGCAAGAAAATGGTGCTATAATCTCTTTGATCGGCGATTTTTTTGAAAATGGAAACAATTTACAGCAAGGTAAGATCATTTTTAACTATAGCCAACATTAGTTATCTCCAGTATGTGCGATTTATTGTCAGTAATGCAATAAATCGGACTGATAATCTGATTATGTTTTCCGACTAAAAGTCTCTTTTTGCTTCTTTTTGATTTATAAGCCAGGTCTCTTTGGGAGTAAAGGACGCTTTTTTTAAACAGTATATTTATATTTTATACCTATTGATATTTTTACATTGTTAATTTTAGTATAAAAAAAATTGTTTTTCTGTTTTCAGGTTTTTGTATAAGGCTCCCGTTTTCATATTCCTGTCCCAGTTTTCTGTCCCTGATGGCTGTGAATACGTGTATTTATTTACAAATTACTGTAAGTCATGCTATATATATACTGTAAGTCCTTACTAATTTACGTTAAAATTGCATATAATTAAGTAATTGCTGTAGAAATCATTCAATTCTTTATTTTTTATATTTATTTAGTCACGTTGTCTCATATTTCAAATAAATATGTTTGAATAAAATTTTGTTTTGTTTTATTTATGATAAGAAAGAGTACAAAATACATTTAAACTAAAAGAGGAAATAAAAATGAAAACGGAAATAAAAATGAAGCCATCATGTCAACCTGTCAATTGGAAAATTAGTTCTCCAGACGACAACGAAGGCTTTCGGTGGCGTATCGTGTTTCCACGATTTAACACAGAGTTGACACTTCTTTCTAGTTAATTATTTTATTGTTCAAACTTCAAAAAAATTGATTTAGGAAATCAAAACTAACTAAACGTCAAATGAAAAAATCTCTTTTAGTAATTTATTATTATACAGGGTGATCCGAATTGTATGGAAACTTCGTCAGCATATTCTGCAGATTAATGTAAATGAAAAAGTTCGCCCCCTACAATTAGGAGTCATATTGACATCGAAATCAAATTTGTCATGTCGAAAAATACACACCAATTTTCATCCAAATATCGACGTTTGTTCAGAAATTATTTGAAAAAGACCGAAATAAAAATAAAATTTATACACCATATATCTCCGAAACGAAGCATTTTAGGACATAAATTTATAAGAACTTTTTTACTTATTTTTATGTGTAGAGTACACTGTCCTTCTTACAGTGCCATGCAGAACGTCGGCTACCTCTGGCATGTACTTGTAATGTGTGTCATCAGTGTTTCACAAGTACACGGGACCTACAGTTCATCGCCGAATCCGAACGGCACTATTTGAGGGGCTGGTACAAGGCAAATATACTCAACGTGGTTTGCCATTGCCTTCCGTGAGGTGGCGGCTCGCTGGTCGCTCTATTTCGATAAATCAATATTTTTATTTAAATAAATAAAGCGACCGTACTGGCTGAGGATCGAACCCAGTACCATCCTATCTCTCGCACCGCAGATCGACACAATACTGCTTGCGCTACGACCGGCCATACACTATCCAGTTTCTCGAATACGATTCGGACCACCCTGTATATCATATTTCTGTCAGAACAAGAAGGATTTGTTAGAACTAATGAATAATCATCAGAACTTTTAAAATCGGTGCACCCAGCTGAAAAGGTCATATTTTTACGCTCGAAAGAGAACTGTGCTCGGTACAACATTCCCTATTTTAGTCTCCGCCATGTGAACGTCTAATCCCACTTTAGTCTATACGTTTCTACGATCACTTCTCGCCATCTCCTCGCATCCGCTTGTTTAGTGAACGTCGTGATGAGAAAACACATTTGTCTCAACAGTCAAAGAGTCCCAATAACTACTGCTTTCTACATATTATACGTCGCAAGCTGCCCGGATGAACCTCGGTATAAAAGAATTTTCCGAAGTTCGGTTAAGAGCTCTCACTCCTTTTAAAACGCCGACAATATTAATTGTAATTCAGGATATAGCCTGGACACCTCCAGAGTCAGCTTGATGTACGTTCCTTTGCTTATTCCTTTCTAACACCAATATTTCAAGTCAATAAAATTGACACAAATATGACACATACTTATGACTGCGGTACACAAAAATATTTATTACCAGTGGCGGATACAGAGGTGGGCCCATGGGGCCCTGGACCCCCTAAAATCTGTAAATTTGGTTTAATATTAGCTTTTTGGGTTAAAAATGGCGCCCTAAAAAGCATATTTTACGTCACTTTTTTTTGGCCCCCCCCCCCTAAAATAAATTCCTGTATCCCGCCTCTGTTTATTACACCAACATGACATCTTAGTAGGAATCCCTCAGTCTCATATTTAAGGCCAACAGGTTTAAGAAAAGCAAATGTAAGAAAAAAACGTCTATTATTGATATTATTATTTCTATAATATTAATGTAATAATGTATAATATTAATGTAATAATTATTCTTAATAGAGTTAGTTACCCTGTTTAAATTTTATTTAAAATAATCCCCCCCCTAGATTTTTTTTTCTAAAACCGCCCTTGTCACATAGGAACCACCTTAACTTCCTCATTGACTTTTCGTGACGCGTGTCGTGACGCTAGCTCGTGTGTCAGTGCCTTAATTTTTTACTCCCAGCGCACGTTTCAGGAAGTTTCACTTCAAAAATTCAACTGGTTTGGGGTAATTTCATCCTGAAACATACATATATCGTACCTATTACGCCAGTATAAAAACATCTTAAAACTTTTTCTTTTGATATGTCCATAGATATTCGAAAATCCTTAGAAAACATATCTTACGTAACACTACACCTTAGCTAAAGAAGACAAAAACCACACGATACTTTTTTCGAAATTTACAAACTTTCCCCGCGCAAAAACACAAAATAAAAAAGTCTATTTGCGAGAGAGAAAAAAATGAAAATAAACCTGAATAACAAACACCACTTATATCTTCTAACGAAAAAATATTCCGGTAAAAACAGGGAAATACCGATACTGCTGGAGCACATCCGGCCTAAGCGGATTCATCCAGCCGTCTCCTTTGAGCACATCTCCTTTAACAACGGGAGCAACGGAGATACCCCTATTGCGAAATGTAGTGCGGGGAAAAGAGAGCATCTTCGTGCATAATCCGGGGCCAGTTGTAGCCATTTTTAAAATTTAACGAAACTGTGTCCAATATGGAAATATAATTCAATAGAAGCGTTGTATAATGTCAATAATACTACCGAATAAATGTTATTAATTTTTTTAGAGCATCAAAAACAGAAATAACTAATTAACGATGGTCACAAGGGCAATAAAAAGGTAATCAAAAGGCTGCGAAACAAGGCGATGCTGCAAAATCAATTAACAAAAAGGCTGCAAAACAGTCGATAGCCCACAAATCTTTAGAATAGTACAAAAAATTCCACATAGGTGAACCAGTTTATAGTAGAACATTCGTCAAAATTTACGACAGACCTGATGAACAAAGACAAGAACTACCAAACTGTAGTATGTCTCGTAACCATGATACAAAGAAAACAAGGTACCTAGGATCGATAGCGGCTCCAATTTCGTTCAGTTTGTGCACACCACCTGTGACGTCATACGCCATACAAAAAAATATGCATATTGTTAAATTGCCACTGATAAAAAAAGACCTAAAATAGGGATGAATTGGGCCATAAGCTCAAAAGTTATGTCAAATCATTGAGCTTGACAAATGATCAAAGACAAGATGCCCGGTGGCGTAGAAGTACAGCTCTCGTCTACTAATCTGAAGGTTGTGGGTTCGAATCCTACAGCCGGCGTTTCATCAGCCGACTATGTTTAATAAAATAAAAATAGTTTGGGTAACTAGGTCGACTCAGCCTTAAATGAGTACTTGGGATTCACAATCCTGAGGTAATAATAGGCGGTTGAAGCGTAGTGCTAGCCACATTTCCTTCCTTGTATACCGAACGGTTCTAGCATGGCAAGCTGTACCTTGCTACTCCCAAGGCGTTAAACGCTATACAATACGGGAGCTATTATTATTTTATTCTTTAGTCATTGGCTTGACATTTGAAAAGTAGGTAATTTTCACATTATTACGTGTCATCAAAGGTGTCACCAATTTGACGATTCGAAATTGGCTCGCGGAGCTTGCCGACCAATGGTGCAGTTAGCACCTGTGACGTACTGACCAAACCTGCACAATATCATACCTTGTTTTTTATGTATCTTGTCTTATAACAGAGCATTGAATGCCCAGTAGGCAGTAGGTATTTAGAGCTGATGCGATTAACAGACGAATGTGCAGATTCTATCAATCAAAATACGAAACGAAAAAGACACATTCTTTCAGTGCGTCTGACAAATGTGCAGTTCTTTTTATTGATATTAAGCTATTGGCTAAGAGATTTACGGAAGGTCTAATTTATAAGAACAAGTTTTAATTCAATCGATATGTAACAACACTGTTAGTAGACTTGTTGGGGAATGTGATTTAGAGATAAGAGAACCTCAATAGACCTCAAAAGATCGCAGTAGAATAGGCCAATAATCACCTCATAATATCTAATC
Source organism: Sitophilus oryzae (assembly GCF_002938485.1). Classification (NCBI taxonomy): domain Eukaryota; kingdom Metazoa; phylum Arthropoda; class Insecta; order Coleoptera; family Curculionidae; genus Sitophilus; species Sitophilus oryzae. The sequence continues at coordinate 758,975 of NW_022147349.1, forward strand.
TACCTTAAATAAGTTGTAAAGTACTTTTGGCAAAAAGTAAATACAATAGATTTTATTTTTAATACATATTTTAATTTTTTTAAAGTCTATGGTTTAATATGTAGTTTACTATTTGGTTAATGGCGGATCTGGACTTTTTTTGCAATACATAACGCAACAAATAAATGAAGGGTATAAAAGCAAAACCGGCTATCACCACTCAAGCTAATTTTTCAAGAAATACGAATTTCTAATATTGCAGTAATGAATCGCTTATAGCTGACGTCTTTTGATGATTCTTATCTATTCTGATATTTTTATTACTTGTGTGATGGAAGAAACTTTTCTTTTTGATATTTTTAAGGTAATTAGGAATTAAAAATTTGGAATTTCCACCTTTGCCAAAGAAATACAAATACTAACAAAAAAAATACTAACAGTTTCGTTCTATCTGCACTATCTGCAAATCATCTATCAACTAGAATGCATGGTTTTCCATCAGACATGGAATATTCAATACAATTAAGATGTACTTATTACGAACAACAAAGTAACCTTCGGCGTTCCAACAGTAAGGTAACACTATTTTTAAGACAAATTAATAGTTTTAATTATCTGCCAGTATAATGCTAACTCTTTTTTGGCAAAATGTATTTTTTTGATTAAATATTAAATTTGAAAAGAAGTCAATAAAGGTTTATTATGTACCACTGGTTTTACAGTGATTTCTTCTGATTAAATGTTTAAGAAATTCATTCTTAATGATTTTCAATTCCATTCCATTTTTAATTTTTTAGAAAGGGATTTTTGTGTCGACTATTATTACACAATAAAGCTTCGCCTTAGTCACTTGCATTATCTAAAAGTTAGTACTTGTAGAATGTAGAATGAGTGAAAGGGGGGTTAAGCACGGCGACCTTAAAATTCTATTGTGTCCCCTTTCTTGAGTTATAACTCATCATACATAGATATTTTCCCGTTTTAGGGGGACAGGGTACTACCCATACTCCTCCGACAACAGCTGTTCATTCTCCTAGGAATGGACATCTACCTCCTACGAGGGTATACAACCTTCCACGGTTGGGGTTTAGCTCTCCGTACCCTTCAAAGTCAATGAGCTTGTCCCTGGCTGAGGTACCCTTGAGGTGGAGGCTGGAAGATCTGTCCCCATTTTCTCCAGCTCCTTAACTTGGTCTCTTCTTAGACCTGATACCGGTGTTGTCTCGGAAATATAATAGATAATATATCTCTCTTTCTCTATTACTTCCTTGGATTTGAGGTCAGTTCCTATTGTGAAGACCTGACCATGGCCCTCCTACATCGAGTTCTCTAGTACTCGCCAACTCGATGCCCTTACATTGGAGTTCTGGCAAAGCTAGTGATACACCGCAAGCACAGTTTAATGAATCTTAAACTGCTTAAATATTAAGGCCCCGCATGCATGTAGAAACAAGGGAGACGAGAATACCTTACGAGAGTTTGTTTCCTGATGCCTCAAGGTTGAGACTAGTAGAGGCTAGTCTATATCGTTTCAAGAAAATAATAATAATGTAATAAAAATGTAAATATTGCAGCAGTGCCATCGACGATGCCAGTCACACCATTTTTGAATGCTCGGCCTGGGAATCAGGTAGATTAAAGATCAAAGGGATTTTTAAGGTTCCCTTTAAAAAAGAAAACCTAATACTATCTATTGTGGAGGACGAAGATATATGGGAGGCTTTCGTGGCGTTTATATCAAAAATTCTACGACAGAAAGAGCTGGATCAATGGGGGGTTGAAGAATGACCAAAGTCTACCGTAGAGAGGGGCATCTGCGCCGAAGTAATGCGTGAGCAGTTCCAGCGCAGTTTGTCAACCAAATAGGGTGGATTTTTTTTAGTCGGTAGGAATCCGGCACACCTCGGTCGCTAGAACAACAGACCAGGCGTCTAAGAAGATTTTTTTATCATCCTCAGAAAAAAAAAGTAGAGGCTAGTCTTCTATTTAGCCACACTTTGACATGGTCCCTCTATCGTAGGATTTAGGTTTTTGGTGAGGTTGTCTCCTCCATACCCTCTGCCCGTGATACATGACCACAAACAGTAGAGGGTGCCTTGTATGACGGACAGGGTAGTCCCATCCGGCATCGTTTTTAATACATAGTTTAATTATTTCTTTTAAGTTTATGGTTTAATTTGTAAACTATTAACTAGAGCCCAGGTTTTCTATCGGGCATGCAATATTCAATACAATTAAGATGTATTAGGAACACCAAGTAAACTTTGGCGTTCCAAAACACTAAACCAGTTCCAAACACAGTTCCAGAACTCTTGAACTATCGACAACTGCTGGATTTTGTTTTAATTATCTATCCATCGGTAATAGTTGTCAACTCTTGGTTGGCAAAACAGGTTTCTATGTGCCGTGTGTTCTTGTAATTACATTTTTAAGAAATCTATTTTTCTAATTCTTTTATTTCGATTCTATTTTTTACAAAAGAATTTTCATCGACTATATTAAACACAATGAAACTTCTCCTTAGTTATACTTACATTCTTTAAAACTTAGTGCTTACTTTAAACGCTACTATCGATTAGCTTTTATTCGGAAAAGACCTCGGAAAAGACTTATGCCTCCCTACTACCGAAGTTCTGTCGGAATAGGGTTGAAAATCGAAAAGGATAGCGAGAACATCCTTCCAATGCATTAAAACGGGATAAAATACTCGTTACACTACACTGAGACCGGCAAAGTTAGATTTATAATGTATACCGAAAGGGTGTACGAAGGAAAGTATGTTTGTTCAGTAAATTGCGAAAAATATGAAAGAAAATATAAAATTTGCAATTACTTGCAGTGTTACGACGCTCTCATTTTTTTCCGGATACCCCACGAAACCTAAGTTTCTTTTTAATTTTAATTAAAACTTGTTGGCCCGTAAAAAAGAACTTGATTGAAAGAGGTTTTCCTTTTTGCATATAATAGGCAAAAAGAGAATTTTGTAGGATAGCGTAGCGAAAGAACATAGCACAGATCTATTCTAAATTTTGCTTTATTTCGTTCTAGACATTCTCATTCCTTTATCAATTATTATAAATTATATTTAGTAAATTTTACATTAGTGATTTTAGAGGTTTAAATATTTTTTTCCATAGCAACTGTATATGTCAACTGTTAAAATTGCCTTATATCCAAAGCTTATTTCTATCAAAAATAGCAGATAAAATAGTAAGGGTAGATTAAATGATACTTTAACAGCGAGGATAGGTTAAAAACTTTATTTCTTCTCGCACGTTTTTTAATTGCTTCCATTTTTGAAAATTTTTGTATTCCTTTTCATAAGTTATGCGGATTTAAATGGAAGTAGTTTGGATATGACCTTTGTCGCCTCAGCCTGAATATCTGTTGGTAATTTACTTATTTCGTTTTGGGCCATTTCTGGGTCCAATTCAATCAGCAATCGACACGAAAGAGAATTAGCAAATATTGAGTCAAAACTGACAACTACAGAGACAGAGCCATTGCCTGGAAACTTATATGGTGAAATTGTGATAAAATAATTTAGTACTCACTAAAAACACGGTATGTCGTTAGTGGTAGGAAAAATAATTTTTAGGGGTTAATAGTTTATTTGGTTGCCTGTGATATGCATATACAGGGTGTTTCCTAATTAATCTAAAAAATAAAAAATCGTTAGAAAACGGCTTAAGGCGGGCTCTTAATAAGTATATTTATTTTTTTCTCGGCAACTGTAGATCAGAAAGGAAGTACTTTAGACCTAATGGTTATATAAAAATTGTTTTAAGAACACATGAGGAACCACACCACAGTTTTTAGACTAATTAGAAAACACCCTGTATATTGTCAACTTGACAATGATTGTTGATAAATCAAAAAATACCTTTTCTGTGAAAAAAGCCCGATTTTCGCAGGAAAAATTTTGGTTTTTATTGAATTTGGGCCTGCGTCTGCAAATACCGGTATGTTTTTTAATATTCTATCTATCTAAATTTTAAATATCATAGTCAGAAATAGTTTTATTATTCTGTAAAAATAGTGTACTAAGTAAATAATAATGTACTAATAATAGTGTACAGTTAAAAAACTGTAAAAATAGTATACTTATAAGTTTTATCAAATATTGTGATTTACTTTCTACCTTGTAGTCAAAATTTATATTTAATAAACTGTAAAATATATATATATTCTTATATTTTATTAAAGTAACTCTGATATACTAATATATCAGAGTAACTTTAAAACTAAATCCTTTGAAATCAAATATAAACATAAAAAATATTTACAGCAGAAAAGGCGAAGGCGCTGGGTTAAACGTAGTCTCTACTAAGAACACGGAGGGGCGCTTTAACCCAAAATTTTACTATTAAGTTTCATATCTATCTTAATAGAAGATTATTTTCTTTTATCTATGGACAGAGCTTTATTTATTTGTCAAATTATATAGAAACCAACGCCAACCCAGCACAATATTTTTTCTACTCGTAATAAATTCCTTGAAGTAATAATTTATGAATATTTTTTTTAAAACGTAACACGCTATGGAAAAAAATATTGTTTTATACACGACGATAAAATTGCATTATCGTCTCACAAAATTATTCTTTTCGGTCGAATTAATCTTTTCGGTCGACGATAAAATACCATTTTATCGTCTTGTATAAAAAATAATTATTATTACAAATTTATTAGAAGTCGATTAATATTAGTAAAAATAAATAAGTCTATACCTTGTAGAATGTTTAGGAAGGGAGTTAATCACCGCGATCTTACAGATCTATTACGTGTTCCCCTTTTTTTGAGTTATAACCAGTTATAACTTATCATAAGTCTCAGGGCTTTGACAAAAGCCTGTATGTGAGACAGCTCTACAGAGGCCATCTCCGACATCAGCGGTACCGAAGTTTATATAGCACGAATGGTTGTCGTCTCGGCGCACTCAGTGATAAGGTGTTCTGGTGTTTCCCCATTTTCTCCACAGAATCTGCATTCGCCGTTGTTTCTCAGCTTCAATCTACTGAGGTGTTCGTCGAGGAGACAGTGTCTTGTTAGAAACCCCGTAACAATCCGAAGATTGTCCTTACTTAAATCAAGGAAAAAATTTATTTCTCCCGGTCGTAAGTTCTGAGAAACTTTTTCGAGTGTCTTACCGTTTGGAGGATTCTCATTACAGGTTACCGATGGAGTCTTCCAGGTTCTTGAGATCCGCTTTAAGTTGGCTTTCGCTTGGAACGTAGAACGGTACTGGTCCAGTTAGTGGAGTGTTCGCTCCGTTTCTAGCTACAGCGTTTGCTTTTTCATTGTCTTCTATACCTTTGGGTAAGCTGGCACTCAGAGTAGGAGGACTTCATTTTCTTTGCCTAATTTGTTCAACTTCTGTAGGCATTCTTTGACCAACTTCGAATTGATGGTTACTGAGTTGATCGCTTTTCGTATCGGATATGTCTATACTTTTGCAACGGGTTTATTTCTTGAAAAGACTTCTGGGTTTTTCACCAAAAGTCTTTTTCAATTAATAATATATGCCTGATAGAAATTATCATCCATTGTCATTTCAACTTTTACATCCAAATCACTACACAATGAATCAGAAAACTGATGTCTTGAAGAAAATAATAAAAAAAATGAGAAGAATAATAATATTTTTGCAGTTTGTTTCTTTGTAATCTAATCAATTTTCTGCAATATCAATATAGAGGTTGATTTTTGAATAAATGCAGTTAATAATAATTGTGCAAGTAATGGTAACGGTACGTCGGGATTTATTCAGGTCAAGGTACTGTAATAATTTCTGAAATAAAAATTAATATTTGATAAATTCCTGTTTTTATTAATTTTTTAGTTTATTTTTATACAGGGTGGTCCGAACTGTATTCCGGAAACTTCGGCAGCATATTCTGCAGATAAAAACAAGTAAAAAAGTTCGTATAAATGAATGTCCTAAAATGCTTAGTTTCGGAGATACAGGGTGTAGAAATTTCAATTTTATTCCGATTTTTTCCCAATAATTTCTGAAGTAACGTCAATATTTGGAAGAAAATTGTTTTTTGACATGAGAAACTTTTGATGTCAATATGATGACTCCTATTTGTAGGGGGCGCCACATACATGTGTTTTAACCTTATAAGAAGGTTTTAACTGTTTTGTAGAGTAATAACTGTTCGACCGTACCTGTATAAAACTGAGTAAAAAATATACATTTCCGTGACTTTTTACGTAAAAAATGTCTTTTGGTAAAAATCGCTACGAGCAACCTTTCTCAAGATATTTATTATAGATATAGTCATATACATGTCATTATTGACTAAAGATAAACAAGTTGAGTAGATACAAAGTTATTTGACTGAAATAATAAATTTGGGAATTTTTTTTTTTTTAATTAACCATAATTTTTTCTGCAAAAAAATGATGATAAAACAGTTTCTCTTAAACTTTTGGCACAAAAACGTTTAAAATTTATGATTTCAATCTAACAACTATTTAGTCAACATGTTTAATTTACCTCAATGATGACCGGTATTGATAATTTCGATTTCAAATATCTCGAGAACCATTACTCGTATATAGCGATTTTTACCAAACCACGTTTTTTTACGTAAAAAAACGTCGTACATGTATATTTTTTTACTCAGTAGTTTTATACAAGCACGGACGAAAAGTTATTACTCTTCAAAACAGTTAAAAAAGATGTAGGTGGCGCCTCTACAAGTAAGAATCACATTGACATCGAAATCAAATTTCTCATATTAAAAAAACAGATACTAATTTTCACCCAAATACCGAACTTAATTCAGAAATGATTAGGAAAAAATCGAAATAAAAATGAAATTTCTACACCCTGTATCTCCGAAACTAAGCATTTTAAGACATACGTTGATACGAACTTTTTTACTTATTGTTATCTACAGGATATGCTGGCGAAGTTATCGGAATACAGTTCGGACCACCCTGTATTATGTACTGTTAAATTGAAGTAGTCTCTAGAACAACGATATTATAATACCTATTATAAATTGGCATTGAAAATAGAACTACGGAAAATAAATTAATAAGTAATATGGAATGATGTTTTAAACATAAATTGTAATATAGTAAAATAGAATTTAGAGATATAAAGACATATTAACTAATCTATTGATGGTACATTACTTTAAAAATACTTCATATTTCAAGAAAATCTATCATAATAAGTTTTACAGTAATAAATATAGTCTAAGCTTATTTTTTTTATTATTTGTTTGTGATCTGTTATACTTTGTTAATTTTATCTATCTTTATTAACTGTAATTATAAGGCAACAAAGAACAAATCGTTCTGTTCCATCTTCACAGACAGCCAAGCGGCGCTAAAGGCACTCGGCTCCGCGGAAGTCAATTCTAGACTAGTGTGGGACTGTGTGCGTGCTCTGAATACTTTGGACGAACGTAGCACTGTTACGTTGGCCTGGGTGCCAGGGCACGAGGGTCACAAGGGTAACGAAAAGGTGGATGAAAGGGCCAAGCAAGGCTCATCAATGCCATTCATAGGCCCAGAACCTTTCTGCGGCGTTGCAAAGGCGGTCACGAGAATGGCCACGGAACAATGGGTGGCCAACGAATCTCTAGAATGGTGGAGAAACTCACCAGGGCAGAGACAGGCGAAAAGGTTCATTGTAGAACATTCGCCAAAATTCACGGTAGACTTGATAAGCAAGGACAGAAAGACAGTCAAAGCTGTAGTAGGTCTACTAACAGGGCATTGTAAGCTAAATAGGCATCTAAAGCTGATGGGATTGACAAACGAAGCTATGTGTAGGTTCTGCCAATCTGAAGAAGAAACGTCAGAAGACATTTTATCTCGGTGTGACAGCCTGGCAAATGTGCGGTTCCCGGTAATAGGCAATGATAGGCCATTGCCAAGGAGCTACATGGAGGGTTCAGTCTCCAAGTTGCTAAACTTTGTGAAAAGGATAGGACTGGAGAATGTAATCTAAGGATCAGAAGAGGACCACAATAGATCTGAGAAGGTCGCAGTGGATCAGGCCGAAAGCCACCTCTAAGAATCTAATCTAATCTAATCTAACTCTAATTATTAATGTAATTATTAGCTCGTTTATTATAGTATACTTTATTAAGTAATTTAGAACTTTTGTACATATAAAATGTATGCTTAATTTGCTTTATATATGGTTTTTTATATAAATGGGTAGTACATAATTGACATAAAATGCATAAATAATTATATATGACCAAGTGACATTCTTTAAACCTATACAGGGTCCGGCAATAGTGCGTCGGGCCTCTGTAGCTCCTAGAATAAAAAAAATTGGGAATTTTATTTAAGTGTAAACCTAAAGTATGTATGAGGAAGTAATTCAGAAAAAATATTTTAATTTCTATAGGGTGGCTCAAAAAAGTGTGGGTGGATCGGGATGATTTTTTTTAAATGGAACACCCTTTATATTATTTCTTTTTTGGCTTCCTTTCAGATCATTTTACATAATCCTAAGATATGAGTAAATATATTTCGATAGTTTCAGGAATATTAATAAATAAATAAAAAATATATATTTTTCAACCTTTACTAAAAAAATTATTATAAATACAAGAATTGTCCTGAAATCAAAACTATATTAGGTATTTACTTTAGATAGTCTATACTTAAGTTTGCTATAACTATCGTAATCTTAAATCATACAGGATATTCAAAATTCTACGCCAAACTTTCTATAATATGAAATAATTTATCTTTGTTTTTTTCAAATGAAACACTCTGTATATTATTTTTGTATTAGATGTAGAATTAAAAAATGAACATTTTTTGTATTTAAAGTATTTCACAATTTTTAATGGTTTCGCACATACGGCAGTATTATTTCATATGGCTCTCTTAACTCAACGGTAAAATACGAGAGGAAAATCATTGGGTGTGGCTTTGATAAAAATTTACTGTGGTAAATTCCATATGAAATATAAAACCACGAATATCTGGGAAAAAATCTGATTAAAAATTTTGAAATACTCTAAATACAAAAAATATTCATTTTTTAATTCTCCATCTATTGAAAAAATAATATACAGGGTGTTCCACAGTGGCGTATCCAGGGGGGGGCAAAGGGGGCAATTGCCCCCTCCAGACACGACGCGCGCCGTTCCAATTTATATTTTAAACAATAATTTAAATACCAGCTTCGCAGATATTTTTAAAGAAGCAAACAGAAATATGAACGAATTATTGTTTGGACAGGAAATAAAAAAACCCCGAATAACTAGTGACAAAAAAACAGGCCGAATTTTAAAACTGAAACTGCTCAAGATTATTACAGATTTTCAATCTGTATTTCTTTTTAAGATCGCGTAGTATTACATTTGGAAGATCGATTTGTTAAACACAAAGATATAGTACGGTCATTTAGCTCTCTTTTTCCCTCCTTAAATAAAAAACCTGATAATGAGTATCGAATCTAAAATATATGCTAGATTTTTATAAAAACGACTTACTAACTCTTCATTTTCTGTAGTTTCGGCTAAATTTAAGCTCTGGCATAGAATATTTGAAGACTATGCACTAGAAGACTACCCAAGTTCCGCACTCGATGCCCTGGTAATATATGACCAAGAACTATTTCCTAACATATTTATTTTATTAAAAAAAAATTGCACTTTACCGGTTTGTACGGCAACACCTGAAAGGAAATTTTCAACCCTAAAATTGTTAAAGTCCTACCTACGATGTAACACCGTAAGTGAGGACATACTAAATGGCTTGTCCCTTTTGTATATGTATCCAGAAATATCTGTTAGTACAGAAGAGGTACTTAATGAAATGCAGGTAAAAGCCAAAAAGCTGGATATTGTTATTTAATTTTATTTGTATCTGTGCTTTTTCTTTATTCGCTTGGCCTTTTGTTTGTTACTTCTTCTTTTGTTATTTGTTTCTTTAATTTTTGTGTTAATGATTATTTTTTGTTGTTTTGTGATTAAACCATTTTCCTAAGAAACATATTTTTTATTTATTTATTCCTACTATTTACCATAGTACCTAGCTGTAATTAGGTAGGTACTTACTTGTTAATGTAAAAAATATATATTTATGTATAACATTGAGTTATTGACACCCCCCCCCCCCCCCAAGCATGAATCCTGGATACGCCACTTGTGTTCCATTTGAAAAAAACGAAGAAAAATTATTTTATATTTTACAAAGTTTGGCGTAGAATTTTGAGCATCCTGTATGATTTACAATTACCATATTTATAGCAAAGTTAAGTGCAGATCATCTAGAGTAAATACCTAATATAGTTTTGATTTCAGGACAGTTCTTGTATTTTTAATATTTTTTTTTAAGAAAGACTGAAATATAAATATTTTTTTTTTATTTATTAATATTCCTGAAACTATCGAAATATATTTAATCACATCTTAGGATAGTGTAAAGTGATCTGAAAGCAAGCCAAAAATGCAATAATATACAGGGCAAATGTAATAATATACACATACTATTTAAAAAAAATAATCCCGATCCACTCACACTTTTTTGAACAACCCTATAGAAGTTAAAATATTTTCCTGAAATACATCCTAGAACATACTTTAGGTTTGCATTTAAACAAAATTCTCAAGCTTTTTATTCTATGAGCTACAGATGCCCGACGCACTATTGCCGGACCCTGTACATATTTTTCTGTTTATTTTTTCTTGTCTATTTCTTAACGGAAACGAGGTGTTTCTTGAATAGAATCTAATAATATGCAGATATAAAGTCTCTCTATCCAGCCCTGATCATGTTCCAATTAAATTTTAAACATTATTAGCATAATACAAACGGAGAAGTTATGAGTAGAAAAAGTATGTTTCTCGAGAAATATGCGGAAGTGGTTAAAAATTGAGAACGGCTGTAGCAATTCAGAGATGTCACTGGACTTTATTTATTAATAAATAACTCAATAGTTTTAAAAGGATAAATAGGAGACAATACTACAGCCTAGAAGCCTCTTTTATTTTGAATATTACATTCGGTGTAATGATTTTACTACTTCTTTAATTACATTATTTATTAAATTTTAAAGGTTTTATCAAAGCCTATTCTTGCCGACTATTATACATATACAGTGTGTCCTCAGATCGTCTTTACGAGAGAAAAACGTTTTTATTTTGAAGTATAATTACCTAGTGGTTTGGTTTGGTTTTCAAAAATTCAAAAGTTTGATAACTTTTTTTACGTTCGGCATTTAACGTTTTATGTAAAACTGGCTAGGTATTTTTACACAAATAAAGGAGATTAAACACCCCATACAGCACGTCCAAATGAAATTACGTTTCTTCAAGGGAGACACATGAGAAACCAAATATGTTAAAGTGAACCTAAGTGTTCGTCTAGTTCTAACACATACATATGAGATACACGCAGGTTTATATTGACAGAATTGTGTGATACAGTGTTTACTATACTCTGTTTTTTTTCTCAGGTAAGATTTCGACAGACGATGACAGGAAAAAAGCAGATGACTTCCATGCCAATCTATTTATTTTACTAAAAAAAGTTTCTAATATTTTTTAAGTTAACTATGGATGGGTTTATAAATAAATACGTCATGAGTCGTCTCTTGTTGTTTTTAACCAGTTTTATTGGTTTATTTCAAAAACGACAGATCATATTTCAATATTATTGGTTTGACGCAACGATGAACAACAAACGGACTCCGATGCGTATGAACTCGACTTAAGATTTTTGAGAATTGTCAAACTCTTGCCAAATTATAGGTTATAATTTTGTCTCAAATAAAATGTCAAATAGAAATGATAAATATTTTGCATTTTGCATTTTGGACTGTGTTGTTACTTGTGTTTCGTGTTTTTTAAAATTAAGTGGAGGAAACTCGAGGAAAAATTAAGTGTTGACCCAGACCATAGTTTACAGTTAATATTCGGTGCCCAGAGACCGCCAGAAACACAGTTTGCCAGAGGCTATGGCCAGAGAATTGTATTAGCAACAAATAAAGTTGTATACTATCTCGTATATGGTACCAAAAACTGGAGTATCTGTAAAATAACATCACACGAGGTAAATAATAAATTTTAGTACTGCAGAAAAAAATTAAGATTAAAGTTAATTAACCAAGATTAGATTTTTTCAGTTTAATACATTTTTTTTCACAATATTTTGATGTAATCACTTGTCACCAAAATTTTAATATATTAATTATACGTTCCAATTGTGCCAACTTATTTTTTGTAAAATAAAAAAATCTATCATTGTCAAGGATCTTATCGTTGGACAGACTATAGGTGTATACCGTATGCACTCAAGATTCTAAAGAGTTTTTTGTAACGTAACAAATAATTATTAAAATGATGAAATCTGACGTCGGTATATAATAATAATAATAATAATAAACTGGTCTTTATTTCTAATAAAGTTGGACTTATTACATTATTGTGATTTGAGCATTATGGCGAGGTGTAGCTTAAGCTACTCTTACACCTAACCATAATACGCCACATATAAAATAGTGCAAACTACTTAATACAATAATTTAAAGAAATACAAAATAAGAAAAAGAAACACAACAAAGTAAAAATACAAAAAACAAAAAAAAACACTCTAAATACAATATAAAAATTATAGCCTAGGTATCTAATAACATATCCTTAATCTTCTTTTTAAAGAGGTCTACCGAAAGAATTTTAAAAGCTGATGAGGTATTATTATAATGCTTGATGGCAGAGTGTTGATGGAGAGTGTTGATACATGCCTAACATTCAAATTGTGAAGTTCACTCCTAAAAACGAGTTTATCCCTCAAATACTTTGGCTTAGATGTTATCAGCAATTTATGAACAAATAGAAGAAGGTGGTATTCTACTAAACTATTCATTTTGAACCATAATAGTTCTTTATATTTAGGCGTAACATGATCAAACTTTCTCATGCAAAATATAAACCTGATACAACTATTCTGCATTATTTGTACTCTATTTTTAGTTCGTGAATCTAAAAAGTTATAATACACTATATCGCAATAATTAACTACAGGTAAAATCAAAGATTCACATAACTTTTTTCTCATTTTAAAATTGAATAGGAATTTATTGGCATAGAGTACTCTTAGGCGCAAATACATTTTTAGCCGATCATACCAACAGGTATGGTAGGCTATTAAGATCGGCAAAAAAAAGTTTTTTTAATTTCACCCAAAATGAGTTATTTGGGTCATAAATGACCTAATGACCCTCACATTGACCTGTCTGTCTGTCTGTCTGTCTGTCTGTCTGTCTGTCTGTCTGTCTGTCTGTCTGTCTGTCTGTCTGTCTGTCTGTCTGTCTGTCTGTCTGTCTGTCTGTCTGTCTGTCTGTCTGTCTGTCTGTCTGTCTGTCTGTCTGTCTGTCTGTCTGTCTGTCTGTCTGTCTGTCTGTCTGTCTGTCTGTCTGTCTGTCTGTCTGTCTGTCTGTCTGTCTGTCTGTCTGTCTGTCTGTCTGTCTGTCTGTCTGTCTGTCTGTCTGTCTGTCTGTCTGTCTGTCTGTCTGTCTGTCTGTCTGTCTGTCTGTCTGTCTGTCTGTCTGTCTGTCTGTCTGTCTGTCTCGTCTGTCTGTCTGTCTGTCTGTCTGCTGTCTGTCTGTCTGTCTGTCTGTCTGTCTGTCTGTCTGTCTGTCTGTCTGTCTGTCTGTCTGTCTGTCTGTCTGTCTGTCTGTCTGTCTGTCTGTCTGTCTGTCTGTCTGTCTGTCTGTCTGTCTGTCTGTCTGTCTGTCTGTCTGTCTGTCTGTCTGTCTGTCTGTCTGTCTGTCTGTCTGTCTGTCTGTCTGTCTGTCTGTCTGTCTGTCTGTCTGTCTGTCTGTCTGTCTGTCTGTCTGTCTGTCTGTCTGTCCGTCTGTAACACGATAACTCAAAAACCGCTAAACCGATTTTAACCAAATTTAGCATAAAAATACTGTGGCACCCAAGAATCTGGCCATTAGTTTTGGTGGGGTGTGGGGGTTGGTGAGGGGGTATGGGAGGGGTTAAAAATTTTAAAAATCGTAACTCCAAAATTACAGTAGCTAGCGAAACGCGGTTTTCAATTAAAGATTAGGAATAATGTTTGCAACAAAATTTGTAATAACATCAAAATCAGTCAAAGTCGCAGTTTTTGAGATATTCCGTGTTTCCGTAGTCCGTTTTTGAGAAAATCCGTGTGGAGAACTCCAAACTCCCATCGGACGCGACCCCAGGTGGCGGATAGGGGAAATAACCGCGGACCAAAATTGGAAAAATTCCTTTACTTTGAAACTAAAAGAAGTGCCTACCAACTTTTTATTAACATATTTTAGTATGGGCGGCTATACGTGCCTCCCGGCGCCAATTTTTTGAATTAACCCTTTCACAAGTTCAACAAAGTTTAGATTTTCATCAATGGTTAAGCCTAAGATTTTTACAACTTTAGAACACTGCAGCCTGCACTGATTAATCTGCACATTAAATAAGTTCTTAAGACTTGGTCTCTTTTTTTCATGACAGAATTAATAAGTAATGACAACATTACATTTTTCCAGATTTATTGATAAGTTATGGTTAGCCGAATATTTATATGGGATATACAATATATATGTCATATGTATGTGTGATACTTCGTATCATAGTTGTGCCTATAGTACACACCTTGTAAAAATGTGACGTATACACATAATATAAATTTCTATATAGACACTTTGTAATAGTGTACTGTTGTGTCTACATTCTAGCCATTCTAGTATGAAATGAAGGTGTGCGCACGCGCGGATAGCCTCAGCGTGGATACACCGACCAAGTGTATCTTATGTGTTCTCTCTCCTTTCTCCTTTCTAAGAGTGGTATGTGTTAGCAGCTATTGTTGTTTTATCATTCGGAAGCTCTAGATAAATGTTCTGTTTGTGTGTAGTTTAAAAGAGATTTTAAGGTAAGCACAAGTTTTAATTACCTTGTTACATCTTCCTAAGAGTATTATTAATATTATAGCAGCGATTCTTCCCTTACTCGATACCCAATTTACCAAATTTTGACTCCAATGAATGAAAACTCAAATATTCTCGTATAATGATAAAGAGGTTAGCTCTGCAATATAATTTTTATTTTAATTTGGAAATAATAAAAATCTAAATGGACCAGAGAAAGGAAGATTTAAACACTTCAAAGAACTTCTTACACTGATATTCGGTAAGTTATTGATGGATCAATATACAGGTACGTTTAATATCAATAATCAGTTTCAGATTAAATTTAAGGGTGAGATTGTCAATCTGAGATTGTTAATCTCGATGAATGAGTATGCTAAAAAACCAACTGCTTGGAGGGAAAAGAAGAGAAAAAAAAATGAAAACGAGGTCCACCAAATCGTGGCGATATACCAGTGCTTACCATTTTAGTATATTGTTATACTAGGAATATTTAATTTAGTATATTGTTATACTTATATTTTTAATACATTTTGATACAAATTCTGTTCTTTTACAGTGTTTTCTTACTTCTGGTTTCTGCAGTGTAAATAATTATTATTATTGTGTTATTTGCGCTATTGCGTTCCATGATATAAAGAAATATAAGAATTTTATTCTTAACGACTTAATCCATTTTATGGATAAAAAATGGTACATTTAATATATATATATATATATATATATATATATATATATATATATATATATATATATATATATATGTATATAGTATTATTAGTAAGATATAAATATATATATATGTATATAAGTCCGGTTCTACAGCTTGATCCGCCTTCCGGTTCCTTGTCGCCATTGCCTTCTGTCCATCCAGTCATCGGCTTGTAAATTGCGCAATGACATTGCCTTTGTTACCCCCTTTAACCATGTCTCTCGGGGTCTTCCTCGTTTTCTTTTTCGAGTTGGGATCCATTTCATTATATTCTTTGGTAGCCTTTCTTCTCCCATTCTGTTTACATGCCCATACCAGATTAATTGGTTTTTTTTTTGGATTTCCTCTGTGATGGTTATCTCTTTCTTCGTTATGGTACATTTAATACAAAACAAAAATGGAACAATTTTAAGGCTACTTCTCTTGAACTTACGATCGAGATACTTTTGGGAAAATACAAAGTTTTGCCTTCCTAATTTTCATTCTAAAAAGATATAATTGGTATCATTGAATAAATATTTCTTAAAAAGAACGAAAAGTTAGGCATCAAAACTTGTATTATTTCCTAAATTCGTTCATAAGAAGTAGTTTTATCTAGCACAAGATGTATATACGAAGCAAAATACATACGTATACACGCGGTAGTCACAACTGCAATGTGTAAACAGAGTTTAAACGTAATACACAAGCACTGTGTATCCTACGGCACACTGTGTATCCCTTACTTTGTGTATACGTAAATGCCATACTGTGGCTACATTGTGTGAGGCGGACGTTTAACCTTTGTGCATACGTGTTGAACTACAATGTGTAAACATAGCATATTTACATCGGGGGAATTGTGTCACGCTGTGTCTACATCTAATAATGTAAACACATCGTAAATTTGATTTGATGTGCTATATGGGACGGCTTGTCCAAAAGTGTTCAAATTTGACATGTGAAGTCAGCATACTCAGACATTTAATAATCCTATTTACGACTTCGACTTTACGAAAATCGGCTGTAAAATCAACAGGAGAGACAATATTTGGACAATTCAAAATTTGCATGTGATTTCCTACTATCTTTCCAACAGCGCGGCGATCACCACCCGGTATACATCATTGTCCGTAATATATACATGGTATAACTGAGAAGTTACGCTCTAGATATCTCGGAAGAAATACGGAATGATGTAAGGGCGTTATCGGGACCGCCTGTAATAAAGAACGCAGAGGTCTTAGCGGAATATATGGGATCATACGGGGCGAGAATACTACGGGCCACCATTCCCCTGCCCGACACCTCGGGAGGTCTGATAAGACTCTGGGGGTGTAGAGCGGACCGCCGAAAGCCGAACACGTGCCCTTAAGGGGCCTTATATCACTAAAATATTTGAATAAGTAAACCCTAAACAGGACAATATTTTTATAAACCATCTTCTTTCAGTAACATACACTGTACAGGGTGTCCCAAATTCGAGGGAGACCATGTGGGATTTAAAAAATTGTAAAGACTCAACCGAATGTTAAAATTCCGACAGCAGAGCTCGAAAATGATGACAGAAATCAAAAACTGTCCTACGAAGTTTATTTCACGCCGTCCCAGTTACCGATCCTGCTGATTGCATTGAAATACCTAATATTGAAATTGTGACTATAGGCCGTATTCATAAAGAAGAGCATTTGCTTTTAATTGTAGAAATCGAAGCATTTACTTCGCATTCTATTCATAAGCAAAAAGAAAGAAAAGGTTCGGGTTTGGATCGAAAAGGTGTTGCTCTAAAGGAAAAGGTTTCACTGTTTTGATATTTATAAACAGAAAAATTGAAAGATTTGCTTCAGAAAATATGCATCTAGTCCGGAGCAGATTTTAATCATTTACTTCATTCATGTATATGCACTTGAAGGGCTAAGGTGTTTAAGCGAGCGCGTGATTTTTTGAATTCTAATTTCCCATGGCGGATGTAGTGCACGTACGCGCACGAAAAGTGTACAAAGAAGACGTACTCCTCGTGAGTGCGATTTTCGAACCCTCTTTCGGTTCGACGAAATTAAGGTGCAGTAGTTAGCCGACTACTTCATTGGCGAGAAACTGGAAACCAGCGGAGGGGCGCTTTCGCCAGTACAGAAAATGAAAGTATTTTTACGGTACATGGCAGATCCGGGTTTTCAGAACGGTATAGGTGAGGAACTGGGATGTACACAGCCTACAGTCTCCAGGATTGTCGATACCACTCCCCGTCTCATTGTGAACAACGCGGCTGACTGGATCAAGTTCCCGTCGACCGAAAATGAAGTTATGGAAGCCAAAGTGAAATGGCCAGCAAAAAAAAATCCGACTGCAATAGGAGTTATCGACTGCACGCATGTTCAAATTGAAAAGCCGCGTCTATTTGGGGATGAATATGTAAACCGGAAGAATTATGCTAGTATTAATGTTCAAGGCATATGTGATCAAAATTACGTATTCATGAAGATCGATGCACGGGCGACCGGCTCCGTGCAATGACGTCGTGCGTGACGTCGAATTTGGAAAAATTCTTCTGTTCATGAAATTATGCGGCGGACGACTAATACGGTGTTGTTGGGAGACAGTGGCTAAGGTATAATGTCCTATCTGATGAAACCCTTCCCCATCGTGGAAGACGCAGCACAGACTGCTTTCAATCGATTATTAAAGAAAGAAAGAGTTGTCACAGAACATGCTTTTGGACAGTTGAAACGGCGCGGCGCGGCGCCGGCGTGTCTTGTAACTCTACTTGGTAGTCTGACAGTTCCTCGTCACTTTCCATCTTAACAAAGCTCAATCAAATATATATATATATATATATATATATATATATATATATAACATATATATATATATGCTCTCTTATATATATATACCACTCAAAGCTCCAAGTATAACTTAGAAGTACCAGCAAACACTCTATACCTAACAACAATTAATTTGCTCATTTACCTCTGTAACTGCAAGTTGCAACATGTTTGGTGGCAACATGCTCGTAAATTGCGCTCGTCTACCTTTTCCTTTTTTTTTGCGAGGATTTGCTTGCAAAGAAAAGGAAAAGCTTATGAATATGAAATTAAGCAAAACCTTTTCCTTCTACCTTCTTGTGAGGTCTACCTTTTACTTTTACCTTTACCTTTGAAGGAAATACTTCATTTTTATAAATACGGCCTACATAATATTTAAGTATTTTGGTTTTTGCTAAGTCAAAATTAAGTGAAAAAAAACTCGAATGCGTTTTGCTGGGACAATTTCAAAGCATAGGAAAATTGCCGAAGAAAATGTCAAGACGCAAGGAGGGCGTAATTGCGTGGTTGTTGGATGCAATATCACCCAATACAACTCCTCCGAAACGACATTTTAGAGCAACCCCAGCTTTATCACACCGATTTGATCAAGAAGCAAAAATGGATTTAGGCAATTCGACAAAAACAAGTGAGAAAACAAAGTGCCCATTACAAGATCAAAAAAATAAATAGGCAATATAGGCATAAACTATGAGGATAATTTAATCAATATTAATGATATGTAAAGGGTGTCCCATTTTGGTTGAAATCATACGGTATCTCCGTTATAAGTTTGAGTGTGGTAACAGGAGGATGCGGTTTGCACAAACCTGTCCCACTTTTTTGTCAAACGGAAGATGCTGCCAACAAAATTTTCATAGCGCTCTTCGTTTCTGAGCCACAGGGTCTTTTTGGAAATTTTGCAGTTTAGGACACGCCCGGTATCTCTGTTATTATGAAAGTTATCGAGAAGGTGAAAACTGATTCTTGTAGAACTTTTTACGTAGAATACAGTCTGTTTTACTACGAAGTCTTCTTATAAGTCGTATGATCCGTCTTGTTATGTGCTTCTGAAAAATATATAACACTCGATATTTATTTTAACTATTTACTGCAATATTTAAAATATATCACTTTCATATTAGTAGGCCGTGATATATAGGTAACAAAATTTTGGGACTGAAATATTTTACTTTTAAACTGTTACCATTGAATCTCTAAATATGTTTTTCTTGTTTTTTTTATATAAAGAGATTTATTATAACGGAATGGGGTTTGCAAATATCTAAAAGCTTACCTAATAGCATTTTCCAGGTCTTCGACATTGCTGTAGCAGCTGTAACTGCCACAATATATTTCATATTTCAAAAATCCCTAAATACAAAAATCGAGAACGAACAAGTCCAGGGCTCAGGGAGGCTATCGTATGGGTCCATTGGTCCCAATTCATTGATTTGGAAAATAGTCATTTAACAAAATTCTAATATTTTCAAAGTTGTGAGGGGGAACCCCATCTTGCTGAAACTATATTTCACATAAATTATCTAAAAATCTAAAGGAATATCTAAAAGTTGCTGTACGATAATTTCCAAGATTTAGAAATAGCCGTAGAGAGTTAAGATTCCCTGATATATGTATAAATAATTTATTAGTGGCTTCCAAAATTAAACAAGAGACAGATAGCAGCTCTGAGAGAGCAGTATATATTTTTAATAATTCTTTAGTTTCTTTTATTATCAACCATGGCCTACTAAGAAAAATAATCTTTTAATGAAAACTTTTAAATATTGCAGTAAATAGTAAAAATAAATATAGAGTGATATATATTTCTGTAAATGTAGTATAGCGATGTACATAGTGGTGATAAATAATATTACCGTATACCGGGTGCGTCTCAAAAGTGGCTTACCCCCTATAACTTTTTTATTTTTTCAGATAAAACAATTTATCCACTTTCGAGACGCACCCTGTATTGGCGAGCAATGAAAAGCCGAAAAATAAAATATTTTTATTTAAATAGAGAATAGGTTACAATAATGAATCTTACTATTATGTAAATTAAAATAACTTTCTATTTTTTTTATTTTTACGAAGTTGGTCGTTAATTTTATGCTATTAATAGAACATCATATTTTAGTATTTGTTCCGTGACGTGGTTAATTGTTTTAATTAATTCCATGACCAAAATTTCATGTTTATAAACTGTAATATTATTTAAATTTTTATTCTAAACATTTGTAGCCTAATTCTATTTATTAAACATACACTCATTAGAACATTTTAATTGGTTGATTACAATATGATCGAAAAAAAAACGGCAATGGCTATCAAATGAAGATTGCTCTCATTTTATATATGTAAAATTATACGGGGAACGTAATCCATCTTCTAATAATAAATAGTAATAATTTTAGTGTTTAATCTATTACTTTTTATTCTTCTCTTTCCTTCCTAATTTTCCTAACATTTCACTTAGTTTTCCATTAAGTATTTTTTTTATTTGCCTACATATTCTTAAAATGCATTTTTTAAACCTTTTTGTCTATGAATATATCCAAATCCACATACCAACTACAATATATACCTACTAGAATTATTATTTTACTAGGATGGCTGCATCGACGCGACGCCGACGTCCCGTAATCGTGCGGTTAAAACATAACAGCTGGTTTTTATATATAAAAACCAATTGTTATATTTTAACAGCAGGATTACGGGATGTCATTGCAGTCACCCTAAGTAGATATACATCATTCAATGAAACAGCATTAAAATTTGTCTTTTTCTGTGCTAAAATTAGAATTTATTCATTTTCACATAATTTTTCAACGTGAAAATTTATATTTTCAGATACACATTATATTTTGTCAAATCCTCATCATGTCATCCGATCGAATTTTGGAATTTTATGAATGAGCTACAAACGACTTTTTTAAATTTTTTATTAAGTGTCCATTTCGAGTAAAGAGTAACCCAACTAGCATTTATAGTGGCATATACGTAACTGCTACTATCAAAGGCCACTACAAAGTGGGCGGTGACCATCGGCGGCTACGTCGTATATTCGTAGCTGCTAAGTAACTGCGACCAAAATGGGGAAAGATTTTGAGTAGCCGGGTAGTGTCTTGGGTAGTTTTTGCCCCTAAAAGAGTTACTATGATAAAGTAGCCTACTGGTGAATGCGACTTATCCGGTACGAAGCTGCCTAGTCGCGGGTTCGTGGCAGCCAAGTGTTATCCGACATGTGGAACTTTCGTTAAACTGTTGAACTTTATACGCAGCGACCTCTTCATGCAATTTCACATTTCATAAAAATAAATGTCATGATAGAAAATAATTATGGAAGCCATTATTATTTTTTCGTTATTTGTTATTTACCGTGCGATTTTAACGCCTTTTTTAGGTAAATTCCAGAACGCAATCAACTTTACTGAATAAAATAGTGGGTTTATATAACAAAATTTTCGAGCGCCTCTCAAAATATTTAAAATTATTATATTATTTACAATAGAAACTAATATTTGTAATTAAAAAATAATAATAATTTGCTTGAAACCGGGGTCAAACTTTAAAATATTAGTCCACCGTCAGAAATAACAAAATAACTAAGGAAAAAATCTTTAATCTAGGTATATTTACCTTATAAACGCATAATGTTTAAGCCATTTGGCTGTTCGTCTAAAAATTCATGAAAAAAATATGGCCGTTTAATCCGAAAAATACTTTATAGTTCCATATGCTTCCACAAAGTACCGGGAACAATAACATATTAGGCCAACGGCCAACCCTACTCGTTTGGACCTTTAAAATCTTCGGATTGATAAAGTGACAATTATAGCTATCCAAAGGCGACTTTATAGAAACAATAACTTTTTGGAACTACATGGTCAACGATTCTTTGGAACCATAAAGTGATTTTTTCCAAGAAAGTTCCCTGCGCCCCCAAATTGCCACTTAATTGGAGCGTTATGCTACACCAATCGCAGCGATGGCGACTATACATTCCATTGGTGCCACCATAACGTTCCGCCTTGCCCTTTGAAGTTATTTTTTATTTATTGTGCATTTTCTATTATTAGTGTTTCTATATTGTGAGGTATAGAGTATTTTAACGCCCACTCTTTTAGCTCTTGTTTTATATTGTTGTTGGTTTTCAAATTAGTTCCCCTCTGAGATTCAGTTTCAGATGAACTAACACTACACTCATCTACAGCAACAGCTTCAAAAATGTCTCAGTCACCACCTGATTTATGATGTTCCTCAGTAGGATTATATAAAGATGTAGTTTTTGTTTCTGATGTTGATGCATCGGCTCGCAGTGATTCCTTTTGTTTAATTCTTATTCACCTTAGAGATTTTACAAAATTTTAATAAAGCCACAAACTATATGTATAAAGCTTAAAAGCAAGTAAAAGAAAACACTAAAACAGAACAGCACACAATGCAATCTAAGGCAATTACATTTATTAGGGCATATTAAGTTACGGTCACTATAAAGTAGCCGTTTTTGACTCCCGTGACTTTTTAGTGGCAATGAATGAGCGACGGCTACTTTATAGTGACCTAGGAAGGTAGCAGTAACCATTTTGCTACTTTCAAGGCTACTATAAATTAGAAGTAACTAGGTGTCGTGGCCGCGACTACCCCGTAACTTAAATTGTTACTATAAAGTAACAAAAACTTAATGGAGGCATTATGGTAGCACTTGTTAGTAACCTCTACTTTGAAAAGTAACTATAAAAAAAGTTTTTGATCTTTTGATTTTGATGGTGTCATATTCGAAGATTCGGGTAGTTCCAGCCACTTCTTTAAACTACATGTTTGCGACTTGCAATCGGGGTGTTTATTTTCCACTTTTATGGTAGGTAGGCACTAACCGGTCACTCCCATAATATACTTCAAAGTGACTAGGTATTCCTTATAGAGTAACATTTTAAGTGACAGCGTGGTCCTAGGAACTATACTTTAGGGGCAGTGACATTTTAAAAAGGACTCGGAACTATATTTGCTAGTTGGGAACTGTAGGTAATTGCGTTTATCACATCAAGGAGACTGAAATCGACAAAATACCAAGAGACGACTTTTAATCAGTATTATACTCCTTGCACTTTTTCGTTAACAAGAGAAAAAAATTTCAGTGGCGTACATGCTTTTTTTTAGAAAAATATTCCAGTGATAACCCATATGCATGTCGCTGGTGAGTATGTCGACACTTTTTTAGCTTTAAAATATGTGGAATCTATAGTAACGCCCTCAAAGTTTCATTCGAAACGCTAAAAGTACTTGGAAAAAAATTATAATCAATCGAAAAAAGAATAAGATTTTAACATCCTGTCTGTAGCTACGAAACAAAGCAGAATCGGACCTATAGAGAAATTAAAACAACTTTGGTTGTACATCATAATACGACCACCAGCAAACTCCATAAGACGACCCATGGTGTCATTGATGACGTGCACCCAAAGTTGTTTTAATTTCCCTATATGTTGATATGAAAAATAAATCTTATTTTTGCGTGAGATGGCACATGTTTTTTGAAACACTCTGTATAACAAAAACTAATAACTTTGAAATTCTCGATTAAGAACACTAAATAATATTTATATAGTGTTCTATATATATATATATATATATATATATATATATATATATATATATATATATATATATATATATATATATATATATATATATATATATATATATATATATATATATATATTATTCTTTAAGTGTCCCAGGCTGAGCGTGCATTAGAAGTTTCTAGAGAACGCTTTATAGAGAACACTAAAATCACAGAGAACACTAGAATATACGCTATAAAGAAACAATATCTTAAATATCTTAAAAACGATTTATTTTAGGTATAGGAACATGCATCAAAGAGTAACGAATTTATTAACGAACCTTATCACTACTGAAATAAAAAAAAAAGTGGGTTTCCATTTGAAAAAAAAAATGATTATAATTATTTAATCTCTGGAATCCATGACAGCTATGGCCATTCAAACAATTTAATTTTTGAAATAGATAGCCACATGTCTCCTCTTTATGTCACAGTGGCTGTGGTAATTAATAAATTTAACGTTTAAGCGTCTCTGGTTTAAGGCAGGGGGGTGACAGTGAAATAGGAAAATTGGAAACAGTCATTAGTGTCATTCCTGTCATTCTCCTCACGACAAGTATGGCCGCCTAGACAAGGACAGCATTGTTTTTGTCTAACTATTGTCTAACTTCACAGTTTAGAATTGACAGATTTCAGTTTCAGAGACAACTTCAGATTTGTTCTAGAACAAATTCGAAAATATTCGACGCCATTTTAATTCATTCCGTTTAGTTTCGTTTTGGAAGTTCAATTTAATATTTCGGCTGACATTTATAAATATAATGGTAATAAAGTATATAAAATATATATTACATGAACAATCCTGGAGAAAATGACGTTTCTGCAGTAGTAGGTATGTCCCATGTATATGAAAAATAGGTAGTAAATAAACACTGTTTTTACATTTTTTAGATGCAAGAAAATGGTGTTATAATCTCTTTGATCGGCGATTTTTTTGAAAATGGAATCAATTTACAGCAAGGTAAGATCATTTTTAACTATAGCCAACATTAGTTATCTCCAGTACGTGCGATTTATTGTCAATAATGCAATAAATCGGACTGATAATCTGATTATGTTATCCGACTAAAAGTCTCTTTTTGCTTCTTTTTGATAAGCCAGGTCACTTTGGGAATAATGGACGCTTTTTTAAACAGTATATTTATATTTTATACCTATTGATATTTTTACATTGTTAATTTTAGTATAAAAAAAATTGTTTTTCTGTTTTCAGGTTTTTGTATAAGGCTCTCGTTTTCATGTCCCTGTGTCCGTTTTCTGTCCTTGAAGTCTGCGAATACGTGTGTTTATTTACAAATTACTGTAAGTCATGCTTATACCTTAACTAATTTACGTTAAAAGTACATATAATTAACTAATTGGTATTGAAACAATACAATCCTCTATATTTTTATATTTATTTAGTCACGTTGTTCCATATTTCAAATAAATATATGTGAATAAATTATTTTTTGGTTTTATTTATGAAAAGAAAAAATACAAAATACATTTGAACTGAAAGAGGACCCGCCATTGAATAACCGGAAACGGAAATGAAAATTAAGCCATCATGTCCTTATCATGTCAACCAGTCAATTGGAAAATTAGTTCTCCAGACGACAACGAAGGCTTTCGGTGGCGTATCGTGTTTCCACGATTTAACACAGAGTTGACACTTCTTTCTAGTTAATTATTTTATGGTTTAAGGTATGCAATTTTTTGACAGGTCGTTTTTTCAGCCAATTTTTTTTTCTCAAAAACGGTTTATGTTAGGTATAGAGTATTAGATATAATATGGGAATATCCATTTAAAATAAAGAAGTTGCTGTCAACTTCCGGTATTTCCGCCATATTCAAAAAATATTTTTAATCGAATTTGTGAAATAATGATGTGGAAAAAATATCCGATCTAGATATTGTAGTTCTCTAAAAACTTCTAGTTGGTGGCCGGCCGTAACTCCAGCGTTAGTGTGTCGATCTGCGGAGCGGAAGGTACTGGCTTCGATCCCCAGCCAGTACGGTCGCTTTATTTATTTAAATAAAAATATTTATTTATCTAAGTAGAGCGACCAACGTGCCGCCACCTCAAGGAAGGGAATGGCAAACCACCTTGAGTATATTTGCCTTGTACAGCCTCTCAAATATGCCGTTCGGATTCGGCAATAAACTGTAGGTCCCGTGTACTTGTGTGAAACACTGATGACACACATCACAAGTACATGCGAGAGGTAGCCGACGCTCTATATAGAGTATGGCACTGTAAGAAGAAAAACTTCTAATAGTCTAAGAGCTAGCAACGTTTTCGAGAAAGTATTTTAAGACGTCTGGCTCTTTGATATATCTTTTACTATGCTCTCTGGAACAGCATGCGACCCGTCTGGCTGCCGATACCCGTTGCGTTTACTACTGCGCATCGGAAGAAGATCCTATATTAGTCCTATAAATTCTAGTATTGAATATAAATCGAACATGTCTCCATAGCGCAGTGCGTAGAGTTTCCGACCACGAACCGAAGACTCAGAGTTCAAATCCGTCAGGTCAAAGACTTTTTTATTTTATTTTCGTTTATATTCTGATGATTCTGATTTAGAGTAAAGTATTAAATAATTCTGTAATTAAAAAAAACAAATATTTAGTACTTTACTATCAGAATATAAACGAAAATAAAAATAAAAAAGTCTTTGACCTGACCCGTATTTGAACTCTGAATCTTCGGTTGGTGTTCGGAAACTCTACGCACTGCGCTATGGAGACATGTTCGATTTATATTCAATACTAGAATTTAAGGGACTAATAGAAATATAGGATCTTCTTTCAATGCGCAGTAGGGAACGCAACGTTTACCGGCAGCCAGACGGGCCGCATGCTGTTCTAGAGAGCATAGTAAAAGATGTATCAAAGAGCCAGACGTCTTAAAATACTTGTTTTTCCAACGTTGCTAGCTCTCGTACTATATAATGCAAGCTCAGCCTGAGACATCAATGTATACCTCTATAACAAAATAACTTTATTTTTTTTCTACTAAAAGCAATCTATTACAATAATTATTAAAGTATTTTTTAATAATTATTATTTTTTAGGTATCTTCGAGTCTTAAAGCCGAGTTGGAAACTTCCCCATGCCCTAATCCAAAACACAAACGAACACAAGCGGAGGGGCTCTTAAGAAGATCAAACTCCCGCAACTTCCCAAGCTTGAACTGGGCCACTGCAGAGTCTTAAAGCGATAGACTAATAGCAAGATTAAATTTCCTCTTTGGATGCAATATATATATTTTTTAGTCGACCGATCCAGTTTCGAAGTCTTGGTGTTACTTTATGTCTGTAATATTGAGATAAGGAAAACTAATATTTTTTAAACCGAATTTTCTAACGAAAGTTTAATTACTAAATTCGCAGCGACTGGGCTGGAAAATTTGATATTTTATCCATATAAGATATATCCACACATTGGTTTGGATCGATGTGAAAAATCAACTATACGTTCTAAAATGGATTATTTTTATATATTTTTTTGTTTTTTGAGATTTTTCTGTTTGAACATTCACTAACAAAATCAAAATATGTTATTTATTAAAAAGTTTTTTAACCAAGTTTATATAATACGATCATTATAGTGTGATAGTATTATTTTGTTAAATTATAAAGTCTTTTTTATTAAAAGATATATAGATTTTTATACCGGGTTGGATTTGTCTGAAAAGTGGCTCACCCCCTATAACTTTTTTATTTTTTCAGATAAAAAACGAGATTTGGTTTGTTAGTATACAGGGTGTCCCACAATTAGTGCGACAAACTGAAAGGGGTTGTAGAGGGTATCAAAACAAGTAATTGTGTCTTCAACAGAATGGACGGCACTTTGAGCAGTTTTTGTAAATGTTCTGAATAAATAATGCAATTTAAAATTTACGTTTCACTCCACCTCCTGTCAAAACGGCACATTTCCGGACATGGGTTCCTATACTCAAATGACTTGTTTTGATGCCCTCAACAACCCCTTTCAGTTTGTCGCACTAATTGTGGGACACCCTGTATAACATACATTAGGATTGATTGACGTATTCAATTGTTTTTGGTCACTTTTCATTTTTAAGTGATACCCTCCATATTTTTTTTACTTTATTCGATAGAAAATTACTATCTGAATAGAATAATATATCATATGTCAACTTTTGACATTGTCGCATATGGTTTATTTGAAATTGTAACATTAGGCATCTGTTAACCGACCACGACAAGACACGAAAAACATTAGATGATCAAATCTATTTTTCCAAGGCTTCCTGATTAAAAATCAGTGTTTTTAACACAACCATGGCACTTAGATTAAAATTTTAAATACCTACAATTTTTTTAAGCAAAAATGTCAAAAGTTGACATATGAAGTGCGTTCACACCGGCTGACAGTGGGGTATTTGACACCGATAGTTGATCGAAATTTTTTTATGTAGACCTTATATAAATTATTGCTATTTTCAATTAAAGAGAAAATAATATGAACAAAATAAAGGATAATTCGTCGATTCTAAAAAAACAGAAAGAAAAATCACTGTTCCAGTGTTTCCACGGTCAATGCAACTAATACCAGTAGTAATATCGCAACTAATACTACTAATGCTACGACTGATCCGCGACCAATGCCCATACCACTAAAGCCGCTACTAATGCCAAATTGTGCTATACTGCTAATGGCACTAATGCAATCGCTTTGTACACAACAATGCCATCGCGGTTTACACCTCGCATTAGTATATCACTGATTTGCAAATTAGAGGAAACCAAGAATGTTTTTCTCAATTTATCAGCAAAGTCGCAAAAAGTCGCAGTATTTTATTTTACTGTATGAAAGCCCAATGTTTACTAAGTAAAACCACAGGTAAAACATATATAGACAATATGCTGAATTCTTCGAAATGCGCAACTAAATCTCTAAAAAGTATAAAAATGTCACAAATTTAATCAAATCTTCTGAATGCCTAACTTTTAGTTGCAGAAAAATCGTTAGTATGGAGAATATCAAAATAAATAATATGTCTTTGTATAACACATACCTGCAGCTTGCTGAGCCATTTTCAATCAAAACAATAATATAAACGTAAAAGGAGCACAAGAACAACAACAATTTATAATTTTAAACATAAAATTTAGCCATTTACCTCTTATCTGTGAGAAATTACAACTTTGACGTTTCGTTGAAACAAATGAATGCAACTAAACACACCCATAGCAACGCCATTCATGGCAGACATGATTTAACTTATCATTTTTTTTGGGGGAAATCTTAAACACATTTGCTTTTTCGAATTTCGATCACCTAATTTTTCGAATTCCGATCACCACCGCAAATCATTTTTTGGCGTATACTTTTGTGCGCGCTAAAAAAAATATACTTCAAAAGTAGGTACATGTTAAAAAAAAATTTGCGCGGCGCTGCGCGGACCGGCACAGCCGGTATGAACGCACCTTAATATGTCATTCTATTCAGAGTGTCATTTTCTATCGAATAAAGAAAAAATATTTAAAAATCAAGAGTTGTAGTTATTTCCGGTGAAATAAGAAGTGAATCCTAATTTATGTCATATACTAACATACCAAATCTCGTTTTTTATCTGAAAAAATAAAAAAGCTATAGGGGTGAGCCACCTTTGAGACGCACCCGGTATACAGGGTGCTACAAACTCGAGGTACGAGCATTGGTATCTCGGTAACCATAATAGATAGAACATGGTTAAATTGGGTCAAAGTTGCACTTTGGGATGTTCACCAAGATGCCATCAAAAAAGTTTCAAAAATTTCAAGTATTGCTGAGTTTTTTCGAAAAAACGGATTTTTTTGAAAATCAATTTTATTTATTCCTGTCGCTACTTTTGAGAAAATCAAAAAACTAATAGCACATTCTCATAGCCACTTTATTAGGGCTATGGGATAGTATTTTTAGATTTTCAAATTAGCTGATAATTTGTGAGATACAAAGAGGCCAACTTATTTTTTTTTAATACGGACCTGTATTTGTTATTTCCGGTTTTGAAAGAACTCGGTTTCCTGAGTACAATGATATGCCACACTTTATATTATTTTTTGTTTTGGGTACCTTAACAACAACAAAACTATTTTAAATAATTTCAAGTCCGACTCTGGGTTTTTAAATCATTGAGTCTGATTATATTGATCGCAACAATATTGATCAGCGCTAATTAACATTAAATAAGGAAAATCGAGCCAATTGGAAGATTCAAATAAATAATATCCAGGTCAGCAATTTAAAGATACTATATTACATAAATAAAGATATAGATTTTAATGTGATTTTAACTTTTTTTATTGTTAATTTGAAATTTCAGTGTGCGATTTAATAATATGCATAATATTAATCATAGTTATTATAAATAAATCAACTTCTACAGACTAGTTTCTAATGCTCTACATGTGCGAAAGAGTTACCAACCTCCTTATTGCAGAAATTATTATATTTTGTTCAATTTTATTTATAGCTCTTTGAATTTTCTTATACTTCCGAATGCATTTTATACTCTTTATTGTACTAGTAGTAAATGACGTCAAGTAGTGATGTCCCCCCTCCCTCCCTTAATTGGCGACAGATCCAAGAACCTCGCTGGCCATTATACTGCTCTATCATTTCCAATCCATCTTCCGGGGAAATTATTTTATTGTTTATATTATACCTGGTGCGTCTCAAAAGTGGCTCACCCCTATAACTTTTTTTATTTTTTCAGATAAAAAACGAGATTTGGTATGTTAGGTAATATATGACAGAAATTAGGATTGGTTGACGTATTCAATTATTTTCTGTCACTTCCTGTTTCACCGGAAATTACTACAACTTTTGATTTTTAAATGGCACTCTTGGGTATTTTTTTACGTTCAATAGAAAATAACATTCTGAACAGAATGACGTATCATATGTCAACTCTTGACATTTTCGCTTAAAACAAAATTCAATTTTAAATTTAAATCTAGAGTGCCATGTTTCCTGGCTGTGGTAAAAACACTAATTTTTAATCAAGAAGCCTTGGCAAAGTAGATTTGATCGTCTAATTTTATTCGTGTCTTGTCCTGGCCGGTTAAAAGATACCCAAATCGTATTTTTAATCATATTTCAATTTTTTCAAATGGAACGAGGGTGGCTCATTAGCATATTTGGAAAAAGCATTTTTTTACGAATAATTTGGTACCACACACTTGGTATTTCGTGTCAAATTGTCGTTATGAATTGCATGTTGGAATTTCAAATAAACCATATTTAAAAATGTCAAAAGTTGGCATGTGATATGTCATTCTATTCAGAATGTCATTTTCTGTCGAATAAAGCAACAAAACACCGAGGGTACGATTTAAAAATCAAAGGTTTTAGTCATTTCCGGTAAAACAGGATGTGACCAAAAACAATAATTGAATACGTCAATAAATCCTAATTTATGTCATGTCTAACATACCAAATCTCGTTTTTTTATCTGAAAAAATAGAAAAGTTATAGGGGTGAGCCACTTTTGAGACGCACCCGGTATATTGTTTATTTTTAATTATTTTTTATTATTTTATTACACTTGGTTTTCCGTAATCAATGTTTTACCCCGCGTCATTGTTTAGTTTGAAAGTTAATCAATATTGTCCCGATTAATAGTGTTACGGATTCCGTGGGTCCACTATTTAAACTCACGATAAAATACTTAACGAATTTATTTGTCTCACTCTGTACACACAACTTATACTACCGTATGATCGAAAAAAAACGGCGTCCAGTTGGCTGGGAAATGAACATCAATGACATTTCCCATATAAATTTACATATAAAATGACAGCGATCTTCATTCCATAGCCATCGCTGACGCCGTTTTTTCTCGATCATACGGTATTTACAACACAATTTATGCAACTACTATTACTCTAACGGTATTTCGCGGTATTATCAAACTTCAGACTTCAGACTATCTTCAGACTGGTCCAACTGTCAAAGCGCGGGCCTTATATACCCCCTGGCGATGGTTTCTGGAATTTTCTAAAGAATTCTGTAATTTTCTTTTACTTTCTGGCGAATTTGCCAGGTTCCTCAATGCACGTTGCGGTTATGTAGCAATAATGCAGTTATGCAACCAGTAATACACCTTGACAATAGATTAAACGTTTAAAAAAACAGAGCCGGACTTGTGAAATTAGTTTAAATACATTGTGTTAAAATATCCAAAACAAAAAAATATATTAAGCGCGGCATATCATTGTACTCAGGAGACCGAGTTCTTTCAAAAAATTAAATAAAAAATGCAGGTCCATATTTAAAAAAAAATTGGCCTCTGTATCTCACAAATTATCAACTAATTTAAACGATAGCCCTAATAAAGTGGATATGAGAACGTGCAATCAGTTTTTTGATTTTCTAAAAAGTATCGACAGGAAAAAATAAAATTGATTTTCAAAAAAATCCATTTTTTCCAAATAACTCAGCAAGCCTTGAAATTTTTTGAATTTTTTTGGTGAATCTTGGTGAACATCCCAAGGCGCAACTTTGCCCCAATTTCACCATCTACGTATCTATTACGGTTTCCGAGATACCAATGCTCGTACCCCAAATTTGTAGCGCCCTGTCTTAATTTCTACTTTCAAAAATAATTCATAAATGATCTTATTTAGTCATGTAATTGGAATTCAATTGACACTTCAAATAGCAACTTTATATTTTTATTCCTGCTTTGTCTTAAAAATTGAAAGTCTTTAAGTGATTTCTTTCGATCTTATCGTCACCATTAGGGTTCAGAACCGGGAAATTCCGGTACCGAAAGTACCGAAAATTATTAATTCCCGGTTCTTTCGGTACTTTCGGGACTTGGTAATACTAATTAAAAACATCTTTTTTGTTACGTGCGAAAGACTTTCTAGATAGCGGTCGAAATCAAACTCTTCTAAATAAGTAGTGATGTTATCTCTTACTGTTCTTACTTCTGGAATTCTGAAGTTATTTTAAAATTTCGATAATGTTTATTAGCAATTATTGAAGTTTAAATATGTTATTTTTTTATTTAGTATCATATTGCTGAATGTATTAGCATAGTAATAAGTAATAGTTATATTTTTTGTGTTATGTTTTTATAGGCATTTGCATCTTTAAATGAAAATTTTAAGTTTGTTTTTCTAATTTAGTTAAGTTGGTTTCGAGGTTTGTTGATGTTTGATGTAATTTTTAAGCTACCTATGTGTTTTCTTTTTTTTCGCATGTGTTTATTATTTGTGTTCGTGTTTACTTTCTCATGACTTAATAATTTGATATTATTTTCATTTAAAACTCAATTTTTATCGGTCTTACTTTTGAGTACAACTTGCTTACTAATTGACGAACTCCACAATCGCTGAGTATTTACTCAGCGATTGTGGTAATAACTACTAAATACTACTAGTACTAAAATTAGTACTAGTAGTATTTAGTAGTAGTAGTTACTAGTAGTTACTAGTAGTTACTTAGTAGTATTTTAGTACGGTTCTGGAAACTCTGATTAATACTACCAATTAGGGTTCAGATCTTTTTGGCCATCACAGAACCAGGCCTCGGTAACAATAATGTTGCGGGCCGGTGTGGACTCGACCTAACCTCACAATATGGCCCGCCCTTGGATGACCTTAACATCGCATAGACACCGCAATGATTCATTCGTTCGAGAAGAATCGAGTCCCACTGGAATGGACTAGTACATACGAGAACATTCGAAAACCTTCTCTACGCACCTAACGATCTATGGACAATTCTAGAGTTCTTTACCTGTCGGTATATAAGCCGGCGGCGGTGGCCTACAGGGGGCAGTTATAAATATACCAGTGCAGTTGACGCGCTAAAATTCAACAATAAATTCTTAGTTATAAATCGTTTGTAAATAGTTCTATAAGTCTTTTATCGTTATTGTTTTTGTTAATTAGTGTTAAATAAATAGTGTTTAAATAAATTGTGACTTTCTATCCTCACGGAACCGACGAAAAACGTAACAATTGGTGTCAAGTGTGGCGTGTGTGATAGACTAGAGAAATAAAAAGACTGACGATGGCTCCGAAAAAATTATTGAAAGACCTGAAAGTGTCGGAATTAAAATGCATACTGGAAGAGAGAGAGTGCGAGACAGATGGAAAGAAAAGCATTTTGCAAGCCAGACTGAGAGACGTTTTGGTGGAGGAAGGTGAGGATCCTGAAACATTTTCCTTTGAGTTGAAGGTGACCTTGACTCGTCCTTACAAAAATTAGAAGATAAAATTACGAAAAATTCCCGGAAATTGCAAGACAGTTTGAACGATAAAATTACAGAGAATTCTCAAAAATTAGAAGACAGTTTGAAAGATAAAATTATGGAAAATTCCCAGGATTTAATTAATATTTTAGAAGATAAGATCGCAGAAAATTCTAAAGACATACAGGCCAGCTTTAATAATAAAATACTTAATTTAGAAGAAAAGATAACAGAAAATTCCAGGGAATTAGAAGAGAAGATAACAGATACACAAGACAAAATAACAGAGATTGAGGAAGATGTAAATAGAAAAATCGAAATTTTAAGAGAAGAAATAGCGAAGTCAAATTCACCAAAATGTCAAGAAACATCGGAGGGACCGAAACTAGTCGAAAATAGGTATACCTCAAAATCAGTTATGAAACCTCCGCAGTTTGACGGAAAAACCGCTTGGGCCAACTACTTTTGCCAATTTGAAGCCGCTGCGAGAGCAAACGGCTGGACAATCGCTGAAAAAGCTACCGCTTTGACTATCGCACTGCGGGGAGATGCGACTGATATCCTGCAGACACTGTCACCATCGGAACAGGGAGATTATCAGCAATTGGTACGACATTTAGAAATGAGGTACGGCCAAGCTCATTTGGAACATGTCTATCATTCCCAACTAAAAAATCGCATTCAAAAGGCAAATGAGTCTCTACAGGAGTTTGAAGCCGACGTAGCCCGCCTCGTTCGCCTTGCGTACCCTGCTACGCCCGAGAATGTTATGGAGCGGTTGGCAGTACAGGCATTCTCCGACGGCTTACGTGACAACGAGACAAGACAAGCACTTCTCCTAGCCCACCCAACGCACTTGGTGGATGCTTTAGCACGTGCCCTAGAATTCGAGGCCGCGAAACAAAGCTCTCGGTCTTTAGGAAGAGTACGGGCCATCGACGAATGTTCCGACGAATCCGTGGAAGGGATTGTTCGGAAGGTAATGGACCAGTACATGGGCAAGAAGGGACCGATTCGTTGCTGGAACTAGGGTTCCCAACCGTCCCGGTTTGGCCGGGATTAACCAGGAATCAGAAAGTTTGTCCCGGCGAAAGTTTTGCCTTGGCCGGGACCTGGAAACTAAAAAAATGTGTACTACACACATAATATATTTTATTTTCTAATATTTAATGTCTTGCTTCAATTATTTAAAAGCTTAAAAATAATTGTCCCGGAATCGCCGATGCTCAAGTTGGGAACCCTAGCTGGAACTGCGGACAGGTGGGACACGTGCGAAGCCGTTGTAAGGAGAAGAACGAAGAACCGGCTTCGTCGAGGTCGGAAAACTACTAAGGGTCGAAATGAAGGGGCACACGTCGACCTGTACCCAACATGCCCCAACGAAAACTGCTCAAGTCGCCTCGCTACAACACAAATTCAACAGCATTTTTGTGGATGGTTTTGTTGATGGAGAGTTCCGGACCATGCTGTTGGATACAGGTGCGACGAAAACTATCATCAGACCGGACATTCTTAAAAACATCGAAGAAGGTTAAACAACACAATGGCGACTCGTACAGCTACAGGAAGCTCCGCTCTCATCCATGGAGAGGTAGATCTTAATTTTGTTATCGGAAGCACCTGTTTTAATCATCGAGTGTTAGTAGCAGACATCGAAGATGAACTTATTCTCGGAATGGACATCATGACCACTAGAGGTTTTGAGCTAAACCTCAAACAAGGAATTTTGAAAATAAATGAAGAAGAAGTGGTTCTGCATCGAAAATGTGAGGAGACGCTTCGCGTGGTGGTAGCAGAAGATGTTTCGATCCCTGAGCGCTGTGAGATATTTTTGGATGGTTGCCTAGAAGGTAAAATGAATAATGGGAGTATTATTCTGTTGGAGCCAAGGAACCATGACAGCGAAATAGGACGAGGGATCGCTGTTGGAAAAGCCCTGCTACGAGCGAAGAAAACTGTACCGGTGAGAGTAATGAACACGAATTATTATTCTGTATCCTTGAAGAAGGGAACCCTCTTAGGGTACTGTTGTTCGGTCTCCTCAGTCGTTCGAAGCGTGGAAGCCTCCAAAGTTTCGACTTCAAAAATTCCGGACAAAATGGTGAAGGAGTTAGTAAACGTTAAAGGATTATCTCCCGAAAATAGAAGAAAATTGAGAAACCTGATAATCAAGTATCAAGATGTGTTTGATAAAGGAGAAGCAGGACAGAGAGGTCGTACCAATTTAGTACAACACAAAATTGATACCGGAGATGCACGACCAATCAAACAAAATCCGAGAAGACTTCCGCTCGCCAAACGTGAAGAAGCTGATAAAATCCTTCGAGAAATGAAAGAAGAGGGTGTCATCGAACCATCTAACAGCCCGTGGACATCGCCGGTAGTACTAGTAAAGAAGAAAGACGGTACCACCAGGTTCTGTGTTGATTATCGGCAGCTCAATAATGTTACCAAGAAGGATAGTTATCCCCTGCCGAGGATAGACGATACTCTAGACACGCTGGCGGGGTCAACGATATTCTCTACGTTAGATCTGAAGAGTGGATATTGGCAAGTCGACATGGCGCCGAAAGACAGAGAGAAGACAGCGTTCTCGGTGGGCTCCGGACTGTGGCAATTTACCGTCATGCCTTTTGGATTGTGCAACGCGCCAGCTACCTTTGAGAGACTAATGGAGTCTGTGTTAAAGGGACTATCCTGGACTACCTGTTTAGTGTACCTGGATGACATCATAGTGGTTGGGAAATCCTTTGACGATCATCTGAAGAATTTGGAAGAAGTTTTCAAGCGACTAGGAGCTCTGGTTTGAAACTTAGCCCCAAGAAATGTCATCTGTGTCAAGAAAAGGTACACTACTTGGGCCATGTAGTCTCCTCCCAAGGAGTTGCGGTAGATCCACAGAAGACCAAGACAGTGGAAGAGTGGCCGATACCTAAAGATAAACATGAACTACGAAGTTTTTTGGGACTATGCACATACTATCGACGCTATGTACAGGGTTTCGCCACCATCGCAAAACCATTGACCAGACTTACCGAAGGCGAGAGGCGTTTCTCTTGGGACTCAGATTCTGACGAAGCATTCCGAAAATTGAAGAAGGCCCTGACTAGTGCGCCCATACTTAGCTACCCTCTTGGCAACGGAAACTTTTTTTTTAGCTACCCTCTAAACAACGGATACCGACGCTAGCAATGTTGCGTTAGGCGCTGTTCTGTCTCAGATCCAGGATGGTCAAGAAAAAGTCATTGGTTATTTTAGTAAGACCTTGTCAAAACCGGAAAGGAACTACTGTGTAACCAGACGAGAATTACTAGCAGTAGTTAAAGCAGTGGAACACTTCTACAAGTATCTCTATGGAAGAAAGTTCTTGTTAAGAACAGACCATGCTGCTTTGAAATGGCTGTTGCAGTTTAAGAATCCTGAAGGGCAGGTAGCTAGATGGATTGAACGATTACAAGAATTTGACTTCGACACAGAACATCGAGCTGGGGCAATCCATCGGAATGCCGACGCACTTTCCAGAAGACCTTGCCCTAAGGACTGTAAGCATTGTTCCCGAGCAGAAGAGAAAGAAGTGAAACTCCTAAGAACAACTGTGGTTAATGATAGTTGGCAACCCGAAGATCTTGCAAATGACCAAACCAGTGACCCAGAATTAGGTTTAGTAATTAACTGGAAAAACACAGGCCAAAGACCAACGTGGGAAGAGGTTTGCAGATATTCGCCGAACGTAAAGTCGTACTGGGCCCAGTGGAATTCCTTGGTAATAGATAACGGACTACTTCGCCGTGTGATCGAGAGACCGGAGGGACAAGAAGAGAGAAGGCAGATCGTCATTCCAAAGAAGAGGGTCCCAGAAATCTTGGAGGAAGTTCACAATGGAACCAGCGGAGGACATCTTGGTGTTACCAAGACACTTGGCAAGCTGCGTGAACGGTTCTACTGGGTGAACTGCAAAGAAGATGTGAGGGCCTGGTGTAAGAAATGTGACATTTGCGCAGCCATTAATGGGCCACAAAAGCGTGGTAAAGCCCCTATGCGCCAGTACAATGTTGGTAGTCCCTTCGAACGAATAGCGATCGACGTGGCTGGTCCTTTCCCGGAGACGAACGATGGCAACAAATACATTGTGGTAGTAATGGATTACTTCAGCAAATGGGTCGAGGCCTACGCGTTGCCAAATCAAGAAGCGTCCACGATTGCTGATGCCCTTGTTAAAGAATGGATCTGCAGGTTTGGTGTTCCCATGGAGCTTCATTCAGATCAGGGAAGAAACTTTGAGTCCAATCTGTTCCAAGGCGTCTGTGAAGTCCTGAACATCCGCAAGACCAGGACGACTGCTCTACATCCACAATCCGATGGGATGGTTGAACGCATGAACAGAACTATCAACCGTTATCTGGCCAAAGTAGTCTCTGACCACCAAAGAGACTGGGACAAATTTCTTCACCTGTTCCTGTTGGCCTACCGTTCATCCGTCCAAGAATCTACAGGGCAAACTCCAGCCAGCATCGTTATGGGACGGGAAGTGCGCCTACCCTGTGATCTGAAATTTGGTTGCCGACCGGGAGAAGAAGTCGCCGGAGAAGATTATGTCCACACACTACGTCAAAGGATGGACGACATTCATCAGAGAGTCCGCCTAAATATTCAAAGTGCTAGTGACCGAATGAAGGAACACTACGACATTCAAGCTGAGCATGGAGGATACCAACCAGGGAAGTTGGTGTGGCTATATAACCCGCAGAGACGTCGTGGGTTATCTCCGAAGCTACAATCCTCGTGGGAAGGGCCATACGAAGTCATGGATAGAATTAATGACGTCGTATACCGTATCAGAAAATTGCCAAAAGGAAAACCGAGGGTAGTCCATTTCAACCGTTTGAGCCCCTACCAAGGCGAAATAGAAGATCGTGCTGGGACCGTGAGAACCTGCAGCTTTGATCCCCCTGATTCGGAGATGTCCTTTGACGATTTCATGGCCCGATACAACAGCAGTGAGAAGGCTCGCTATGGTGTAACCAAAGAAGATCAACGAGACCTCTTTTCCGTGCCTCCTGATTATTCGCTCGCTCATTGTGTGGCTCGAGATTTGCGGATGTCCAGAGGAATCGCTGCGACGTTCAATGAGAAGTTTGGGCGTGTCGGAGAACTACGCCGACAGGATCCAGAGGTTGGAAGCGTCTTGAGGCTAACCGACAATGCACATGGTCAAGCAAGGCACATCTTCTACCTGGTCACCAAGGAATGGTCCCCGAGTAAGCCGACTTATCTCAATCTATGGAAGACCCTGATTGAACTGAGAGAAGCCCTGCTAAACAACAACATTGCACGATTAGCCATTCCGAAGCTGGCGTGTGGACTCGATGGTTTGAGTTGGCGTACAATCCGGAACATGATTGAAGTCTTGTTCAGATTTACGGGAATCGAGATCCTCGTTTGCTGCTACAACCCAAAGCTGAGATCGGGAGAGAAAACTGTAGACTGCTATTTCTACCAGACTTCGCAATGTACCAGGGGCCAGCTTTGCAAATACCTTCATTCACCGTATACATCTCGGGACGAGCATGTGCCTAAGAAGGGGGCAGTGTTGCGGGCCGGTGTGGACTCGACCTAACCTCACAAAATGGCCCGCCCTTGGATGACCTTAACATCGCATAGACACCGCAATGATTCATTCGTTCGAGAAGAATCGAGTCCCACTGGAATGGACTAGTACATACGAGAACATTCGAAAACCTTCTCTACGCACCTAACGATCTATGGACAATTCTAGAGTTCTTTACCTGTCGGTATATAAGCCGGCGGCGGTGGCCTACAGGGGGCAGTTATAAATATACCAGTGCAGTTGACGCGCTAAAATTCAAAAATAAATTCTTAGTTATAAATCGTTTGTAAATAGTTCTATAAGTCTTTTATCGTTATTGTTTTTGTTAATTAGTGTTAAATAAATAGTGTTTAAATAAATTGTGACTTTCTATCCTCACGGAACCGACGAAAAACGTAACAATAATTAAAAAAATATTTTTTGTTACCTACGTGAGAAAGTCCTTTGATACTTTCTAGCGGTCGAAATCAAACTCTTCTAAATAAGTACCTAATGATATTATTTCTTATTGTTGTTGCTTCTTTTCTCTTTTGAAGTTCCTATAATATTGGTTATGTTATGTTTTAATAGAATATTTGCATTTTTAATTCAATATTTTAGAGCTTTTGTCTCAAATTCAGTTAAGTTGGTTTATGTTGTTTGATGTGAAATTTAACTTACCTATATTTTTTTTCTTTACTTGTGTTCATATTTCATACATGTTAATTTTTTCACGACTGATTGCTTAATAATTTGATATTATTTTCATTAAAAATCTCAATTTTTTATCCATTTTACTTTGAAAAACCATCCCTTGTTTTCTGATTGATGAACTGCGCCTCCATTGAACAAAAATTAGTCAGTACCGAAAGTACCGAAAAACCCGGGAAATCCCGGTTCCGAAAACCCTTGTCACCATCATTCGACCGACACGACGCCCATAAGACAAAACTTTTGTCAAATATAATAAGTACTAAGTAGTAAATATAGCCGTAAATAAGGAACGGATGTATAAATCTGCGATCGCAAAGAGCAATAACTCATTCGACCAACGAGTCGACAATTGAAAATTTACGTCCGAAAAAAAGGAAAGAACGGTTTATCATTTGGCATTCGCACGAATAATAAACTCATCTAAATGAGAGTAAAACCTGCACGCTGCTGCAGGGGTCCTAATTTGGACAATATATCTTGAATACCTATAAACTCCCAGCGTTGCATTGTCTGTACCGTCCAAACGGGAGACGCTAGCGAAAGTCATTCGGGCCTACTATGTCACTGCATTTCGCAAATAATGATAATCTTATTAAATAATATACAGGGTGTCATTGAAATGGTGTAAAAAAGTCTCAGGGGGTGATAGTACTCCTAAAAATAGTCAAAAAAGTTCTTATAAGTATAGGGCGGAAAATGCATATTAAGGGAGTTAGGGGCACTGAAAGGGTGAATTTAAAAAACGATTGTTTTGAAATTGCAGACTTAAAAAACGAGATAAAATTTCGATAAAAAAATCCTCTGCCATAAGTTTTGACCCTAAATCAAATGTTGATACTGAAAAATTATATGGAAAAGCGGAAAGGGTAGTTTTTGCAAGGGTAGGGGGTTGTTTCGTGAATAACTTTTTTGAGGTTATTTTTTTACGTGGGTTCATTTTTTGAAAACTACATACTTTTTCCTACAAAAAAGATACTCTTGTTGCACATCGCCCAGAGCGATGGTTTTCGAGAAAATTGAAGGCAAAGAGTTTGCTCTGATGGGTTGCTAACTGGTGAATCGACATAAACTTATGAAAGTTATGGCGGTTCAAAACTAACCAAGTATAATAGTTATCAAATAATTAATTGAAAAATCAAAATTTCATGATTTTTAAAACATCTTATTGCTTTAAAAAACGAAATAATCCACTAGATTTCTACTTCTGGGGCCACTTGAAAGCTTTGGTTTACTCAGTGCCGATTAATACTGAAGAGCAACTACGGCAACACATTATTGACTGTTTGGAAAAACGCATTATTGACTGAAATTTGGACACCGAGGATATTCCACAGGGTACGCAGATCTTGGAGAGCATTGAAATGAATGGTGGTCACTTTAAACATTTACTATGAATGAATTAAGGAATGCATTATTTTAATAAGGAATTTTGGTAATTGGTTTATTTCGTTTTTAAAGCAATAAGATGTTTTAAAAATCATGAAATTTTGATTTTCCAATTAATTATTTTAATAACTACTTGGTTACTTTTGAACCGCCATAACTTTCCTAAGTTTATGCTGATTAACCATCAGTTAGCAACCCATCAGAACAAACTCTTTGCCTTCAATTTTCTCGAAAACCATGGCTCTGGGCGACGTGCAACAAGAGTACCTTTTTTGTAGGAAAAAGTATGTAGTTTATTTTACGAAACAACTGTCATTGACAAACAAATTACATAATGAAGACAGAGATTTCTTAACCCGCACGTTTTACCTTCTCTACCTTCCTGTTATTCTCTGTTGTCGGCATAGTAGGCCGAAACTTCAAACTGGGGTCGAACCCGTAGCCATCGGCAGAGAAAGGGTGTAATTTATATGCTGGAGTGCAGTTCCCCCAAACGCCACCATCAATCATTGTGGCGCTGCGCAGGGGGCCCAACGGAGGGATAAAAGCGCCCCGGGGCCGAGGGTGCAAGTGCAATATATGACGCGGGGGGCCGACTAACGTGGGGTCCCGTTTGGGGAGCAGATTATTTCAAATCTCAGGTGTTTTCTTCTGGGACTTAATGTTTCAACTGTATAGGAAGGCAAAATATGATTTTTGTGTCTTATCCAGACATAGATCCGTTCGCGTTAGTGAATTCTATTTATTGTAAATCTACGTTAAATTACAAAATAATGAAACTAAAAGAATTTCGGACTTGTTGTTTTTATATATTTTAATTTACAGCGTTTCGGGCAGATGTATCACGTATCACTCTAACCGTTATAAAGTGTAAACTAATAAGCTAATTGTTCTACTAGAGCAAGACTCGTGAAAAAGTTGGAAGCAGCCGTGAGGTCCCATAAGCCAAGCAGTAGAATAAAAACAATGCTCAATACCACAGATAGTGTCAATACTTAATACCACTAGTAAATAAAATGTTTTTCGGAACCAGTTTTGAAGCTATTAATTATCGTGTTACGCGTGTGTAGTGAGTCTGTTGTCTTTCAAGTGAATCCCCGACTCCGTTATGTAGCCCGAAAGACGAACGAAAGAAATTTATCTGGAATATACATATTGAAAAGTACTTTAAAATATTCCAGCTCTTATACCCAGGGCCGGGCGACACGGGCGGCCGCCCGGGGCCATGCGAGGGACACCACGACGGCAACTAAAATATTTAGAAACAGTAATCTAAACAAATAGTAATGAAAAACCAGATCAATAATTAATCGGTACTATCAATTTCCACATTAAAATATTAGCAATTACCATACCACATAGGGAAGAAATATCTGACTAAACATTATAAACAGTACTATATTCTAGACGTATCCTATTATAGTTTACTGAAATTATGCTCAAAAAAATCCTTAGCACGAAAGCTTTGGGATAGTTTTGATTTCTTCTTTTCTATATGTTTTTTGGGTGCTCTATTCGAAACTGGGATTTGCGAATTCATTTTCGTG
This sequence comes from Sitophilus oryzae, assembly GCF_002938485.1. Classification (NCBI taxonomy): domain Eukaryota; kingdom Metazoa; phylum Arthropoda; class Insecta; order Coleoptera; family Curculionidae; genus Sitophilus; species Sitophilus oryzae. The sequence continues at coordinate 802,391 of NW_022147349.1, forward strand.
GAAGCATCTTAAACAAAATAAAATAAAAAAATATAAATTTGATTTGTTCGTGGTATTTTACTTATATAACTCAAAAACTAACAACTTCTTGTAAATAACCCTTTTTTCTATAATTCTCGTTTTTAGAAATTTCTAAACAAACTGTTTTGGGTCCAGGGACAGCAAAATTGGCAGTTTTAGACTGACCGCTCAAAATCGCACTTTTTCTACTACCCACAACCTTTATTTGTTATTAATGGCTGATGCCCTAACATATTATATGAGGCAAATATTCATTTGCAAGATGCTGAAGAGGATCCCGATATTCTTATTATCAAAAAAAGCTTATAAGTGTGCCTCATTAATTAAATTAATTTATTAACAGTAGTGCGAAAAGAATCTTTTGGTGATTTTGATTGTTCCGGATTGAATATGTAGTAATACACAGAAAACGGTAGCAGAATCGTAGAATTTTCTCATTAGAGAACTTACACAAAGAAATTTTTCTTACAAAGAAATGCATCTCTAACACTGGCTGGTCCTCATTTTGAAGCCGACAAAACTGTCTGATCATATACTATATAGTGATTCTGCACGAAATAATTGATTGTGAAAAAAAAAACAAAAATTTTCTTAAATTCTTATAGAAAAATAATGCAACTGCTTGCAAATAAATACTAATGTTTTCAAAGATCACTTATACCAGAACAAGACTGCCGAAGTTGGAATTATATTTCTTGTAGCGCTATATATACAAAAAGTCTCAAAAGTGGCTCACTCCTATAACTTGTTTATTTTTTCAGATGAAAAAACGAGATTTGGTATGTTAGTATACGATATAAATTAGGATTAATTGACATATTCAATTGTTTTTGATTCCTGTTTCACCGGGAATTACTACAACTTTTGATTTTTAAATAGCACCCTTAGTATATTTCTACTTTATGCGATAGAAAATGACACTTTGAATAGAATGACAACTTTTGACATTTTCGCATATGATTTATTTGAAATTGTAACATACGGTTCATAACGGCGAACAATTTGTAACAATTTGACTCGAAATACCAAGTGTGTGGTTTCAAATTATTCGTAAAAAATGCTTTTTCCAAATTTACAAATGAGCCACCCTTGTTCCATTTGAAAAAATTAAGATATGATTAAAATTACGATTTGGACATCTTTTAACCGGCCTGGACAAGACACGAAAAACATTAGACGATCAAATCTATTTTTCCAAGGCTCCTTGTTTAAATTAATAAAGCAGTGTTTTTCACACAATCATGGCACTCTAGATTGAAATTTAAAATACGATTTTTTAAGCGAAAATGTTGAATACGTCAATCAAGCCTAATTTATTTCATATACTAACATACCAAATCTCGATTTTTTATCTAGAAAAATAAAAAAGTTATAGGGGGTGAGTCATTTTTGAGACGCACCCGGTGCACAGTGTGAAATTTACGCGGTGTAGCTGGAAAAAAATATTTCAGCGACTCTTTTAATGAAATATTAGTCTTTTTCGTTTTTATATACGATATATTATCAAGGCAAGGTAGATCATGCACCCAAATAATCGTAGTAGGGTATATACAGGGTCTTTCATAATGTTTGGTACATATGGGAAACTTTTTTACTATATTATCAGTGATTCATAAAATGTTATTTTTAATAAAAAAATTTTGTTGATTAGAGAATAGTTTTGAGGTTAGTAACTAGGGAGTTTAATATACGGAGTGTCTAAAATTCTACAAAATATGGCGTTGCCGAACCAAAATACATAATCTATAAGAAAGTACTATATACAAGCAAAATACACTATAAAATTTTTGTGGGTCAAGTCAATCTAAATCGGAGAAAATCATAAAACCAAAGAAAATAAAATAATCACTTGTTGATTTCTCGACGAACCGCACCGCACAGAGACTGTATTTGAGGTTTTTCTTTCATTTTGGTACCCTTTAATAATTCCTTTTTAACCCTTAACTGGTCCGATAATAGATATGTATCATAAAGGGTCCGGCGTAGTCTGTGGGACTACGCCTTCTAAAAAGTGAAAAAAACACACAAAAACTAAAAAATAACAAATTTTTATTTTATTATATATTATATTATGCATTATTGAACTAATATAGACAAAAATGGGTTCAATTAATATAAACTTTAAGAAAATATAGTACAAAATAAAATAACATACATATAAATTTGAAAAAAAAACAATTAGATTTTTACTAAGCTCTAAAAAATAAAACCAAATTACTAACAGTCATTACAATATAGAAATATGTTTTTAGTACTATATATAAAAAAAATAAGCTATAAAACTGAAATTAAAGAAAAGGTTTTTAGTTACAGCATGAGGCAAAGTTCATTGTTTTCCTGAACATGTTGGGATGAACAAAATGAATTCTTACATTCTAGGCATTAAAAATAATTAAACTAGGACATAACATTGTCTTTAACTAGGATAAGAACTCTGGGATAAGAATATCTCCGTGGGCGTGTTCTGGTTGTACAGGTATTGCAAGTATTCTACCAATTGTAAAGTATTGTTACGGATTCCGTGGGTCCACTATTTAAACTCACGATAAAATACTTAACGAATTTATTCGTTTCACTCTGTACACACAACTTATACTATTTACAACACAACTTATGCAACTAGTATTACTCTAACGGTATTTCGCGGTATTATTCAAACTTCAGACTATCTTCAGACTTCAAACTTCAAACTTTTCCAACTGTCAAAGCGCGGGCCTTATATACCCCCTGGCGGTTGTTTCTAGATTTTTCTAAAGAATTCTATAATTTTCTTTACTTTCTGGCGAATGCGCCAGGTTCCTTCCACATTGCGATTTTTTAGCAGTATGCAGTTATGCAACCAGTAATACACCTTGACAGTATATTTCTCTTGGAATATTTGACATTGTCAAACGCATTTGTCTGGCAGATTGTCATATTGTCACTGTCACAGTCCTCATCATATCATTTTAATAGAGTTTCTTCATAACTAGAGTCTCGTAAACGCACTCTTTTCGAAGGCCTGGCCATATTTTACAAAAGTTTGTCAAACACAAAATCTTACGCAAACGGTTCTGCGTCGTCTGAGAGACTACGGCTTAAGTAACTTCTGCAATAACTTCTAAAAAACTAATCCAGTTTGGGCATAAATATGGCTATCAGTAGTTGACCGAGAGGGGGAGGATTAGCTGGAACGCTAATTGTGTGGGCGGTCCCAGTAACTAATGAGAATGAGTTAATTATATGGCGTAGTCTGTCAGACGACGCCGGACCAGTTAAGGGTTAATCGAAAATCTCCCCTTAACCAATCAGAATTTTTAGATAAGAAGATATGTTTATGCCTATTTGCCTTTTTCCATTTGTTCTCGATTTTCTGACAAGACGTCCTGGCCGAAACTCTTATATTTTCTTTGGCAGCTCTTGAAAGATTACTAGAGTTCAAATCGTTCCAATATAAAATTCACCACAGCGCTTCGCCGCTTCTTTGGAGTGTTAGAAGTCCAAAACTCATATACATCCTGACGAGTGAAGCGCGCAGCCATCTTAAAAAATATATATGTTAAAACTGAGTTATATTAGCCCCAAAATGAAACAATAAACCACTCTAGTTAACAACTTTTATTATTACGTCATACAACTTGTATGTTAAATAGAGACGAGTACGGTCGTACTGCTGTTCTCGTACTGTCGGAGTTGGCGCCGTCGCGACACCACTCCCTGCAGTGTGTAGCTCGTAGCTTCGTAGCCCCCTGATCCACGCATACGCGGAGCAGTTACTTTGGCTCTGGATCGCTTCGGTCTTCCTGATATCGACTGATATCTAACACGGCCATCCTGTTCCGGAGCGTCCTCGCGCCGTCTCTGAAATATAGAAAGCAGGCAACAGAACTTTTCTATGCTTTGTATTTTAAGAAATGTTTTACTCGTTACTCATAATGAATAACGCACTTTGTTTATGTTTATTTTGCTTGATACTGTCCATATTGAACAGTCATTAATTTTACTTCTCAGATATCATAGTATTACTATAATTTCTTTCTTTCTACTGTTATGAAACAATAATTACTATAAAACAAAAATAAACATAAAATTCAAAATACTTCAAAAGTGGTTACCTAATACAGTAATGAAATCATTTTTTTTTTCATTATGGGATTGCCATTATTTTACTATTCAGGAATAATAGTGAATATCACTATGATTCCCTCTTCTTAAATAATTTATAGTTCAATTACTATAAATCATCACTCAGCACACATTTTTACTAAAGGTTAAGAAACAATAGCAAATAATATCACTATTATTTCTTTTTCCTCTTTTACAATGGGAATGCCATTGCTTTACATTGCTTAAATATTTTAGCCATGCCAAAATACTTTCATTGCTCAATGGGATTGCCTGTTATTTACACAATAATTTATAGTTTAATTACTATAAACCATCATTATGCACATGCTAAAAATAATGGTAGATAATATCACTATCATTCCACCACCATTCCCAGCATGTGATAACATCATTATATTATTTTTCTTTCTTTCATAATGGGATCGCCATTAGCTTATTATTCACAGACAACTGTGAATATCAACCTTTTTTTTTCTTTTTTTTTTCTTCTTTTTTTTTAATGGAATTGCCATTATTTTTACTTAAATACTTTAGACACGTTAAAATATTTTTAACATGCTAAGAACTGGCATTACTTACTGGGAATGCATTTTTTTTACCAAATCAATTATTACAGTCTAATAATTACTATAACAAGTAAAAATTATTGTTCACTCAATTATAAATCATCAGAAACTTCATAGAAATAAAAGTCATATCACTTCGATTTTTTTTTTTCTCTATAATGAATTGTCATTACTTTCCTCTACTTGCTGATTTTAAACCAAGCTAAAATACTTTTATTATTTAACGGAAATGTCTGTTTTACAAAATAAATTCTAGTTTTATTATCATAAATAATTTACAGTAGTTCCTTTTTTTTTCGTAATTTATTTTTTTTTATTTATCTTATCTCGACTACTGCTATTTTCACTATAATATGACTTTATTATAGTATTATTTTTCTCCTTGAATAGTATAACTACTCAAATAAATTTTGAATATTAGCAGTACAACCATTTAATTATTTATTTTAATTTATAGCGGGAGGTGCTATTTTATTTTTTTTACTATTAAGAAATAAGAGTAAAAAGAATTCTTCTTTCTGATTTCAGTTTAATTTATCATGAAATTGTCAGTCAAGTCCATTCCTAACAGTCAATGCCTCTTATATTTTGGAAAACTAGTTCTATATCATTTAACATTTTATCCATTCTTTACATTCTACAACATGCTAACCATGTTATATGTGGAATCAACTATTACCAAAGTTTATTACCAAAGTTTACAGAATACTATTACATTATGAATACTGCAATTTTACATCGCTTTCTCAACGAATGCCTTTCGATTGTCTAGCCAAAAATAAAAACACAATTTTTTTTACTACAGGCTTAGGTACAAGTTTTATAATATTTTCTTACAATGTTTTAATCAATTCTGTTAGTAGGCACACCACTATCTAAAAATTCCTACAATAAGTTATTTTAATTATTTTTGAAAAGAGAAGTATTTTCTTTTGAAACGCTTAAAAACAAATCAATCAAGTAGACATAAATTGATTCCCTAATTTCTATCATTTTGCATAAACGTTTTATTGCATATAATTATCCAAAATTATTCTTCAAAAGAAAACATAAACTCGTGCAGCTTGCGCGTCTCTAAAATAAACAACAAAAAAAATGCTTTGCCTTATAAAATGCATCTCGAACTGATAAGCTTCGAACTGTTCCCAGCTCTGCGTCACCGAATATTAACTAAAAACTGTGGAGTTGCATTTTGTCGAATATAAGCACAGTAGCGAGAAACTTTTTAAAATAAAGATTTACCACAAAATAAGAAATTAAACTTTGTGCCTTTATTTGCTCTAAAACAATATTTGTGTGCTTTATACTGTTCTTATAGACGAAATCTTAGACATTTTTTTTATATAAAAGATGTTCTTTTTTTTTTCTTTGAACTTTGAATCTACTTTCAACATTTCTACGGGTCTGGCCTATATAGCAGATATTGCATTCTGAACAGTTTAACTTATAAATTGCCTGATAGTGTTTAGGGTTTTGTTTTTGTTTTTCTTTAAAAGTAAATTTGATATGATTTGAGACGGTTTAAATGCTACTGTTATATTATTTAGTTTCTTATTATTTTATTTATTGTTTTTATTAAATCTATTATATTGTTTCTTATTCTTTAGTTCTAATAGTAGCTTAGTGCGAGAGCAAATGCTCAATGAAGCATTGATTTATACGCTGCTAATTTATGTTGTATTGAATGTTTAAAATTATGAGATATTGTAACTTTTGTAAACATCAACTTTTTCAAGATATCAAATTCTAATTTCTGGTCTACTTTTAACATTGTTAGAACTAAGAAATTTAATTTTACTATCTTCTCACTTCCTAAACTGAATTCTATATTATGATGAACATTATTCAACTGATTTGAAAGAAGATAAGAACATGATCTACATTTTTATACAAGAGAATAAAATATCAAGATGTTATAATTTTGAAAAGTGAAAAGCAGATTGTGAAAAGTTATAATCTTGAAAAACAATTTTCGTTCATGCGTAGCTTAAAAAGTTCCAAAACTTTTATTGTTAAATGATAATGTTAATCTTACATTTTTGCATAATGTTGCTTTCATTTCTAAATTAATTGAATTATTGATACTAATCTTTATTTGGCATATTAGAAAACAAGTCTTAGTCACGTCAAAGGACGCCAGAATTGAACTCATAAAAGGGGTGATATTCCTTAGGTTATTTGTAAGTTCAATGCAGATTCTGCTATTTTTATGAAAATTATGTAATTTCCTTGAAAATCACATAAAGGTAATTTTGTCAATAAGTGTAAAGTGGTTAATGATTTTTGTTTTGAATAATGTTTTATGTCAAAAGAAGACATATTACTTTATTTTTTAAAATACAAAGAGAAAGTGAGTACTAGTGTGAGAACATTTTTTAGCATTCGGTTCCAACTGTCCGAAATAAACTAGTTCAATTGTATCTTTAAATTATTTTAGCAATTTGAATATGCTTCATAACTTGGTAGTCTATTATTAAACAATCTGTATAAACTGTCGAAACAAACTCTGGCAATATATTGGCGTATTAACAATTAACAACTAGGAAGGAAACTGACTGCCACTATTTTCGTTGAAATATAAAACTAATTATGGTATTATTATTTTTCTCGTATTGATTAACTATTCAAGTTTTTAAATGACAACTTATTAAATGAGAAGAAAGAATTAAATTCAATCGTTCAGAAGACTGTAAGTTAATTCAAATAAGTTTTGTCTGGCAACTAATTAAATTACCAATTCTTACATTCCCAGTAAGAATTAAATTAAATCATTTGTAAGACTGTAAGTCAAATAAATGGTCTGTTACTAACTTTTTCTTTATATTGTGGAAGGCCATGGTTGGAGTTGTTTATGAGCCGTCACATTGGTCCGCCGCCGCTGATCTTCCTGACGCAGCGCATATCTGGCGTTGAGGAATGAACTGCAACTGCATTCCATGCCTGCCATCTGAGAATCTTCCATGGTCATGTCCAGGTCTCCAACCATAAACAAATAAAAATAGCTTGATTACTAATATACTCATTATTATTAACTTTTTAAATACATTCAACTTTTGTTCGGAAGGTAAACAAATCAGTTTATCTGTGCTAGACATAAAAGTGCTGAGCTCGCTTATTCGGGTTATTTTCCAATCGTCCTTCGGCTTCTGCAATGGCCTTGTCCGGATTGACGACATCGGTGGAATCGCGTCGGAAAAATCTGAGGAACCAATAATCTGGAACTTGATCCATGACGTAACACATCTGGTATGTGACAAACTCTCGAATGGATTGTGTTTATCTTCTGCAGCGGCAAGCAGCGGGAAGCACCGTGATCCAAGTTTGTTTTCTGTGCTCAGCAATAACAGTTGCCTGAGCTCTCGCCATCTCTCTCGGAAAAAGCGGTGATGAGGTCATCATAACCGTCCGGCGTTCGGCGACAGTATTGATTACTCTATGTTTTTAAAGTCTTGCTTGTTTAATAATCGTCATCTTATCGTTGACTCGGTCCGACTCGGTCTTTAACTTCGTTGTATTTCAAAGAATTTCGTCACACTTCGTAGTCTTTCAGCCATTCGTGAATTGCGTATACGCTGTTGCCTTGATCGTAGTTTCGTAGATTGCTCGTTTACAGGTTGTGTAACAAAATGAAGCTTGCGCACTAGATACATCTGCTACGGTTACGGATAGGTGAGGCGTTGGTATGGAGGGCTTAAAAAAGGAGATTTATCGGCAATGGGCAAATTTGAAATTTCTGTCCCCACTTTTAAGCAGCTTCCTCGGTTTGACAGCAGAGGCACTGCGATCGACTGGGATACTACATTTTCATTGTTAGTATACGATTTAATTGTGTTTTTAATAAAATTTATAGTTAATTTACTGAATTTTTAGCAGTACAACAATTAGTCGTGGTAGAAATTGCTTTGTACCTGGCTGTACAAGTGGGAATCCCAATAAAAACAAGGCAAATAAAGAACTGGGTGAAAGAAACCCAAGCCTTTTCAAAGGTCCTAATGTAAGTAGTATGACTATTTATTTATAAAAATTATGGATAGATGTTAAGAAAAAACATTAAAATTATATACTGTCAGTGTACAGATTAAATTATAAAAACCAAATTAATAGGAATATAGCTTAAAATCAACATGTGTATAACATAACCTAGGAGGCCTGAGAGCTTATAAAATTAAAATAATTTAATACTTACTAGGTGCTAAATTACCTGTTGACATGTACCTATATTAACCACAGTTTGATCAGTGCTATTGAAAGTGAATATTAAATATTTGATATTCAAGATCACCGTATTCTCAAAATAACAGCTTTAATAGTGAAAAATGTTTTTTTTTTATTTTATTTAACAATTATATATCTTTTATTAGGATCCTAGCTTGCTACAGCAGTGGCAAAAGGCGATACCCAGATCAGACAAGACACTTAGCAGCAAAGATGCTGTTTGTTGTAATGTATTAATATTGCTAAATAAATATTTATATGATGAAATAAGTCAGCGTATATACATATTCACAACTCTGTATTTTTGTGCTTTTGAAATAAACTGAGTACATTATTTATTCATTAATATTTTATTTACAAACCTACCTTATATTAATAAAGTGAATATCAATAGAAAAACCTTTACAATTATTAGGTGACATTGAATATAATATATCTTGAATTTAATTGTCTACGAAACAGTGACAATTTGCAAAACTTTGCTAATGACATTAAAACTAAAATTCAACGCTAGAAAAAACGCTATTGAACACAGGAAACGTTTCAGCTCAATATACCTACACTCTAGTTTCAGCTATAAAAGTTATGGAATAGATAACACCGATCAAAGGGTGCAATGGTAACGTTCGTCTTCAGTTTCCATTTATGATTAAGTTATTCCTGATAAAATACTCTTAATTTTCGTTATTCAATCTGTCAATCGCCATAAAACCACTACTAGTTCGAAAGATTTTAATGTTTATTAAAATTGTATCACACTAAACTGCATGTAAACATGTCAATTTAAAATGTTTTAATGAAAAACTATGAACCTTTAAACTGCATCAACAAAACTATTAATAAAACATTAACACAATCACACCATAAACTATTTCATTCGTATTTCTCATCAAGAAACAATTACTGTTTACATCAAATCAAAGGTCGAACTGGTGATATTTGTTGCTGGAACTTCTATCTTTTTGTACAACAGTTCTAGGGAAGATTTATTTTAGCAGCTTATATGTTTCTTCGGTCGTGTATGCACTAAAAGAACCACATAATAAAACATTTTTATAATATCAACTTAGAAAAAGGATATATTAAACCGGCATCTAATATAACCTAACTAACTTTTCAACCTCAAATTTAAGGTTTTGTATTCACAATTTTAGCCACGCACATTGCTCAATTAGAAAACCACGTTTCTAAAAGCTAACTCTGTTAAAAATATGCCCAAATATTAACTTGGCTCTATAATTTATAACAAAATAGTTATTCTTGCCATAAGAAGCTGTGTATTTCTAGTATCCCAATCATCACAAGCGCCCCTAACGGCGATTTTCGAACTTCATTTAGATCTCAAAAACTGGGCCCATAATTTTTGCGTTCGATTCGCCTCCTCCTTTTAGACTCCATAGGCGTTGGCTTCAAATACGATGATGATATCATCGCCATCTTTGTTTGTTTCGCTAAGTCGGCAATTTGTCGTTGTTGGATAGCGAATAAGTTATTAATATTTCTTTTCACTGTACTCTGACCGTACTGTACCTTTAGAATATTCAGAATTTGACTAGGCATTGCGTGACAACATTTTCATTTGAAGCTCCTGCACACTTCGACGAAACAATGTCTTCTCTTCTATAACGTGAGTTTATTTTCCCAATAATATTTCTTTTAACTATGCTTTTAACATAGGTTTTAAAACGACACATATTAAGAGTTTGTGCCTGTTAAGTATTTCTGCGTCTCAAGCATGTCACGCCATATCTGATTTATGGGCGTCCTGCGCTCCGATTTAGGGGTAAAAGTATTCCTAGAAAAGCGTTCAAAATCGAACGATGATTGGTCGAAACAATTCTGTTTCGAAAAAGAAAGTTTGAGAATATTACCTATCGTAGAAAAAAAATACACATATTCCGACGCACAGTACAGTTTTGAGTGCGGTGGCGTGAATAGTGTATCAGTTAAAGTAAAGCACTAGTTAGTTAGTGCAGTGATATAAGCAGAAAGCAGGGTGAGTACATCTCACTAAGTGTCGTAGTTTATTAATTAATTAGGATCATGAATATTTTGATAAATATATTGGTGCGTTTAGTTAGATATCATTTGCGTACAATACAATATTACATTAAATAACTGCGCCGTATACATTAGCTAGGTCAAAATATAGAATATGAAAGTTAGATAGGGTTAGCTATTAAGTAGTGCGGCGGTATACCGATGCGGCAGCTACGTGAGCTTTGTTTAGATAGGCTATTGAATCTCTTTACTCTGTAGAGTCGGTGCTGTCTAGTCAGGAGAAGCGCAAGGATAGGCCCGTTAATGTTGCTTGGCAGGATCTGGGATCCCGTAATGTCATAGTAGCAGGGACGCGATTCCTCGTAATGTCGCAACGGTGTAGGGAGTAAAATCCTGGTTATCACCGGTTTTTTGTTGTGCCTCTGGGCGTAACCAGATGCGGGAGCGGGACCCCGAGAGATTCAGCCGCTGTATCCGGGTCTTCTGGTTCGTCTAGACCGTGCCACGGGGGGGCGTGGACGGGGGCAAGACAGTACGTTAGTATTTGATGAGATAAGTAAATCTTGTATTGAGAGAGAGAGAGAGATTGGATAGTTCTTTATAAAGTACCCAATTAGTTAATATGATAGCCACGTAAGCTTTAGGTGGATTAGTGAATTTCTGTTCTCAGTAGAGTTAGTACTGCTTAACTTGAGGAAGCGCAAGGATAGGCCCGATAATGTTGCTTGGCAGGATCTAGGATCCCGTAATGTCATAGTAGCAGGGACGCGAATCCTCGTAATGTCGCAACGTCGCACACGGCAGGGATCTGGGATTCCGTACGCCGTGTGACAACGGACATTATTATTATGTCTGGGACGGTACCTCCGGGTCTTCAGCGGCGGGAACAGGCCCCAGGGTCCTCGAATCTCGGTATCGATATGTTGTGTTTATTCTGTTGCCCGTGCGGCTGATTACTCTGGAGTCCGCGCCATCAGGGGGTGCGTGGGCGGAAGGCCAAGCAGTGCATTTGCATAGATATGTTTGTAAATCTTGTATTGAGAGAGACAGATAAATTAGTCCATCTAGTAAGATAAATAGAAAATAAATAATAGGTGGTTAGGGCAAAACAATATCGGCATATAGCAGTTAAGTAGGTCGGAATTATGAACTGGACACTTATCCTTACTTTTAATTGTGACAGGTATTAAAGTACGCCTCCGCTCAGGGTCAATGCTTCAGGGATTATTTTGTGAGTCTGTATTTATTATATATTTGTTTTCCTGACAATATAATACTTTAAAACATTTTAATTATCCTGTCACGAGTTATGGTTTTGTTAGTTGTTTAGATTGTTTATTATTTTATAAAGAAAGTAAACAAAAAAAAATCTTACAGCTAAATTTCAGAAGTGGGATTCAAACTAATTCAGATTCAAGATTCAGACTCATTCAGACTCATGTTAACAAATCTAAAACTTCTAAAAAAAAAAAAATCCGCGGATAGTGTTCAGTTCATTTTATTATGCGCACAGCTATAAAACGAAAGAGGTAGATGAAAGTTATGTAAAACATTCGAGTATGCGATCAAAGCTTGACAAAAAAAAGATAATAAATTTAATATTCAATAAATTTAATAGACCAAAAGGTAAACCAAAGCTACTGTATAATGGTAAAAAGTACGGTCACTTAAGACGTGATCATCCAAACAAAGACCGATAATAATCAAGGGCGTAAAACATCTGGCGACTAGTTTCTGTGTTAGGAAAAAGGGCTTTACGCAGGTACTGACCCAAAAAGACGTAAATATCAGGCAAAAAAATACTATAAAGATGTAACTGTAAATAATCGAACTTTATGTTTTTTTTATAGATAATATAAAATTAAATGCAAAGACCTTGGTTTTTTATATTATAAAAAAAATTGCTATTTTTAAAGATGCCGAAACTTTAAAATTATTTTCAAAATTACCCGATATTGAACAGTTCGGCGAAAGTTCACAGAAAATTAAAATATGGCCCAAATCTAACATCGAAATTCCACCAGGGTTTTGGGCGCATATTCCTGTTAGCACTGACTTTGTCGGAGATCTATACATAGAGGCTAGTATCCGTATGAACGAAGGGCAAGAATATTGTATACCGCATACTATACTAAGATTTAGTAGTGATCATTCCACAGTTATTCCTGTTATAAATTTGTCTAATCGTAGCGTAGAGATAAGCAAAAAGAGACCTATTGCTAGAGGCTGGCCGTGCATAAAAGAGGTAAATGACTCTAAAGCTACAGTACAGCGTGTAGATATTATGAATCTGTCACCGTTGACCTTTGATGACATCACTATAGGTCACGGTCAAGACCGGTGAATAAAAAGAGATTACTAGATTATTAAATAGATATAGAGGGTGTTTTGCTAAGACCACTGACGAACTAGGGTGTGCAAGATCTGCGGAAATATCGATTGAATTACAACAAGATACCCCATTCGTTTATAGACCATACCACATGTCTAAAAGCGAACAACAGGAAGTAAGTGTAATCGTTGCTGATTTACTTAAAATAATATCATTCGCTGTGAATCGAGCTCACCCCTATTCATCGCCAGTGCTTATTAGTAAAGAAAAAGAATGGTGAAAAACGAATGTGCATAGATTATAGGAAATTAAACCACTTAACTGTAAAAGATAGGTACCCACTACCTAGAATTGATGATCAACTTGATAAATTACAAGGTAGTGTTTATTATACCACATTAGATTTAAGATCAGGTTATCATCAGATACCTATAAAGGAAAATTCTAGGAAATACACTGCTCTCGTAACATCCGAATCTCAATGTGAATATAACAGACTTCCCTTTGGCTTAACAAACGCACCTAGTGCTTTTCAGCGCTTAATGAATAAAATTCTAAGACCAGCACGAGATATAGCTGCGATCTATCTAGATGACATTTTAATATATTCTAAAACATGTGAGCAAGCTCTAAATAATTTAGAACAAGTTTTAATTTTACTAGAGAGAGAAGGCTTGACCCTTAATCCCGAAAAATGCAAATTTTTAATGACATCCGTAGAATATTTAGGTTTTAAAAAGTAAATAAGTACAGTAAAACCCGGGAAGGCTAAAACGGGAGCAGTCGAAGAATTTCCTACTCCCAAAAGTGTTCATAACATTCGCCAATTTTTAGGTCTAACTGGATATTTTAGACACTTTGTTAAAAACTATTCTATTATTGCGAAACCACTTACAGAGCTAACGAAAAAGAATAAAGAATGGGTTTGGGGTGAAAAAGAGAATAACGCATTTGAAAGGTTAAAGAGAATGCTCGTAGAGCGCCCTATATTACATATTTTTAATCAAGAAGCATATACCGAGGTACATACAGATGCAAGCGCTATAGGACTTGGAGGTATACTGCTACAAAGACAAAATGACGACAAATTACACCCAGTAGCATATTTTAGTAGAAAGACAAGCCCGACAGAGGCAAAATATCACTCTTATGAATTAGAAACGCTAGCTGTAGTAGAGACTCTTAAAAAGTATAGAGCATATTTAGTGGGCCGTGATTTTGTGGTAGTCACTGATTGCAATGCATTGAAAGCCAGTAGCAATAAGAAACAATTAATACCGCGAATTGCGCGATGGTGGTTACAACTCTTAGAGTATACATTTACAGTTCAGTATAGACCCGGCGATCGAATGAAACACGTAGACGCACTCAGTAGAAATCCATCTATATCTGAGAAACCTGCTGAAGAGATTGTAATGAGAATAGAGCAGGCAGATTGGGTGTTATCTGCACAACTAACGGACGAAAAGATACAGAAAATCCGTGAAGTTTTATCAAAGCCACCCGAGTCAGATGAGGACAAATTAATCTATAAAAAAATTACACGTTGCGAGATGGGCGTATTTATAGAATAACTGTAAAAGGAATACAGTGGGTTGTTCCAAAAGGAATGCGACAACAGGTAGTAAGAGCAGCACATGATGATCTAGGGCATTTTGCTGCGGAAAAGACACTACTTAGATTGTGTGAACACTACTGGTTTCCACGTATGAGACAATATGTTGAGAAATACATAAGTTGTTGTTTGCCGTGCATTTATGGCAAAAAGCCCAGTGGAAAAAAAGAGGGTTTTCTTAACCCTATACCTAAAAAGTCTGAGCCTTTTGACACATTACATATAGATCATTATGGACCCCTACCTAAGACTAGAAAAGGTAATGTGCATATAATTGTAGCCGTAGAATCCTTTACAAAGTTTACTTTTCTAAAGGCAGTGCGATCTACAAATACAAAGTATGTGATAATGATTTTTTAGAGGAAATTTTTACGATATACGGAAAACCTCGAGTGTTGATTTCTGATAGAGGAAGTGCGTTTACATCGAAAAAGTTTGTTCACTATTGTAAACAGTTACAGTTAAAACACATTCTTAATGCGGTATGTACACCTAGGGCTAATGGCCAAGTAGAGCGGTTTAATCGAACTCTTAAATCTGCGCTATTAACGAGTTGTTGTGAGGAAGATAAATGGGACGAATATTTATCTAAAATTCAGTTTGCGATGAACAATATAAAAAGTAAAGTTACGGGACTAACTGCAAGTGAACTATTACATGGGTTTCGTCCTAGGAGCGGAATAGACTCTGAGTTAATAGACGAAGTCAGACAATTACCGAGAGTGTTAAAAAATATAGTGACTATTCGAGAGAAAATCGGTAACAGAATAGAGACAGAAGCTAGTAAGCAAAAGTTACGGTACGATAAGACGCGTAAAAAGCCGAAAAACTATAATGAAGTTGGCTTAGTTGTGATACAAAAACAAGATTTTGTGTTAGGGTCACGTAAAATGAATTTACCGTATAGTGGACCAATGGTCATTAAGAGAGTATTGCCTAATGATAGATACGTAGTTTGTGATATGTCAAATTCGCACCGCACACGTAATAAACGGACATATGAGAATGTAGTCGCTGTGGATCACATTAAGCCATGGCAGCAACCAGGCGGCGTATCAGACGATACCGACGCAGGTAGCGGCTCAGATGGCGTACCGGTTGACAACGTCAGCGATAGCAGCGACGATTGCTGAGTGTCCTGCGGGAGACTCGGGACGAGTCCATTGCAGGATGGCCGAAGACGTGAGTTTATTCTCCCAATAATATTTCTTTAACATATTTTAAAACGACACATATTAAGAGTTTGTGCCTGTTAAGTATTTCTGCGTCTCAAGCATGTCACGCCATATCTGATTTATGGGCGTCCTGCGCTCCGATTTAGGGGTAAAAGTATTCTTAGAAAAGCGTTCAAAATCGAACGATGATTGGTCGAAACAATTCTGTTTCGGAAAAGAAAGTTTGAGAATATTACCTAATGCAGAAAAATACACATATTCCGACGCACAGTACAGTTTTGAGTGAGGTGGCGTGAATAGTGTGTCAGTTAAAGTAAAGTTAATTAGTTAGTTAGTGCAGCGATATAAGCAGAAAGCAGGGTGAGTACATCTCACTAAGTGTCGTAGTTTATTAATTAATTAGATCATGAATATTTTGATAAATATATTGGTGCGTTTAGTTAGATATCATTTTGCGTACACATATGTTAAATATTACATTAAATAACTGCGCCGTATACATTAGCTAGGTCAAAATATAGAATATGAAAGTTAGATAGGGTTAGCTATTAAGTAGTGCGGCGGTATACCGATGCGGCAGCTACGTGAGCTTTGTTTAGATAGGCTATTGAATCTCTTTACTCTGTAGAGTCGGTGCTGTCTAGTCAGGAGAAGCGCAAGGATAGGCCCGTTAATGTTGCTTGGCAGGATCTGTGATCCCGTAATGTCATAGTAGCAGGGACGCGATTCCTCGTAATGTCGCAACGGTGTAGGGAGTAAAATCCTGGTTATCACCGGTTTTTATATTGTGCCTCTGGGCGTAACCAGATGCGGGAGCGGGACCCCGAGAGATTCAGCCGCTGTATCCGGGTCTTCTGGTTCGTCTAGACCGTGCCACGGGGGGGCGTGGACGGGGGCAAGACAGTACGTTAGTATTTGATGAGATAAGTAAATCTTGTATTGAGAGAGAGAGAGAGATTGGATAGTTCTTTTATAAAGTACCTAATTAGTTAATATGATAGCCACGTAAGCTTTAGGTGGATTAGTGAATTTCTGTTCTCAGTAGAGTTAGTACTGCTTAGCTTGAGGAAGCGCAAGGATAGGCCCGTTAATGTTGCTTGGCAGGATCTGGGATCCCGTAATGTCATAGTAGCAGGGACGCGAATCCTCGTAATCTCGCAACGTCGCACACGGCAGGGATCTGGGATTCCGCACGCCGTGTGTCAACGGACATTATTATTATGTCTGGGACGGTACCTCCGGGTCCTCAGCGGCGGGAACAGGCCCCAGGGTCCTCGAATCTCGGTATCGATATGTTGTGTTTATTCTGTTGCCCGTGCGGCTGATTACTCTGGAGTCCGCGCCATCAGGGGGTGCGTGGGCGGAAGGCAAAGCAGTGCATTTGCATAGATATGTTTGTAAATCTTGTATTGAGAGAGAGAGAGACAGAGATAAATTAGTCCATCTAGTAAGAGCAATAGAAAAATAAATAATAGGTGGTTAGGGCAAAACAATATCGGCATATAGCAGTTAAGTAGGTCGGAATTATGAACTGGACACCTATCCTTACTTTTAATTTGTGACAGGTATTAAAGTACGCCTCCGCTCAGGGTCAATGCTTCAGGGATTATTTGGTGAGTCTGTGATTTATTATATATTTGTTTTCCTGACAATATAATACTTTAAAACATTTTAATTATCCTGTCACGAGTTATGGTTTTGTTAGTTGTTTAGATTGTTTATTATTTTATAAAGAAAGTAAACAAAAAAAAAATCTTACACTTCATTGCAATGTTTTCATTTTGAAGGCACTCACAAATTGTTTTATTGTTTATTTGTCCTTTAACGATCACTAATACACAGGAGAAATGATTCTTCTGATAGTTCAAGTCAGAAATTGCCACATTTATCACATTTCGCCATGTTGCGCAATAATGTCTTAATGTTCAAAAACTTCACTTTTCACTCATTTTGGGGCACACTGGCTTAATATTTGGATACATCCCACTTCTGATGTTAAAACTGAGTTATATTAGCCCCAAAATGAAACAATAAACCACCCTAGTTAACAACTTTTATTATTACGTCATACAACTTGTATGTTAAATAGAGACGAGTACGGTCGTACTGCTGTTCTCGTACTGTCGGAGTTGGCGCCGTCGCGACACCACTCCCTGCAGTGTGTAGCTCGTAGCTTCGTAGCCCCCTGATCCACGCATACGCGGAGCAGTTACTTTGGCTCTGGATCGCTTCGGTCTTCCTGATATCGACTGATATCTAACATATATGTATAGCTAAAGCGCACCTAAACGCAGCTATTTTTTTTATGTCGTATGCTATAATAAGTGGGCTCTCAAGAAATGACAAAGTTATCGTGGTATTACGTGGTATTATGTAACAAAAACATATTTAAAGTAGCTAAATTCAATTTTTCATACGGAACTGCAGTTACTTTAACATTTCTCTCTTTCAGTTAAACCACAGAAATATTTTTAAAAATGGTAGCTTTACCACGTAGGCCTAATATAAAAAATAATATCAATGTAGTTATTCCGTGAAAATAAACACTTCTCACTAAAACGCCTGCAAAATTTTACTAAATGGGCTAGATATTTTAGATGATTTTATCGTTTTGTACGCAAGATAAACTAATGAGCATTTTTAAATGATAAGTTTGATTTTAAAAATAAACATATGATTTCTTATTGATGAATGGACATTCCTTGAATAAATTTTACAATAACTTAGGACCTGGGATAAAGTTGGTAAATCGAATTAATTCCACCTAGAACGTCAAAATTTCACACTGTGCGGTGTAGAAAAAACAACAACCGTAGACTAAGATTGAACAAAGAGAAGAATTTTGAAGTATCTTTAAGTAAAAATTTGTTGTTAAAGTAAGTAAAAATTTGTTGTTAAAGTGTTATTATTAGTTGTAGTTAAAGTACAGTATTGAAGGAAAGAGAGAGTTATAGCAAAGGAGACGACAGTTCGCGCGGCACCTTTCATGTTTGAGTGGTGGGGAGAGTAACCTCGTCTCGCTTGTCCCTTTAAATTTTCGTAATTTTTTCGCGGAAAAAAAAAAAAAAAAAAAAAAAAAAAATTTTAATAATTTAAAAACTTGCCTGTATAGCTTATAAACAGTTATACTGTATGGAAAAGAAATAAATAGAAACGAAAAAAAATGAGTTTTCTAAATATTATATAAAATAAATTATAATTAGAAACCTATTTGTCAGGGAATAAAGATAATAAAAGCAATATTTTGTATATCGTTGGTAAACAAGATAAAGTGACCAAGTCGATTTGTAAGAAATGTTTTATCCTTGTTTATATATTGTGACGACTTTTCTGTCGTTACCCAAATAGAATGAAAAAAGAATCCGTTGCTCAGGGTTAGAGGAAAGCTGGGTTCGTAGGTAAGGCTTCTGACTCACAGTGACTTTCTAATGTTGTTAAATATTAAAATAAAAAATGATAATATATAGGCTGCAGAGATTTTAATATTGATGTTCAGAATTCAAATAGGTATATATATTCAGAATTCAAATATAGCAGAGCATAGAGTTATATATATATATATATATATATATATATATATATATATATATATATATATATATATATATATATATATATATATATATATATATATATATATATATATATATATATATATATATATATATATATATATATATATATATAGGTGATTAACAGAATTACCATCCCACAAAATATTATTTACTCAAAATTAATTTTTTAAAAAAAAATTGAAGAAAAAAAAATACTGTCATATGCTCGCATTTCCAAATAGAAATACTATAACATAACAAAATATAGGTACGCAAAAAAGCTAAATGACAATATAGTTATACTGATTCGCGACAAATCAGTAAAAAAAACGAGAAGCAAATGTTGTATAACTGTTTAATCTGAACTAAAAAGAAATCCAAAATATAATCTATATATATCCGTTAGACTAAACCCTAAAAGGAATCGGACATAATAGATTATTTGAATTACTGTGACGTAGTAGAGATATTTTCTGTATCATCGTCGTCAATCGTGTGACCTTGGTATGGCTTAAGATCTTTTATATGCCAGCGGCCTGCGTTAGTACCATTCTCGTCTACTAAAAACATAAACTAAATTCGAGATTTTCTTTCGCACTGAAGATAAAATAAAACGAGGAGCTAATTTGGCTGAAAAGTTAATACCAGCATTTGATAAGACCTTATTACGTCTCCAAACCAAATCACCAACCTGAAAAGATAAATCACGCCTACGCAAATTATAAGACTTCGAGTTTCTTTCATAAGCAGCATGAAGTTTTTACGGACTTCGCTAAAGACACTATAAAGATTTTTGAGTTCAGAAACGTAAGAGTTGCGATCGCCAGGCATAATTTCAAAATCTTCAGAAAATTTAACTTGACCATACTTACCAGAGATGGGAATATGTCTACCAAAAACTAAAATGAAGGAGAAAAACCTTTGACCTCATGTTTAGAAGTATTTAAAGCAAACTGAATATTAGAGAGCTGAACATCCAAATCTGTATGCTGTTTAACATAAGTTCTAATAGCCGTTCCTACAGTTTTATTCATTCGCTCAACAAAGTTACATTGACGAGAATACACAGCATTATACCAGATCTTCTGAACTGGGTATTTCTTAGCTAAATCTTTAAATTCTTTCGCAACAAATTGAGGACCATTGTCACAAATTATATGCTGAGGTACTCCATAGGTAAGTAAAACTTCATTCTCAAGATACTTCACAATATAGGGAGATTTTGATGAACGCAACGGACACAGAATAACATACTTCGAAAACCAATCGCCAATAACTAAAAGCCACTTATGACCCTTTTTTGATCTAGGAAAAGGACCCATAAGATCTAAAGCGATTGTCTGAAAAGGCATATTAACTTGCTTTTCTTTTCTCATCTTACCTAACGGCATAGTATTAGAAGATTTTGGAGCTCCGCAAACACGACAACTCCTAACAAAATTAAGAACATCGGCTCTCATCTTGGGCCAATAAAATTGTTCTTGAAGTCTCGATAAAGTCTTATAAAAACCCAAATGCGAACAAGTTGGCGGATTATGACATGATTCGATAATATTACGACGTTGAGGACGTGGAACAACCTGCTTCCATTCTTGAAGATTTGATGAAAATGGTAACTGTACCGGAATAAACTTAGAGTTGAGAAAACCATCTTCAACTTTCCACTGTGGAAATGAACCAGGTGAAGCTAAAATCTTTTGCTTCATAGTCTCATACCATGCGTCAGTATGGTCTAAATCTATATTCAAAACGGAAATTTGCGGACATACAAAAGAATCATTATGTGAAATATCTGAAGGAGAATCATCACTAGGTATTCTACTAAGAAAATCTGGAACTACATTATTTGAACCTTTACGATGAACTAAATCAAACGTAAACTGTCTAAGTCTAACAGACCATCTAGCAAGACGACCAGTAGGATTCTGTAAATTATTAAGCCACAAAAGAGAGATAAACTAAAAATAACAGCTAAGCACTCTCGCTCAGTTACACTATAATTGCGCTCGGATCTAGTAAGAGATCTACTAGCATAAGAAATTACACGATCTTCGTCATTAATTTTCTGTATAAGCACTCCACCAAGACCGGTGTTGATGCATCTGTTTCTATAATAAAAGGTTTAGAAAAATCCGGTTGGGACAAAATTGGAGCAGAAACAAGAAGTTGTTTAATTTTCAAAAGAATCTTCACAGGATTCCACTGAATCCCTGCACCTTTTTTTACCCTTTAACAAATCATTAATGGGTGAAACTAAAAGTTGAAAAATTTCCTTATAAAACGACGATGTAAATTAACCACAAACCTATATAAATCGTTTTATTTCAGTCGTAGTGGTAGGGCGAGGAAAGTTTAACATATTGAAACTTCTTTTCTGGATCAGTTCTTAATGAATTAGAGCCAACAATATATCCAAGAAATTTTAAAGATTTTTTTTTTAAAATTCACACTTTTTTCTATTTATAGTTAGATTAGCATCTTTTAACTTATCTCTAACTTCAGAAAGCAATTTAATATGTTCCTCAAAACTAGGTGAACATATGATTATATCATCTAAATAGCAAAAAATGTGTGGTTCATAACGTGGTCCAAAAATAGCATCAACAAGTCTTTGTTGTGTCTGAGCGGCATTACACAATCCAAATGGCACTGTATTAAATTGAAATTGACCTCTACCAACTATACTGAAAGCAGTTTTTGGTTTTGAATCCTCTGATAATGGAATTTGCCAGAAACTTTTACGCAAATCTATACTCGAAATATACGTAGCTCCACGAAGAGAGTTTAAAATTCTATCTATATTTGGCATAGGGTAGGAGTCATACTTTGTAACCTGATTTAAAGATCGACCATCAAAACAAAAACGAAATTCACCAGTTGGTTTTTTAACTAAAAGCACTGGAGAACACCAAGGACTATTAGAAGGTTCCACTACATTAAGTTTAAGCATATCATTTAATTCCTCATTCAAGATTTTTGACATATAAGGGGACATTAAAAAAGGTTTTTGACGAAATGGTTTGGCATCACCAGTGTCAATCGACATAGTAATTTTATCTGTACGACCAAGACCATGGTCACTATTGATACTGTCAAAAGAGTTAATAAGAAGTTCAGCTTGTTTTCTCTGATTTAGTGTTAAATCATCAAGGGTACACAACGTATTTACAGCACGGGTGTTATAAGGAAATGAAGAAAACTTAGGCTGAGATCTAGAATTGACTTCAGCAATACGTGTAACTGAACGAAGTACAACAG